>NC_045708.1:35784334-36125511 GCF_009834535.1 Camelus ferus
AAAATATGGGGGAAAAAACTCCCAAGCAAAGAGAATATCAGGATCAAAGTCAAAATAATAAGGATTTGATACTGGGTAATAGGATAAAAATGAAAATGCATACATGAGAAAGATCATACAGGTAGAGCCCATGTTCTCACCGAGGATGGTATCTGAGGAGGCAAAGGAATTTTAGATATTACAATGATCTGTGACATTCCAAAGAGCCACAGTATATAAACAAATATACAGTATATCTGGAGTATTAAAATTTTGTGGTGGTTGAGTTGGGTTAGAAAAATAAAATATCTAAGAAAGCTCCTTTGTGTTGTGATAATAAAAAAGAGGTTAAGAAAAATGAGGTAGAGTAACAGAATTTAGTGAGTGATGGGATGGAGGGACAAAGAAAAGCCAAAGATAACTAGATGAACAGAAAACTGTTGGACTTTTTTTAATTAAAAAACAAACAAACAAAACTTAAAACTCTCAACGGGGCTCTTTTGTTTTTGAAGTTAGAACATGACAAGTTTGGTTTGGGGGATGTCTGGTTTAAAATACCAACAGAACATCTAGCTAGAGACACAATCAGGTAGATTAAAATATGGAACTCTAGCCTTGAAGAGAGTTCAATCTGATGATACTTTTCAAGGCAGTGCTATTCAAAATTTTGTCCATGGATTGATGCTGCCTACAAACTCCTTATTATAGATATGCTATAAAACAAGTACAGTATGATACTTTCATAGCCATTTGACATCCAGCCTTCTTATTGGTGTACTTATCTAGCTGAATAGGGTGTAATCAGGCTGGATGTTGACAAATCATATGGCGAATTGCATGTGGCATGAGCTTCATATAAGTCATGAACAGCAGGACCACATACAGAGTCATGATATTGGAAATTTAAAAACAAAAAACAAAAAACAAAAACAGTTCTTGACCAAACATAGATCTGAGAAGTATGGTACCAGCACATGAATTATGTGCTAATAATAATATGAAAATTATTACTTAAGAAAAGTATGTTCTACAGTTTCTAAGAGGGCAGGGAAATTAGTAAAGTAGCTAAAAAAGAATAAGTGCTCAATAAATCAAGCATTCTAATTTTTAGACAAATTTTTTCTATATATACATAAGTGTATTTATCTTGGAAGACAATTCATAGTCTTCAACAGATGCTCAAAAGTGCCTGTGACTTAGGAAAGGCTAATAACTACTGTAACACAAAGTACTTACTACTATATCTCTGTACCTTCAGTAGCTGCCACATAATTCATTCATCCTTCTAACAAATAGTTATTGAATGCCTACTATATGTCAGGCTCTAGTGATTAAGCAAATAGACAAAGTAACTGTTCTTATTGTAGGGGAGGCAGATTAAAGAAAATAAGTAAATGAACACGCAAAGAATAAAAACGGGATGATATGATAAAGTGACTAAGTAACTACTTAAGACTGGCTAGTCAGAGAAGGCCTCTCTGAGGAAGCAATATGCAAGCTGAGATCTGAATGCTAAGATGCAAAGATGGTGGTGAAGTAGGAGGAGGTGTCAGTATTCCAGGAAGAAGAAATGGCTAGATGAAACAGCTTAAAAGAAAGTAGAAACAAATCTGGCTTGCTCTATGAGTGGGCAGAAGTCCCTGTGGCTAAATCTTTATTGGGAAGAGTGAGAATGGCATAAAATGAAGTCAGAAAAGTATTCAAGGGCCAGATCTGTACCACCTTTTAGTCAGGATAAGGAGTATAAATTTTATTCTAACTGTGATGGGAAAACAATGGAATGTTTTAAGCATGGAAGGAATAAGATCTAATTTGAGTTTCTAAATGATCACTCTAAATGCTGTGTTCAGAATGGATAATGGCAGTGAGGGTAGAACATGAGTGGAAGGAAGCAAGAGGAACAGTAGTTCCCAGTGACAGATGTTGGTGGTTTAAATGAGGAAGGCAGATAGAAAAATTAATGGATTCAGGATATTTAATGAGAATAATAATAATTCTCAGTGGATGGATGAATGATAAATTATTAGATGTGATAATCAAGATTTACAAGGAGTAAATTAAAGATAGGTGAGTTGAACCGAGAGAAGTATCTTAAGGGCTATGTAGGTATGAAAACAAGACAGCTTAGTCAGAGATGGGGGAAATGAGGATGGTATAGTTAATACTACTGGGGAAAACAGTGGTAAAAAGTAAGGGTGCTCGTTAGAAATGTCATATGCTCCAGAGGAACCAAGAGCTAAGACACGACCACTGAATTAGATGACTAAGTCCCTGGCAAACTTTCAGAGAACTATCTCGCTGGACTAGTGAGAATAAAAACCTATCTGTAAGGATGAAGATATAATGGTACATAGGTTCATTACTATTTTTACTGGAAGTCTTTCTAAAATCTTCTTGTGCATACTTAAACATTATCTTGATCAAAAAGAACAGATATCCTGAAGATTATGTATTTAAGTTTTGTTGTTTACTTTTATATTTTCTGCCTCCTCCCTTCTGTCAGCTTGTCAACTTTGATTTCTCATCAAAGAGCATTCCTATCTCTTCAGGCTCCACCCTGTCCAAAATTTCCTGGGCTGAAAACTTACTATCAAGATAGTTAGAACTGTGTTTAAGTAAGAAGAAATAAATTCTAAGTGTCTCCTCTAAGGAGTAAGGTGCACAAAACCTAGTGCATGTATTTTATAAAACTTATTTTGGCTATTTAAAAGTTTCCCCCATACCTCACCCACGTTCTCAGTAATATTCTCAAAAAATAAGGTTGCTGAATAAGTGCTTGTTTTCTATAAATCAATATAGCCTTGCTAAACTTCTCAACTTTGCATCCTATAACCTGAGGTCAATAGTTATGAAAATGAATAAATGCATGTATAACTAATATAATGTGGTAAAATTCTACTTATTCTTACAATAATTCTTTCAACAAATATTTCTTGAGCACCTATCACGTGCCAGGCACTGTTCTTGGGGCCAGGGAACAAAAGAAAGAAAAATCCCTCCTTTCTAGCGTTTATATCCTAGTGGAGGAGACAGACAATAAATAAAAAATATAAATAAATAAGTAAAAATTATATTAGACAGTGGTAAATTCTAAGAAGAAAAAATAAATCAGATAAGGGCTTAGGAAATGTCAGGGAATAAAAGCTGAAATTTTATAAAGGGTAGCTAAGATAAACTGCACTGAAAAGATGACATTTGAGTAAAAAACTAAAGGAGAAAACATGCTTTCTGGAAGAACATTCCAGTAAGAGTATTAAAATGTAGTTCCTATATTATCTCTTCCATATGTCTTCCTCAATGGCTTCCCACACTCACCCCACTCAACCCCATTCCACCCCATCCACACATAGATAAAATCAATTACTTCCCTCTCAGGGCTTCCTTCACATTTCAGTACTGACCACTGACTATCTGCTAAATTTTTGGTAATTCTAATCCACATAACCCTGTAAAGTAAATATTGTTATACCTAGTTTAAAGATGTGCTGAGGCTCCATGCTTAAAAGACCTGTCCAAGGTACAGCATTAATGAATGATGTAGCTGAAGTTTAATGCCTTACACTCTGTAGAACTCTCTCTCATAATGCTTCCAGCCTCTTATTTTCCATAGTAGGCAACAAAAGGGGGGGAAAACATTTTTCACTTATTCAGAAAGCTCAGCCCTGTCTGAAAGAAAAATGATTTTAAAATAAACAATAATTCCCCAAATAAAGTGCAAACTCAGAGACTAAAGTAAAAATCACAAGGGCACATTTTTTAAACCACAATGTCTAATGGCCAGCCCAGACCATGGGATACAAACTCAGCGGGGAGTCAAATTGTCACAAACATCATAACATTTCCACTTAATTATGTTTTTTTTTAATTGTGTATAAACCAGACCCCCTCAAAAATGTGGGAAGTCCTTCAGTCTGCACACATAAGCTCTACTTTAAAATGTAAAAATCTGGTCAAGAACACAACTCACTTATCAAGGTTGGCATAAAACAAGCAAGACCTAGCCCAAGGAATTGCTAGATTGGCAACACTTTGACCCATGAGTGTTAACCCTCACCATCAAAACAGAGCTTCCCCAAAACCGACAACATAATGCCATTTGCAGCAACCTGGATGCTCCTGGAGAATGTCATTCTAAGTGAAGTAAGCCAGAAAGAGAAAGAAAAATACCATATGAGATCGCTCATATGTGGAATCTAAAAAACAAAAACAAACAAACAAACAAAAACAAAGCGTAAATACAGGACAGAAATAGACTCACAGACAGAGAATACAGACTTGTGGTTACCAGGGGGGTGGAGGGTGGGAAGGGATAGACTGGGATTTCAAAATTGTAGAATAGATAAACAAGATTACACTGTATAGCACAGGGAAACATACACAAAATGTTATGATAACTCACAGAGAAAAAAATGTGACAATGAGTGTGTATATGTCCATGAATGACTGAAAAATTGTGCTGAACACTGGAATTTGACACAACATTGTAAAATGATTATAAATCAATAAAAAATGTTAAAAAAAAAAAACAAAAAAAAAACACAGAGCTTCCCCGAAGGTTCAGCAGGCCATGCCAACTACTATGGCCCTGAGCTAAGAGAAGCAGCAGGTTGTGAGTTGAAGACCCAGAAGAACCTCAAGGAATCACTGAGGAAAATTTCTTGTCTTCGACAATTGAGGCATGAATCAATCAGGGATCAGTCAGTAAAAGAGCTATGGCAGTTAATTCAATAAAAGGAATATATTACAGGAAACTATATAGTTGCAAAAAAGAGCTGAAAAACCAAATGGGTGAGAGCAGGGCAACAAAGAGATTAACAACAGCAGGAAGCCTCGACTACACTCACAGGTAGAGAGGCAAAGGGAGAACGCAGCGAACCCTGGGAGCCAGGGCAATCCAAGTAAGCTGGAATCACAAGAAAGGGGCTGCCTGGCAAAATCATGAAGGAGAAGCAGCCACTGCTGGAGATGCTGCCAAAAACAGAAAGGAGAATTACCGAGGCTTCTCCCTTCTCCATGCCCTTCAATCTCTTGACAGAACCTCTTCTTAACTGAATCTAGCCAGAATCCAGATGACAAGGAAACCCAGGAAGTGCAGTTTTTAGGGGCTTGGCCCACTGCAACACGGAGAAGAATGGAGAAAGGATAGGGAATGGAACTAAATGCAAACAGGTAATGACCCGCACAAGGATATTTCCACAACTTTAGAAGGCAAATCTATTTCAAACCTGTATGACAACCCACAATTTGTATGGATTTTTCAATACTGGAGTATACTATCAAAGTATGACTTTCTTACCAAGAGTAAAGAGTAAAAACCCAGACAACATTCTAGTTTTGCTAATTAATGTAAATTTAAAATTTATGTTTGCAAAGGGGAAGCAGCAATAAAATAAACTAAAAATTCTAGTTTAAAATTTGCCATTTGGTTATCACTTGAAAAGTACATGTCTTAGATTTTAAACTAATACATACATATACTTGTAATCATTCAAGTAACACCTTAAATTTTTATTTGAAAGAGGAAGGACTATAAACGAACTCAATCAACCACATTTAATCAAGTGATGTGTCCCCTCTTTTGCAGTGATTTTACTACCAAAGCCTAGAGGGCAGTTTATGTGACCTGGAGGTCCCCTTCAAAGTAGTGTCTCTGATGATTTGAAAGGAATAGTTGAGGAGGTGTGCAAACAGATATCATTAAATACAGTTCACACTTCAGCTCTTCTTTCTCAGGTCTTTAGCTTCAGCATTGTTACTATAGAAAATGTCATCATTCTTAGAGGAAAGCAATTTGGGGATGAAAATATTTTACTTCTTCCTGAAAGAGCAGGTAAAGGAAATAGGACACAGAAAAACATACAAGTAGATATATAACCATATATATGCAGATATAATTCTATAAAGAGATCAGAAATTTAAAACTCAAGTGAAAACACTACCATAACAGAATTCAGCTTTGTTTCAATTATGAATCAGAAACAAAGAATAGAATTAAATTATTCATCTACTGTTCCTAGCTACCAATATTTCGCAAACAGAATTTCTAGACATGGTGAAACATTCTTTTCTATTTCAAAATCATGCAGCTTTTTCTAAATGTGCTAATATTTTGTTCTCTAGAAGAGATAAATACTTTGTAAGGAACATGTTCTGACCAGAAGTGATAGTATTAATAAGAAGGAAATATGATTCAGATCTTATATTGAAGATTATTTTTGTCTGTTTATTTTTGAAGTATAATTGAAATACAACATACTGATTTCAGGTGTTCAACATAATGATTTGATATTTATACAAACTGTGACACAATAAGTCTAGTATCTGTCACCATATACAGTTAAAAAATTTTTATCCTTTATTTTCCTGTGATGAGGACTTTCAAGATTTACTTTCTTGGCAACTCTCAACTATGCAAAACAGTATTAAGTACAGTCACCATACCGTACATTACAACCCCATGACTTATTTACTTTGAAATTTTGTACCTTTTAATTTCCTTCATCCATTTCATCCACCCCCACCCCTCTGGCAAACACCAGTCTGTTCTCTGTATCTATGAGCTCGGGGTTTTGTTTGGCTGTTTGAATGTTTTTTGTTTCTTTGTTTTGTTTTTTTAGATCTCACATATAAGTGAAATCACACTGTATTTGTCTTTCTGTGTCTGATTTATTTAACTTAGCATAATGCCCTCAAAGTCCACCCATGTTGTTGCAAATGGCAGCATTTCTTTCTTTTTCTGGCTGAATATTATTCCTGTGTGTGTGTGTGTGTGTGTGTGTGTGTGTGTGTGTGTGTATTCCAATCCACAGTCATCCATTGATAAGCACTTTAAAAACATTTGTTAAAAAAAGAAAAGCATTTGGATTTTATCCTAAGGACAACAGAGAGTTGCAAAATTTTTTAAGAAATAAATAGGATCAGATGATTCAAATTTTAGCTTTTGTGGTATTACAGAGGGTGAACCAGGGAAATGTTAGAAAGCTGCTGTACAAGTCCAGCAAACTTACTAAAGACCTGGTCTAGGACAGAAGTTGTGGGGCTGAAAAGGTTGCAAAATTTTATAGCCACGCATTCAATAACAAGCAGAGGGAAACCAGAGTGCACTGCCTGATACTTTCTCTTACCATCATCCTATGGGAAAAATTCCAGTATTGACAAGGGGCTAAGCCCATTGTTCAGAGCCAAAACTCTGGATGATAAAAACAGATAGTACAGCAATACACATAGGTCAGGAGGGTCCATAGGGCAGAAGTGATACAGGATGAGGTTGTGGAGAGGGAGAGACCAACCATCAAGGAGATACATATAAACCAAGTTCAGGAAGTTCATGAATGGTGCCATTACAATATTTGCCCACAAAGAGAAAAGGTAAAGGATATTTATTTCTTTGATAATGGAGATAAGGAGACAACAGATTACACATATTAGAAATGAATTCTGAGGTAGAGAGAAAAAAAGTTCATTTAATTAAAAAGTTTTAGTGAGCTTTTAGTGAGACCTTACTCTTGGGAATACTCTATTTTTGAGAGCTAGTTGCAATTTGGCATTCCCTGAAAGTAACATTCTCTCTCTAGTTCCATTATCCTGTGACATTACAAGAACTAGATAGGTCTTTCTCAAATACCAAAATTTACCTGGATAATTGTTACTAATCATTCAAGACTTAGCTCATAGTAGCCTCCTCTAGTAAGCACTGTCTGCCAACTCACCTCCCCAACACCCTGCTGAAAAAGACATTGTTTTGCTTTGTTTTTTTATTACCTGGTATTTATCTCTATTAGAACTAGAAGTACTATTCATTGTGGTTAGCCTCAGATAGGTCCCAGGGTGTGACTGTTGTCCCAGAATCTCTTCCATGTTAGCATTTGTTCTAGGCAAAAATATTTACTTTAGATAATGAATTCTGTGGTCAATTTAATCACAGCCTTTGTTAGTTTCTCCCACTAAACTCTAAGCCAGGAACTGCATACTGTATTCTTCCCATAGGGTAAAACATACCTGCTGTTGGTAGATTTATTAAGAAGAAAAAAGTAAGATTCTTCCATATCTCTCCAAACAATACAAATTGGAGATTCTGTCATAATTATAATTATGCACAAAACTAAAACTCTTCAAATTCTTCTTCCTAAAACAGGACAGCTAATCTAATTGTTGTAAGAATGAAGAGGGAGGGAAGCTTCTACAAAAAGCAGATTCAAAGTTTATTTCTTCTTAGAGACGATATAAAACCTAAGCCTCATATACTACAAGATTTTATTTAATTTTTAAATATTTCAAATGTCTCTCAACATTATAACCTTCTACTTTGGAAGTATTCTTACTGTAAAGGTTAACAGTCATAAACTCTCGGTTTGGGGTAATCAATAACCAGTCTATCTATTTTCTGCTACAATCACTTTACTCTGCAATTTATGAAATTGAGTATTATATTTTTAACTTAAAGTTACAATATTATTTTTCTCGGAAGTTAAAAAGACCTAAATGCAAAATTTTAAAATTATGGAACTATTGCTAAGTGCCTGACATAGAGATAAGTGCTTTCATATGAATTATAACCCCACATAATGCAGTCATTTCAAGATTATGGAGACAAACTGACTGAGTTTGAATCCCAGTTCCAACACCTACCAGCAATATGATCTTGGTAAAATTATTCAACCTCTGTGTCTGCTTCCTCATCTGTTAAATGAAAATAATAACAATAGAATCTACCTCATAGGGTTGATATGGGAATTGAATACACTACTTATGCCAAACACTCAAACCTGTGCACAGCACATAGTAAATTCCACATTAGTGTTTATATATCTACTATTTTAATCTTATCCAACTTAGGTTCAAATACCCACTATGATACTTGATTGGTTAACTGTACAGAAATGGACAAATTATTTAACCTCTCTAGGCCTTCATTTATTCATCTGTAAGACCTTATAATAATACCACCCTCACAATATGTGAGGATTCAATCAGATGAAATGTGAGCCTCGCATAATGCCTGTGACTGACTGTTAACCATTAGCCATTAATCAGCACACCCAGAATCAAATCCTGGCTCGAACACTTAGAATCTGTGTAACTTTGACACATGTTTAACCTCTCTAAGCCTCATTTTCTTCATCTGTGAAGTAGCATTAGCAATACTTACTTTGCAGAATTGTGATAACTGTATTCATTTAATACATATTTAATGAGTACCCATTATGTACCAGGCTCTGGACTAAGCCTTGGACACCTGGTAGTAAACAAGAGCTCCTACCAAATTTACAAACTTCAAACATTTAAATGAGTACTTCTAGTAGAGTAAAAAGTATACAGACTGCTGTGGGTCTGTATGCATGGGACCCTAACCTAGTCTAGGGAGTCATGAAAGGGAAAGCATTATAGATGATACATATAAAGCTTCTTGCTCAAAGGCTAGCATAGAATGGGTATGTTCTTGAAAATGTTAACTATAAGAAGTCATTTTTTTTAAATTGTGAAGTATTTTCCCCATTTTTGGATGGATAGAAAGGGGTTCAAAGGTATAAGTAATACCCAAGGTTGGGTCAGGCCAGGATTCAAAACCATGTTGTCTGATTCTACACAGCACTCTTCCCACAACTACAAAGATAACTTCTGAAGCCAAAGGAGAACATTGTTAACTAACGTACTATAAATATTCTTATAATTATAAACATCAAGAACCATCTTACGGCACTACATTTCCTAAGCCTAAAGAGCTAGAGTGATCAATAATACTATATGCCCAGCAAAGCATGAATTACCCAGAGTATCTCTTCCACCTCAGTTTCTATAAACTTAGTTTCTATAAACTGTTTGTTTATACATTATACTGTACATATATTGTGTGTGTGTATATATATATATGTATATATACACGTATATATATAAATATTGTTTTATATATATTATACTGGAAGAGACTAGAGATGGCAACTTGGACTGGCAGTCACAATAGTTCTCCTTTCCAGCTGAGCACAGAGCCACTGGACAGAAGTCTCCAGTTACTAGCTTCTCCTGGAGGACAGAAACAGTGGGACAAAGGATCCAACAATACAACCTTTTGGGAGACTGCATAAGGAATTGGCTTCCTTATCATGGTGCACTGATGGGACCTGGTACATCCTTGATACCTGGGTCTTCAAAGAACCAAGAAAACTGGGTTGGACTAGGTCAATGATTTGAGAGACCCTCAGAGTCTCTGTTCAGATTTATTGATGTAGAGTCTTCTCTGTAAAAGGCTAGTCCATAAAGACTGGGATAGATAACTGTTCCATTCAATGTGTAGAAACCAACACAGAGAGTCAAGGAAAATGAAGGGTCATGCAAAGATGTTACCAGACAAAGCAATAAGATAATTCTCCAGAAAGTATAGGTAAAATAACTGCACGATTAACAGAAAACAATTAACAAAATGGAAACACCAAACACTTCCATAGTAATATTAATGTAAATGTAAATGGCTTAAATTCCTCAATCAAAAGACATAGAGTGGTTGAATAAATTTTTTAAAAAAGAAGATCCAGCTATTGGCTGTCTACAAAAAAGTCACTTTAGATTTAAGGACACAAATAGGCTGACAGTAAAGAGATAGAAAAGCTCTTCTGAGCAAATAGTAACTAAAAGAAAGCAAGGATGGCTATATTTATGTCAGAAAAAAAAGACTTTAAGTCAAAAACTGTCGTAACAGACAAAGAAGGATATAACATAATGATAAAAAAAAAGTCAATTCAACAGAAAGATATATCAATCAAAAATAGATATGCAACCAACAAGAGAGTACCTAAATATAAAAGCAAATGTTGACTGAACTCAAGGGGAAAATAGATAGCAATACAGTAATAGTAGAAGAATTCAATACCCCACTTCCAATAATAAATAGATTACTCAGATATAAGGTCAGAAAAGGAACAGAGGACAAACAACATTATGGTCTAACAGACATATACACAACCTTCTGCCCAACAGCAGCAGAATACATATTCTTCTCAAGTACATATGGAACTTTCTCAAGGAAAGATCACAAGTTAGGTCACAGAACAAGTATTAACAAATTAAAGAAGACTGAAATCATGCAAAGTCATGACCACAATTGAATAAAACTAGAACCAACAGCAGAAGAAAAGCAGAAAAATTCACAAATATGTGGAAATTAAATAACAAATTCTTGTACAAAATTTAGTTGAAAAATAAATCAAAAGGAAATTATAAAACATCTAAAGACAAACAAAAATAAAAACACAACATACCAAAATGTGTAGGATACAGCAAGAATAGGGCTGAAAAGGAAGTTTATTGTGATAAACATATACATTAAGAAAAAAGAAAGATTTCAAATAAACAACCTAATTTTACACCTCAAGGAGCTAGAAGAACAAATTAAGTACAAAGTTAGCAGGTGGAAAGAAATAACAAAGATTAGAACAGAATTTTTTAAAAAGAGAATAGCAAAACAACATTTAAAAAATGAAACTAAGAGCTAGTTTCTTGAAAAGATAAATGACAAACCCTTAACTTAACTAAGAAAAAGGAAAAAATACTCAAATATATAAAATCAGAAATGAAGAGGAGACATTACAACTGATGTCACAGAAATAAAAAGGATTATAAAAGACTACTATGAATTACACTAACTGGATAATCTAAAAAAATGGATAAATTTCCATGAAACATACAACCTACCAAGGCTGAACTGTGAAGAAATAGAAAATCTGAACAGACCTAAAACTAACACAAAGATTGAGTCACTAATTAAATCATTCTAACAAATAAAAGCCCAGGAACAGATGGTTTCCCTGGTGAATTCTACCAAATATTCAAAGAAGAATTAATGCCAATACTTTTCAAGCTCTTCTAAAAAATTGAAGAGGAGGGAACACTTCCAAACTCATTTTGTGAAGCCAGCATTAACCTCATATAGGGTATCTTTACCAATTAATTTTGCCAGACAAGATCCCACAAGAAAATAAAACTACAGAAAATATCCCTGATGAATACTGATGCAAAAATCCTCAACAAAATACTGGAAAACCTAATCAAATAGCAAATTTAAAAGATCATACAACCATGAGCAAATGGGATTTATTCCTGGCATGCAAGGATGGTTCAATATATGAAAATAAATTAATGTGATACACCACATTGACAGAATAGGAGTAAAAATCTCACAACTGTCTCAATAAATGCTGAAAAAGCATTTTACAATATTCAAAATATTTTCATGATAAAAATGCTCAACAAATCAGGAATAGAAAGAAAGTGCTGTAACATAATAAAGGCAGTATTTGAAAAGCTCTGTCGAAAGACTGAAAGCTTTTCCTTTAAGAACAAGGCAACGACACCCACTCTTGCCAATTCTTTTCAACATATTACTGAAAGTCCTATATAGAGCAATTAAGTAAGAAAAAGAAATAAAAGTTATCCAAATTGGAAAGGAAAAGCAAAACTGTCCCTGTTAGCAGATGACATGGTCCTATATATAGAATCCTAAAGATTAAATTTAAAACCTTTAGAGCTACAAAATGAATTCAGTAAAGTTTCAGGATACAACACTGACATTCAAAAATCATTTGTATTTCTGTAGACTAATAATGAACTATGTGAAAAGGAAATCAGAAAAAGAATACCATTTACAATAGCACCACAAGAATAAACTTAATAAAAGAAGTGAAAAACCTATAGACTAGAAACTATAAAACATTGATGAAAGTAATTAAAGAAGACACATATAAATGGAAAGGCATCCCATGTTCATGAATTAGAAAACTTAATATTGTTAAAATGTCCATATTATCAAAGTAACCTATAGATTCAATGCAATCCCTATCAAAACCCAATGGCATTTATTTTTTACATAAATAGAAAAAGATCCTAAAATTCATATGGAACCACAAAAGATGACAAAGCGCCAAATCAATCTTCAGAAAGAAGAACAAAGTTGTACGCATCATATTTCCTGATTTCCAAATATATTATAAAGCTATAGCAATGAAAAAATTATGGTACTGATATAAAGAAAAACATGTAGACCTTTATGAACACAATAGAGAGCCTAGAAATAAATTCACACATATATGATCAATTGCTCTGCAACAAGGGTGCCAAGAATATACAATCAATAAAGAGTGATCTCTTCAACAAATTGGATATTCAGGGTATCCACTTGCAAAAGAATTAAATTGGACACTTTTCTTACACCATCCACAAAACTCAACTCGAAATGGATTAAATACTTAAATATAAGAGTAAAACTGTGAAATTCCTAGAAGAAAACATAGGGAAAATCTTCATGACATTGGTATTGGCAATGATTTCATTGATATGACACCAAAACACACAGATAACAAAAGCAAAAATAGACAAGTGGGACTATGCCAAACTTAAAAGTTACTGCACAGCAAAGGAAACAGACAACAAAGTAAAAGGCAATCTATAGAATGAAAAAAAAATATTTGCAAACTATGTATGTGATAAAGAATTAATTTCTAAAAAATATATAAGGAACTCCTGGATTCAATAGCTAAAAAAAAACTAATAATCAATTTAAAATTGGCTAAGGACTAGAACAGACATACAAATGGCCAACAGATAAATGAAAAAAATTCTCAGTGTCACTACTTATCAGAAATGCAAATCAAAACCATGAAATATCACCTAACATCTGTCAGGATGACTATTAAAAAAAACAAAAAAACAAAAAAAAAGACAGAAGTGCTAGTGAGAATGTGGATATACTGGAACCCTTGGGCACTGTTGGTGGGAATGCATAATGGTGTAGCTACTATGGAAAACATTATAGTGGTTCCTGCAAAAAAAAAAAAAAAAAATAGAACTACCAGATGATCCAGCAATTCCACTCTTGGGTATTTATGCAAAAGAACTGAAATCAGGATCTCAAAGAGATTGTTAGCACTCTTATGTTTAGTGCAGCATTACTCACAATAGCCAAGACTGTGGAGAAAACCCACCCACAGATAGAAGAATGAATGAAAGAAAATGGATATATTTGGAATACAATGGGATATATTCCACCTTTAAAAACGAAGGAAATTAAACAATACACAACAAGAAATGAACCCTGAGGCTATTATGTTAAGTGAAATAAGTCAGTCAGAAAAACAAACATTGCATGATTCCAATTGTATGAGTTGTCTAAAATAGTCAAATTCGTAGAATCAAGGAGTTGAATGGTGGTTATTAGGGGCTAAGAAGAGGGAGGAATGGGGAATAAACTAATCAACGGGCATAAAGTTTCAGTTAAGGAAGATGAATAAGTTCTACAGATCTGCTCTACAAGATTGTACCTAAAGTCAGCAATTCTGTATTGTACACTTAAAAGTTTGTTAAGAGGGCAGATCTCATGTTAAGTATTCTTCTAAAAATAAAATTAAATTTTAAAAAAGGGATCCAACTGATGCTAGAGACAACCACAGTAGATAAGACACTGCAGAATCTATGACAAACAGGTTCCTGGAGTTCAAGAGCAAGAGATGATTTCTGAAGTACAAAACTACCATTTAAAAAACAGCCCCAAGCAAAGTACTGATCCTTACTAAGTACTGAGCTTCTGATAATGAGACATCAAGTAATTGTGTGACTTAAGAAACAGGTGGCCCAGACTCCCATGACACCTACTTCTGTTACACAAATGCCATTCTCTCAGCTCACAGCTACAGCTTAATGGAAGATTCCCTGAGGAAGAATAAACTCAAGACTCATTCATTAACTGATGAACTTGCTTGATACGTCGAGTTAAAAAACACTTGTTGCTGCCATATAATACCACTCAGTGTTGTCTAAAGGACTGTGGTGACAGGAAAATCTCCCATGGACAGAGCTTAGAGCAGTATACTTACTCACTTCTTTGTATAAAAGTAGAAGTATCATGAGGTAAGGATATATGTGGGCTCTTGAGTAATGGCAAATGTCTTGGTGGGCTTGTTGTTAAGAGGCCTATAAAGAACAAGACTGAAAGACTACAGTCATGGAAGTCTGGGATAGGGACACGTGAAGAAAACCAGGGGAATGGGTACAAAGTATTCAAATCTTTGGTTATGAAGTCATAACCAAAAAAATAGGTTGAAGATCTTCCATGCTCATCAGACAACACCTACCACAGAGGCAGTACTGAATAAGAAAGTGGATGGGAAAATTCATCCAGTGGACATCAGTCAACCTCACATAATAGGACCAAAACTAAATCAGACATGGCAATAGAGTTAAGGAAGCTGTGCATGAGTCTTCCTGAGTAGACTCCCTCTGATCAAGGCTAATCTACCTACAACCACTACAGTACCTGTTCATAGGCACATTCTTTGCTGGCTTTTCTTTTTTCCTGTCTTACTCTCCCTACTCCCTCACCTGTTCTTCCTGAGTTTCCCATCTAAACATACCACATTTACCTAAGTTTTATCTCAGTATGATTCTGGAGGGAGTTCAATTTAAGGCTCACATACTACAAGGTTTTTCTAAGGATTGGTAATAACACTTACAAATATACCTAGGAAAGTGCCTGGTACATTTTAGCACCCTTGAAATGATATTATACACATGCCAGAATTACTAGCTGAAGTTCATTACTAGACATTGTGCTAAGCCTATTTTGTAGGTTATCTCTGATTTGCTTACTAATTCTACAATATAAATATTTATTTTCCTGCTTTTACTGATGAGTAAACTTTGAGTGATATCATCAGCCTGACACAACTAGTACTTGCCAAAGTTAATATATGGACCCAAGTCTACTTGAAATCAAAATCAGTATTTTTGGTATTATACTATGTGTTCTTGTTTTAAAAAAATTAGTTAGCATGCCCTCCAGATTCACCCATGTTGTCATAAATAGCAGAATATACTTCTTTTATGGCTGAATAATATTCCATTACATATAGATAAAGATATAGATACCATATTTTCTGTATCCATTTATCCATCAAAGGACATTTAAGCTGTTTCCACATCTTAGCTATTGTGAATAATGCTGCAATGAAGCTGATCTTACAGAAACAGAGAAAATAATGGTGGTTGCCTGGGGCTGAGGGAAGGGGAAATGAGGTGATGTAGGTCAAGGGGTACAAATTTTCAGTTTTCAGTTCTGAGCATCTAATGTACAGCATTGTGACTATAGTTAATGAACACAGTATCGTACACTTGAAAATTGCTGAGAACAGATCTTAAGCATTCTCACCACAGGGTGGAGAAAAAGAGTTAACTATGTTAACTATGTAAGGTGATGAGTGTGTTCATTATTTTCATCCTGGTAGTTATTCTACAATAAACATGTATATCAAATTATCACATCATACACGTTAAACATATACAGTCATATTTGTCAATTATTCCTCAATAAAGTTTAAAAACCAAAGTCTATCAGCCATCTGAATATCTTTTTTAAAAAGTCAGATGAGGTATTAATCTAAAACCCCTGCTTTCTAATGTGGCCATAGCATATTTTCATACTGTGGCAAGAATAAAGACTATTATATTTTCTTTCAAAAGTAGTAAAGCATTAATTTTAAAGATTATACAATGTAAATGTAATAAAACTCCATTGGGAGAATTAAAATTAAAAGTTTTAAGTTTTTATTTCCATTGTTTTAAAATGATATATAAACTGATCCATTTCTTTATTTCACTGTCCCTTTTTCATGCCACAGTAATTTAATACAACATACTAAATTTCTCAAGCTAACCAATTAACTTGAAGTATAAATTGCAGTGTACTTCTCATATTCAATATACATAGATGCATATCAATCATGAAATAATACTCAAATTGTATATGATGCCTATAAAACAGTATTTATTTTGATGGCTTATTTTAAAATAGGTAGACAATTTTTTCACTTTTATTTATCATAAAACATTTTCCTATATAACTTTACACCTAATGAGAAATTCTCAACAATATATTATTCATATGTCAAAAGTATATAATAAGGAGATATGTATATGCAATGATTAAAAGTATGGCTTTTGGAGCCAGGAAATCTTCAGTTTCAAAATCAGCTATACCACCTGTCAATTATGCAGCTCAAAGTTAATAACTTTACATCTCTAAGCATCAGTTTCCTCATGTACAAAGAGATATAATACCTCTGGGGGGTTTAATGTGTATTAAATGAGATAAACCATGAATATCACTTATTATAGAATAAGGCAAGCAACAAGTAATAAAGTGATAATTTTTATTGTTTTTCCCCTTAATGTTCTTCTTGCTATTAACACTAAATTTTTATTGAAATGTAAAAGTATTTGTATTAATCTTAAATCTCACTTTATGACGATCATTTTGTTCACTGTCCTTCCTCATTTTTACTTTCACCAGTTCTCTCTCTCTCTCCCTTCCTTCTGGGACTCCCACAATGCATACACTGATCTGTTTTAATGGTATCCCATAAATCCTTTACACTTTCTTCACTCTTATTCATTCTTTTTAATTTTTGTTTCTCTGATTGAATTATTTCCAATGATGTGTATTCAGATCCACTGATCCTTTCTTTTGCTTTAATTTGCTGTTGAAGCCCTCTAGTAAATTTTTTCAGTTCAGTTCCTATGTCTTCAGCTTCATTCTTTCTATTTGGTACTTTGGGTATTATCTATCTCTTTGTTGAAATTTTCACTTTGTTCATGAACTGTTTCCTTGACCTTGGTAAACATTTGTTGACAGTTATTTTGAATTCTCTGTCAGGTAAATAATATAACTCTATTTCATTAGAACTGGTTTCCGATAGTACACTAGGTGCTGGAGAACAAAAATTAATAAGAAACCATCCCTGGTTTCAGGAATTTTCAGTATTAAGGAAAAAAGAAAGAGAGAATTAAATGACTGCAATGCAATAAGGACTAACATAGAAGAGGCCTGTAAATCACAGAAGAGGTTCCTATAAATACAGAGGTAGAGACAGCCAAACCTGCCTGTAGGGACTGTTTCTCAAGGGAAGAAATGCTGGACTGAGGCTGAATTAACATTTAACCAGGTAGAGAAAAGCATCTGGGGTACAGAGAAAACAGTATCTTCAAAAGGTACAAAGACTTGAGAGAAGTTGGTAGATTAGGGAATAGCAAGAAATTAAATATGGTTTTTTCATTAAAGCTATCATAAAATTAATCTTTCCCCATCTTTCTGTTACTTAAATTACTTCATTCAACAAATAAATTCAATATTAACTTAGTGCTTAGTTTTGTAAGCACTCTGCTTGGTTCTGTGGGAGAACATGGATTAATCAGACTCACATTCTTCCTGTAGCATGTTATAGTCAAGAAAAAGAGAACAAAAGAGTTTTCAAAAATCATACTAAGTGTCAGGTGTCTCAAAGAGAGATAGAATTAAGGTGGTGTAGCTGTTTTCCGAAGGGAAATAATACTTAAAAGAGAGGAGTATATGGAAGAAAACAGATCAGGGATTCATAGGAGAGTTCATATTTGACCTGCAGACCTTATTTCTCATAAGAAAAACAGATTAATTATCCACCACTTCAGGGAAAGGTAATGCGCTAGGCACTTTACATATTCCACAACTGTGAAAGAAAAAAAATGGAGGCTTATAGAGGCTTATCTGTAGGCAATATACTTCATCCACATGAAGTGAGCCCTCCATATCCTTGGGTTCCACATCCATATATTCAACCAACTGAAAGTTGAAATCTTTTTTTAAAATCCCAAAGTTCCAAAAAGTAAAACTTGAATTTTCCACACACTGACAACTACTTACACAGCATTACATTGCACTAGGTATAATAAGTAATCTGTCCTGTATATGACAACATATACAGGAGGATATGCATACGTCATACACAAATATTATATCATTTTGAAAAAGGGACTTGAGTATCTGTGGGCTTTGGTATCCATGGGAGTCCTGGAACCAATCCCCCCCAACCCCAGGTACTGAGGGAACAACTGCATAAGATTCAAAGACAGTAGAAGACATTGTTCCCAATTGTGTGTTCAGGTATGACTGAAAGGACAAGACTACAATAGTGTGTTATGGACTGAATTATGTCCCCTCAAAATTCATATGTTGAAGTCCTAATACCTAGTACCTCTGAATGTCACTCTACTAGGACATAGGGTTTAGACAGAGGTAATCAGGTTAAAATGAGGTCACTAGAATGGGCCCTAATCCAGTATGACTGGCATCCTTATAAAAAGAAAACATTTAGAGACAAACATACACATAGGGAAAACGCCATGTGAAAATGAAGGCAGAAATCAGGATGATGCCTCTAAAAACCAAGGAACACCAAAGACTGCTAGTAAATCACCAGAAGCTATAGAGTCATTGGGTAGATTCTTTCTCACAACCCTTAGAAGGAACTAACTCTGCCAACACCTTGATCACAGACTTTCATCCTCCAGAACTGTGAGACAATAAATATCTATTGTTTAAGCCAATCAGTTTATGGTTCTTTATAATGGCAGCCCTAGCAAACTAAAAAAATCATAGGATAAACAAAGAGCAAAAGCCTGCATAAACTAGTTTTATATTGAAATATAGTTGATTTACAATGTTAACAAGTTTTCAATTATTTCTTTAAAAAATTACTCATTATTTGTAGGTTTTCAAGAACTGTCATGTTAACTAGCATGTTGCTTCAATCACATACACATACAAACACACATGCACATTCAAAAGCAAAAATAATAAACAATTATTTTTGAAGTGAAATTATGTTTACCTTTCTCATTAATATTTGCAACATATTCTGAATACCTACCATTTGCCTATATGCCATTCAGAGTATAAGGTTCAGATATAAAGAAACTAACAAAATCCAATTACTGCTAGATGGAAATTCACAATCAAGCCCTGATCTTCCCTTTCAGAATACTTACAGCATTCGCTGTTTATGAAGTATATTACTTTTGCTATTTTGTGTTCAACTGAATCTATTCTTTAATTGCTTTTTTATAGAGAAGTTTCCTTTCACAAAGACTGAACCAGGCACATAGTAGACATTCAATAATTAATGATTTATCAAGTAGTCAAATTATGTCAGTTTTATCCCCAAAGAAATAATATCTGGGTAACCATTTGATAAAATACAAGGTACTGTATAAATGTTCATTAGTATTACCATTATACTTCTAATCACTTGTAGCAACAAAAACATAGCATTTCATTTTTAAGTATTTCCAAGTCAATTCCTTCAAAACTGATTTTTTTCTGACAACTTGTTTCATTATGGTAAAAAAACTAAATGAGTTGAATCACACTAAATGGTCAGATGGAATTAGAGTCCAAAAGAAAAGGTCTTTGATACTGATACACTCACCACTTTCAAAGCAAGCATCAAAGATAAGATGTCCTTTCTTGGGCTGTCCACAGTATCCATTTGGAAGCACCATATATTTGCTCACGTTCCCTCCGATGGCATCATCATTTCCCATATCATTGCCTATTTTTCAAAAAATCAGTTCATGTTAAACAGAAATCAAAATGTACAGAAGTCCAATAAAATTTTTATCATTAACTTTTCCCCCTTCCCTGTCATTTAGTGCTTATCCAGGCCCTAAAAAAATTACATATTGTGTTAAGGTACAAAGAGAATACATTTTTAAGTCAGAAAGATATGGGTTCAAATCCCATCTCTACTACATATTAATTCTCTGTGACATAAAGCAATGAACTTAATCCCTTTAAGCCTCAGTTTCTCTCATCCATAAAAAGGGGATGGTAAAACCTATCCTTCAAAATTGTTATGAGAATTAAATATGAAAAATATCTAGAATGACTACTGAAATACAGAAGATGTTCATTACATTTCATCAATTACTCAATAAATGGTAATACGTTAATTTACATAGTTAATTATTATATTGTGAATAAAGCAATAGTTCTATAACTAGTATTATAACTATGTAATGTTCCACCACCAGAAATAATTTGAGAACTACTGAATTAGCATAAAATGAATGAAACTTTCATGTATTTCTGGTAGAAATGTAAAATTATACAGCCACCTTGAGAAGTAGATTAGCACTTTTTTTATAAAATTAAATATACACTTAACATACAACCCAGATATTCCACTCCTAGATAGATATTTACCCAAGAATTATAAAAGCATATGTTCACCAAAAAACCTACACATGAACGTTTATAGCAGGTTGTTCATAATCAACCCAAAACTGGAAATTTTGCAAATGGTTTCAACTGGCAAATGTATAAACAATCTCTGGCACATTCATACAATTAAATACACTTCAGCAAAAAAAAGGAACAAATTGCTTGTTTAGGTCTTCTGCCCATTTTCGGATCAGGCTGTTTGTTTTTTATTATTAAGTTGTACAAGCTATTTATGTATTCTGGAAATTAAGCCCTTGTCAGTCTCATCTTTGCAATTATTTTCTCACATTTCATAGGCTGTCTTTTTGTGTTGCTTATGGTTTCCTTTGCTATGTAAGAACTTATAAGTTAATTAATTAGGTCCCATTTGTTTATTTTTGCTTTTGTTTCTATTGCCTAGGTAGACTGCCCTAAGAGGATATTGCTAAGATTTATGTCAGATGTTTTGCCTATGTTTTTTCTAAGGGGTTTATAGTATCTTGTATTATGTTTAAGTCTTTAAGCCATTTTGAATTTATTTTTGTGTACAGTGTGAAGGAGTATTCTAACTTCATTGATTTACATGCAGCTGTCCAGTTTTCCCAACACTATTTGCTGAAGAGACTGCCTTTTCTTTATTGTATATTGTTGCCTCCTTTGTCAAAGATTAATTGACCAAAAGTCTGTGGGTTTATTTCTGGGCTCTCTATTCTGTTCCATTGATCCACTTGTCTGTTTTTGTACAAATACAGTGCTGTTTTGATTACTGTAGCTCTGGAATATTGTCTGAAGTCTGGGAGGGTTATTCCTCTAGCTTTATTCTTTTTCATCAGTATTGCTTTGGCAATTCTGG
Source organism: Camelus ferus (assembly GCF_009834535.1). Classification (NCBI taxonomy): domain Eukaryota; kingdom Metazoa; phylum Chordata; class Mammalia; order Artiodactyla; family Camelidae; genus Camelus; species Camelus ferus. The sequence continues at coordinate 35,806,219 of NC_045708.1, forward strand.
GTCTTTTGTGATTCCATATAAATTTTAAGATTATTTCTTCTAGTTCTGTGAAAAATGTCCTCGGTAATTTGATAGGAATTGCATTAGATCTGTAGACTGCTTTGAGTAGCATGGTCATATTAACAATATTATTCCTCCCAATCCAAGAACATGGGATATTTTCCATTTCTTTAAGTCATCTTTAATTTTCTTATTCAATGTTTTGTAGTTCTTCATGTATAAGTCTTTCACTTCCTTGGTCATATTTATTCCAAAGCATTTTGCTTATTTGGATGTGATTTTAAAAGGGATTGTTTCTTTACTTACCTTTTCTGATATTTCATTGTTAGTGTAAAGAAATGCGACTGATTTCTATATGCTAATCTTGTATCCGGCTACCTTGCTGAATTCTTTTATCAGCTCTAGTAGTTTTAATGTGGAGCCTTTAGGGTTTTCTATATATAGTATCATGTCATCTGCATGAAAAAATGCTTAATATCACTAATTATCAGAGAAATGCAAATCAAAACTATAATAAAGTATCACCTCACACCAGTCGGAATGGCCCTCATTAAAAAACCCACAAATGATAAATTGCTGAAGAGGGTGTGGAGAAAAGGGAACCCTCCTACACTGTTGGTGGGAATGTAGTTTGGTGCAGCCAGTATGGGAAATAATATGAAGATTCCTCAAAAGACTAAACTAGACTTACCATATGATCCAGCAATCCCATTTCTTGGTATATATCCAGAGGGAACTTTAACTCAAAAAGATTCATGTACCCCAATGTTCACAGCAGCACTATTTACAATAGCCAAGACATGGAAACAACCTAAATGTCCATCAATAGATGACTGGATAAAGAAATTGTAGTATATTTATACAATAGAGTATAAAATACAATTTATGCAATAGAGCCATAAAAAAATAATAAAATAATGACATTTGCAGCAACCTGGATGGACATGGAGATTGTCATTCTTAGTGAAGTAAGCCAGAAAGAGAAAGAAAAATACCATATGATACCATTCACATGTGGGGAAAAAAAGGAACTTATTTACAAAACAGAAACAGACTCACAGACATAGAAAACAAACTTATGATTACTGGGGGAAAGGAGGTAGGAAGGGATAAACTGGGAGTTCAAGAGTCACAGATACTAACTACTATATATAAAATAGATAAACAACAAGTTTATACAGTATAGCACATATATTCAGTATCTTGTAGTAACCTATAATTAAAAAGAATATGAAAATGAATGTATGTATTCATATGTATGACTAAACTATTATGCTGTACACCAGAAATTGACACAACACTGTAAAATGACTATACTTCAATTTAAAAAATAAAAAAAGGAACAGATTACTGACATACATGACCACATGCATGAATCTCAAATGCATTACACTAAAAGGAAGAAGGCAAACTCAAAAGCCTGAATCCTTTATACTTTTTTTATATGACATTTTTAAAAGGCAAAATAGTAGGGTTTTTTTAAAAAAAAAAAAACAGTGGTTATCAGGGGCTGAAGATAGGGGTAGGGTTGACTACAACATAATCAATCAAATTGTACAAGCAAATGTACACTACAATCAAAACTTTGAAGTCTTCTTTAACCCCTGACTATCTCATCAAAGCCATAAATATCTTCCTCTCACCTGCCAGAGTTGTGTATATGCATGCATATGTGTTTAAGGATGGATGTCTGCAATAGCAACTTGCAAAAGAACTCTTCCAGGATACTCCTCAAGGTACTCACACGGGTAGTGCAGGGGGAAAGTAGTTGCTAATATGACAACTACTAGCCATGAGAGAGTAACTAGGAGTAGATCCATACTCCTGATATAAACAACTAGAAAACTGGACAAATACTTATGAAACAACTCTTTTCAGACTTGGATGACAAGCAGTACAAAACTGATGTCTGAGAGAAGGGGAAAAAAAGAGGTAACCTGACAAAGTATGGTCTGAGTTGAGAGGACAGAAATGAGTTAGGGAAGGCTGACGAAAGTTTGAAGGTCAGACTATTGAAGAGGAGAGCACTATGAAAGCCAGAGCATTAAAAATCTACAGAAAGTCTGCTTAACACTTTGGCTGAATGCTTAGCCATGTAGAATGAAACTCCATGAGACCAGACAAAGAATAACGAGGAAGCTGTAGACTAAACAACTCCCAAAGTGCACAGGGCTTGGAAACATTCAAAATGCAATTATCCAAAGTGGAGAGTCTATGTTGAAAACCTAGGGCATTACGTAGAGATCCCAGAAAGGTACTAGCCATGAACAATTGAAAAGTAAAATTTGAAATACAGTACCATTTATAATACCATAAAAAAACACAAAATGCCTATCCTTAAATTTAACAAATTATTTACAAGAACTGTATTCTGAAAACTAAAAAAATACTACTATTAGATATTAAGGAAGACCCAATTAAATGACAAGATATACCATGTTCATGGATTAGAGAACACATTATTGTTAAGGTGACAACTTTCCAAAAATTTATCTCTAAAGGTAATACCAATCAAAATGTCACCAGCATTTTTTTGTAGAAATCAACAAACTGATTCTAAAATTTAAAAGGAAACTCTAAAATTCATATGGAAACTCAAAGGACTTGGAATAGTCAACATATTTTGAAAAATAAGAGTTGAAGAATTTACATTGCATGATAACAAGACTTACAGAATAGTCATATATACCAATGTACCAGAATACAAGGTGCAGAAGTACACCCACATATATTTAATTAGTTAAGTTTCAGCAAAGGTATAAAAATAAGTTAATATGGAAAGAATAGTTTGTAAAACAATGTTAGTGCTTGAATAACAACCATTTTTTAAATGAAGTTCACACATACATGATGGTAGTGGAGGTCACATGGGTATATATTACATATCTTCCAAAACACATTGAATTGTACAGTTAAAAAAGATAAATTTTATTATATGTAAACTATACCTCAAAAAGATTATTTTTAAATGTTTAAAAGTGAAAGAGCAAGAATTGATTTTCATGTCATAGAATTAACCCCATATATATATGAATGGATATTACATATCTTTGTAAATTTTTCCTATGACTCATACCCCTCAAACCCTGGTCTCATCCCTCAGATGTAAATGATCTTAACTACTTCTGTTTTCAGTTTCTCAGTTATTATTCTACACAACGTATTTATTCTTCTATATCTTAATTTATCAACTTCTTGGTATCTATTGAAACTCTATTAAAGATAAGGAAATAATTTCTGTAAATTATTCTCCACTTCTTTTTCTAACAATTTTTATTAGTTCTAATCTTATTTTAATTATTCTGTTGAGGTGGTTAGCAATGTGAGCAGTAATCCTAGGGGGTGTTTTGGAAATTTATCGAGGCTTTTTTTTTGTTTTCATAATGATGGAAGAGCACAATGGCATTTGATTGGTGAGAACCAGGGATGCTAGATGTACTGTAAAGTAGAGAGAAGTCCAGTACAACTTACAAATGTCATATATAGTCAGATATTTATGTATACCAATATCCATGTATGTAAAAATCCTGTTTATAATTATATGAACTTAGAACCTAACTCTGCTTTATACATGCTAAGTATTTTTCATGGCTTTACTAAACACTTATTATTCCAAGGATGTAACTAACATGTAAATCAAGAAAAGATTATAATTGATTTCCTCATAATTTTATCCAGAAGTATCACCAATTTAGAAAATCATGTAACCAACAGCATTATCACTCATTGTAATTGATCCACCAATACAACACTCCCATATAAGTTAACATTTGTAGCAATTGTGATTACAGTGATGCTCACATCATCATTATTATTAAGGCATCTGTATCTTGAATGAAGTGTATATAATAAAAAGAATAAAAGATTTAATTCCATAAAGTATAAGGGAGGATTCAGAAAAGGAAGGGAATAATTTAAATTGAAATTCATAAAGAATGTCTTAGTCAAATACTATAGCATCCAGTTAAATTGCATATGATAAAATACCCTTATTATAGTATGCAGAATATTTGTCTCCAAATAGAGACAGAGTAACACAATGAATTTTTTCAATTTATGGAAGTTAGAAACAAAAGAGAAAAATAAAACAATTGAGATTTATCTCTAAAGAAATCAAGATCTAATCATATTAATATTATTATTTACATGTCTTTGAAAAATACTACTTTGAAAAATACTACAAACAAATATTTAGCAATAAAAATTATGAGCATATTTTGTGCAAGGAAAAACAAAGAAAGATGTATATATATAGATGCCCCTGATGAAATGATATAATAATTACATCTTATTTTACCCTAAAAAATAGGCCTGTGAGGCACTAGAAACAAACTTTAGGGCTACATAGAATTATTGACATTTAGGTGGGTTATGCTGATGATGAATGTGACAAAGTCTCAATTTGTTTTATTTTTACATGGAAAACTACTTTACACAAAAGTTACAAGCAATTCATATTGGTCAAAAATGAGGAAACAGCTTATTAATTAAAACTGACCTTTATATAGAACATGTATTCTACCTCTCAGGCAAAAACACCTTGGAAGAGGTAACAAATTACCTCTATGTACAAGTGACATTCCGTTAAAGGGATCTGTCAAAAGTTCCATTATAAAGCTGTATTTCCAAGCCTTCATAATTTTGAGAGAAAATTACATTGAAGATGAGACTTAACCCACAAATTCCCAGCCATAAAAGTAAATCTAAGATTCCTACTTGAGAGTCTTTTAGGAAAGAGTACCCATTACATAGCTTCTTCCTAGTATTTTATAAAATATACCATGTTTGTTCTCATTACAAATGTATTTACAATATACACTACAAAGACCCAAAAAACAAAACCTTTTTAAAAAGTGATTTCTTAAATATACATATCCTAATTCTCTCTAGGCACATATATCTACAATACAATTAAGATGTCTAGATTTGTTAAGCTACAGTCAATCACAGGATGTTTCAATTACCAGATATGTGTTGAAGATCTATTTTTGCACCCACCCTATCCTGTGCCAAGAATCAAGGAGAATATATAAGAAAAATCAGCTGTAAATCAATCCATCACTCAATGAAACAATAAAGATATACTTACAAGTAATAATAACACTCTCAAAAAGCTGACCCTCTAGTTAAGAACTATACTGAAAATAATAAGATATATAATGAAAAAAGTGTTCTATTTCCATAAGAAGAAAAAAATTCAGTACAGACAGTATAGTTTGGTACCATGAAGTTTGAAAAATTAATGATGTAAGGCTGAATCCTTGCTTGGCTACTTTTTAAGTGTATGAACATGGATAAGGCCCAATTCAGCAATCTATGGTCTTGGACTTCTCTATATTCATCCTACAGCCTTTGAAAAGAAATGGTTGGCCCATTTTTCCCTGAAAGAGTAGCTGGCATCCAACTTTCCAACATTCTGCAGTAAATAATCTCTCTCTCTTGCTCTTACCAGTACTTTATTTATACCCCTTCTATTTTGTATAACAGCTAATTGCATATACCTTAATGTCTACTTCTCAACTAGTCACTTAAATACTAACTTTCCACTTACATGCTAGTCACAGTACAGAAAACTATATAATCTTTGATTACTTAGTAGAGATACCTACATTCACTGTAGAATTTTTAAATGCCTAATATAGATCAATTTCAAAAAATAGCTGTTGAATTTAAAATTCAATTGAAAAAGAAATTTTTTAAAATATATTCTTCTATTCCATACCAAATGGGATCAATTTTTTTTTTCTTTGCCTCCTGGGCTATGGGTATAGAGCTATTAATTCACTTAATAAAGCATTATTTACGATTACTATGCACCCACTGTTAGGTTCTAGTAACACAAATATAAAGCATAAAACTTCCTGTCCATCAAAGATATTAGTGGTAGAGGCAAACCAGTAAACCACTACATTATAATATAATGTGATAAATATTAGAAATGTGAGGAAAGCTCAAGGTATTCCACAAGAGCACAGAGAAGCAACATTAAACTTTCCTCACAGAAGGCCTCCTGTATCACTTTCAAAATACATGTTAAAATGAGTCAAGTCAAGAAGTTCCAGAAAGACCCTATGGAAGAACAAGGTGAGAGTCAGGAGATAGAAATAGGAACTAGATCACAGAAGGTCTTGTGTGGCAGGCTAAGAAGGGGAGATTTTATCCAGAAAGCGGTAAAATTCTGCCCTGATGGATATGAAGCAGGACAGGGTACAACGTAGCCTTGGAGACCACTCTCCTTCCATACAGACCGTACTGTTTTAGGAAGGCATGATGATAGAACAGCCTTTGGAGAAATTACATACGTAATCTTATCAAGCTCTACAACTGTATTCTGGTTCCCAAATTAGACTTGTACTTCTAAATGAAATTTTAATTTACATGCTAAAAACAGAACTCTTAAAAACAACATCTGGCTGGTTTTCCTAATCTATTTCTGCCAGATTCAATATTCAAAGAGTTCTAGCACAGTGTTCTCCAAACCATATCCTATCAAAGGTGGTTTTCATTAATCTTGCTCAGCATTCACTGGGTGTATACTCTGTGCCAGGCACTGTGCTAGGTGCTGGAGATCCAGAGACGAATAAGACTTAGGATATCCTTCAAGGAGTATAAGCAGGGGGAGTAGAAAAGTAAGCAAAAAAGCATTTTACATTATCTGACAGACATATGCAACATTGCAGAAGAGAAATTTAAAGAAAGAGGTAATAAACCCCCTGTGTTGGGGAAGGGTGAGGAAGAATCCAGAAAGGTTTTTCTAGAGAAAAGGTAACAGTGATACTTGAACTGAGTCTTAAGTAAGTGTCTACCACGTGGCCAAGCGATACAGCTGAAATTCTGTAAAGGATAGTCTCCTCTGAAATAAAGAGCCTAGAGGTTTTAAAAGAACAGCCTGGAGAGTTACATAGAAATCAGACTAGGGAGAACCTTATGTGTTTATTAAGAAATGGGTACTTTATCCCATAAACCACTGAAATTACTAATAGATCTTAACAGTGAAATACAAGATGTGCTTTGTACATGGAAAGACTCTTCTGGCAGTAGTATGGCCAATGGATTAGAAAGGGATGAGACTACAGAAAGTATAATCAGGAGGCTGAAGCAACAGTCTAGATGAGAGATGATGAAGGTCTGAACTAAAAGCAGTGGAGATGGAGAGTTGGATGAGAACGAGAAATATCTACAAGTTCTGCTGGAGTAAATGAATAATGTATTGCCCTAATTCTTATATCCTATTCTTGGGAGTAGATTTCTCTTAAAATGGATCAATGATAATAAGTAAATATAAAAGATGGTAAAAATCAAGAAACAGCAACTTTCAAACTTGGCAATATTAAATTCTCACACCCAGGAATAACTGATTACTCAAAGAGGTTCAAATACTTTATTCAAGACTTAGAAAAAAATAAATGCTTATTATATAATTTTTCCAGAGGTTTCAAATATAGGAGGGCTAGCCATGAACATAGATGTCAGACTCAAGATTCAAGCAATCTCTGTAAGCAAAGATGTTAAGCCAAAATGAAGACAAACATAGAGCTCTGCACTTAGCCTGTGGGGGAAAAAATCAATTGCACCTATGCAGATCCAGCCTAGTGGAAGAAAATATTTTTAAATGTTCTCAAAGTTTTGATTAATCAATATTACTAAAAACTCAATACAACTATGACAACATTGATAGAAGTTATCCTGATCAAATAAAAGAATAAGTTTTAATGAATTATTACTGATCAGACTACAGTTGAAACACTCCAGTCCATTTCAGGCATCACATTATGAGAAATGCACAAATCAGAGTGTTTACATAACAAGAGAATCATGACCTTGCTAAGTCATCTGAGATCCATAGCAAATGAGGAGGAGCTGAAAAATCATAGTAAGTGACAACAACAAATTCATCTTTACATCCACAACATAGTAGATACTCCTAATGCTTAATAACTAAATGAAAACAAAGAACTAAAAGGATACAACTCTTTCAAAACTTGAAGTGCTAACAAGATAAAAAAAAAAAAAAGGACTGGACTATCAGACTTTCACTGTTAGACTAGACTACAACCACCAACAGGTAGATTTCAGCCCAAAATATGAAAAATAAATAAATATCTAATGAATGTATCAATCCAAACATGAAATAACCTGTCCTAGAAAAGTACTCTCCTTTTCATGAGAGACATTTTAAGAGGAGGCTAGACAGTCATTCCTTGCACTTTCTGTAAAAAGAGATCTTCCTTGAAGGAAGTTGGACAAGATGGCCTCTAAGTATCCTTTAAAACCTATGTTTCAAAGAACTTATTAAACATCTACTATGTGCCTATCCAGTAAGAAATACCAACAAATAAGACAAATAAAGTGTAATATAATGGTTTCTGCTCTCAATAAGCATATCTTAAACTTGAGAGGATTCAATTAATATATATGAAGTAATTAAAGAATAATTAACTAATAAACTGTATACTGCACAAGATAAAAGAAGGCAGGGGTTGGTGAGAGAGGAACTTATTGGAAATGGCCCCTTTTAGTTGGTGAGTTGTAAGTTAGCCCTTGAAGGATGAACAACTTTTGGTTTTAAATTTTTCATCAGCTAACTAATCAAATAACACTTTTGTTCCTTTTTTCAATTCACTGAAGTGGTGACATATTGTTTACTTTCCAATATGTGCATGAAAATAAACTTATAAATCAAAAGCAAAATATCTCAGGTCATTTCTTTACTACAAATGGTGAATAAAATCTAATTTCAAAAAACAATGCTTTAGGTCTTGAAGTGGACTGATACTCTAAAAAGGATTCAAACAATAATGGGAAGGGTGGTTTTATTACAAAACTTATACAGAATTCCCAAGAATGAGTCTCTTATTACTCACAGACTAAGAATATTTTTCTAAAATAGAAAAATAAAATTTCTCCCATATTTATCTTTGAATGTGTTAACTAAATAGAGACTAATCAGGTTTTATAAAAATCCTCTAAATTTAAACATTGCAGCGGATAATAAGTTTTTCTTGTCTCTTCATATTACGTAACAAAAGTATGTTAAACAGAATAGATGAGTTATAAGTCGTTGAATTAATGGATGAGTAAGTGATTAAGTGACAGAATACATATGTGGAAGCTGTCTCAAATTACACTTACATTCTTTCAATAAGTTAGGATATAAAAAGTCTATGTACTGAACCACTGTAGACAAAAGAACTCTATCAGAATTTAAAACAGAATTTGGTTAAAACCAGTAAAAAATAGCTACCATTTATTGAGAAATCATGATGTATGAGATACTGGGCTAAGTATTTCATATATTATTTCTTAATACACAGTAATCCCATAGATTTACTGTGTTATGAAGGGAGTAGTTCTTATTCCCTTCATTTTTCATATGAAAAAACTGAAGCTAGAATGGTTAAGTAACTTTCCCAATATCACACAGATTGTGGAAAAACCATACAAATCCAGCTCTGATTTCAAAACCACTATAATTCATGTATTTATTTATTCAAAAAGTAATTCTGTGCCTATTGCATACCAAGAACAGTTGTCACTGTGGAGACAATGGCAGACAAAATAGACAACACTTATTCAGTGATTTTTTGCAGCAAATGTTATGAGTACCAGTAAATAATGTTCTGGCAGAGAAGATATAATGGTTCCAGCAAACCCAAATGCCTTTCTTCTCCTGGTATATAACCTGACTACATTTCCCAATCTCTGTTGTGGATAGGTGTGGCCATGTGACTGAATTCTTGCCAATATAATTGTAGAAAAAAGAGATTATGTCAACTTCAGACCTGCTCTCCACACAATCCTCCACATTCTCTTTTGCCACATCAGTCAAAAGCAGAGAAGGACAAAACTCTACCAAATGGAGAAGCCAGATGAAAGAAAGAGCTTAAGTTCCTGAATGGTTGCATAACCCTCCAACCAGCACAAAACTAAGATCAGAGTAAGAAATAGATTCTACTGTTTTAAGCCAATGAAATTAGGCTTTATCTGTTGTAACAGCAAGCATACTTTTTTAAATAAAAATTTGACAGGTACTGGTAATTGCTATGAAAAAAAAATAGGTAAATGGGACTGAGAAGGAAAGACATGCTAATTTAGATGAAGTGGTCGGGGAAGACCTCAGTAAAAAAGTGACATTTTATCCAGCACCTGAGCAAAGTGACACAGTGATTCCTGTGAAGATCTAGCCAAAAAATATCACAGATAGAAGAAAGTACAAGTGTAAAGACCCTGCAGAAGAAGCAAACTTGTAACATTCAAAATCAGAATAAATTAACAGAAATTGAGAGCACTGTCCCTTTGTAAGTTCAGTTGTAGGCTTTTGATCCAAGATGGAAAAATGACCAAATAAGTTAATATCCCTCCTCCAAAAATATCACTGAAATGAAATGTAGACGTAAAAGGAAATTTCACATTTCTTTACCTGTATATCAGTGGTTCCAAATTCTGGGCAATTTTTTCCCAGGGGACATCTGGCAATGAATGTCTGGAGACATTTTTGGTTATCATAACTGTGGAAGATGCTAATAGGAACTAGAAGGTAGAGGCCAGGGATGCTACTGAAAAGCCTATAATGCATAGGATAGACTCCCACAACAAAGAATTATCCAGCCCAAAACGTCAATAGTACCAAGGTGGAGATGCAACCCAACATAATAAGCCAAGGAAGGCTGTTTGGAAGTATAATGGTATAAACCCTGAAAAGTGAATATAAGTTACTTTGGAGAAGAAGAGAAAATGGTCCAGCTAGTTCACTTACAGCCCAAAGGCCAGCAAGAAGATACATCAGAAACTACAAGAGAACTGATCAGACTAGAGCACAGAATATGAAGAGGAGCTAACATGCACACCCTCCTCCACTCAGTAATGCTGGGCTCCTCACTCATTCCCCTGCCCCTGCTCACGTTTTCATAACAAAGGCCCTCCTTAAGTGAAAAACAAATATTAAAGTTAAGCCCCTGCCTTACAAGCTATATTATTCATTCTAAAACATTTCAATTTCAACTTGCTGGATATGATGGTAAACCATAAACATATACCAAAATTAGCTAAGATGACAACAGCAACCGCCAAAGCAACCTGCTTTCCTGAAGCTTACCCAGAAGAATCAGCAAATAGACTCTTGTCAACCTAGCAACCTAAGAATCTGCTTTGAGTTTAACAAGGACAACTTAAAGTGTTTTTTTACTGATTATATTACTAATCTATATAAACACTGTCAACTTTTCTATACATTTCCTCTATAAAATCTACCTGCCTTTCTCTGACTTGCTAACACTGAAAAAAAATGTATTGAGCAGCTCTCAATGTATCAAGTGGCTGATATCGAGTCCCTTCTTAATTCTAGTCATTTTACTACTAACTAGCATACTAAATTACCATATTCAAATTACTCATTCCTCCTATGTGTTTTTTTATTTCTTGCCAATATGTATCTAATTTTCCCTTTTAATGTATCTCTTGTGTCCTCTCATAAAATACCAATGTTTTTTACAAACCACTATACTTTCTATGCTTATTCTATCTTCCTTGCCATCTCTGTTCTCTACCCATGGTTAACCACTACCATCTTCATCAAGTATCATCCTCTAAATATAGTATACCAAACTTTAGAAGTTTCAAAATTCTTTCCACCTGAGGTCCTTAAAAAAAATACTGTGAGAGTCATAACAAGTATTACTATTCCTATTTTGTAGATGAGAAGACTAGATGTCACCTATACCTCAAATTTCTGCTTCAAACTTGCTTCAGCTTCAATTATTTCCCTCTTTCCTTCTCTACCTCTTATCTCCAGCTCCATTATGCACACTAGTCCACTACTGACAACTCCTGTCACTCCAGTCTCTGTTTTTCAACTACTTCACAGTTTTCTCTAACTCCTCAGGATCTTAGAAATGCCATAAGTAGGAATCAACCAAGGAAATACTTAGTGGAATACACTAGATGCATTCTGGAGTCTTCAAGAAGCTCCCTGAGAAAAAGGTCCACCAAGGCCAAAGAAATGGAAAAAATAGTCCTACTAAGTGAGCGAGCAGGTACAAAAATCCATGGCATTATGCTTTCCTTTCCACTATTTTATCCAGCTATTGAATATAGCTGAGAGGCAGCAATGTATATTGAAAAGAGCCCTGATCTAGAAATAAATTCACATCCCTTCTGTGCTCTTACTGTGTGATATTAAAGAAAGCCATTCTACCTACCTGGACTTAATTTTCTTTATTTGTAAAATAAAGGGCACTGAATTAAATGATCTCTTAATAACTTTCACCTATAAAATCACAATGGCTAATTAATTTTAAAATAGACTTCATTAAGCCAGGACTTGCTGTGCATTCTGATTTTATTTAATTGGTTGGGTATATAAGAAGATGTGTAATAAATGTTTGTTCAATAACTGGGGACAGGGAATTGTCAGATAAATAACCAATGACTCTGTCAAGATCAAATGGAGTAATGTTAAACAGTCTTAGTATCTTCGTGAATTGTTGATGCATTAGTTCTAACTGCAAAAGCCAGCACCTGCTAAGTTAAGAGTTTTTAGAAATTCAAGGAATAAGATGGCAGAGTCCTTCCAACACTGTTCCTATATTTGACATGCAGCAAATATCACACTGATGCCTAAAGCCACATTTTGATTCCCAGAGAACAGAGCAGAGCAGATCCAGAGGATGAAATAGGGGACCTGAATGAAAGCTCATGTCAAAATGTGCTTGTGGTCTCCTGGGAAACTCCTCCAATTCAACAGGCTAAGAATATCATTCTATTTCCCAGAGATACTGCTCTGATATATACTACTAAAGGCTGACAGCTGCTCTTTAAACACACATGCAAATGGTTAGGTACCCTCTGCAGAGTCTTCAGCAATAGTACAAACCTGAAACCTTGGATTACGGATACTTTTGTTTAAAAAAGTTACTGCTGCTATTTTGATAGCTACCAGTTACATGACCTAGTGTATCATAGTAGAAAGAGAAATGGCTTTGCAATCAAAGTGACCTATGTTTCAACTTTCTACTTTTATCACTTCATAATTATGTGACCTTTAGAAAGTTACCTAAACTCTTTTAGCGACAGTTACTGCCAACTGTAAAATAGGGATTATATAACCTACCTCATAGATTTTTGTAAGAATTAAAAGAATAATAGATGAAGTACTTAGAACAGATCCTGGCAAATAACTGACCATTTTTGGCGTTTAAGAAATATTCACTCTTGTAATAATTATAATTGTGATCACCATATATAATTTATTGAGTACTAAATAGAGTTAATAAATCAGAGTTATTTAAAGTACGTAGGCTACACACAGAGCAATAGTAAGAAACAGAGACAGAAAGGTATGGTGGTATCATATCTGATTGCCAGGCAAAGAGTTTAGATTCTATATGGGGTCTGACTAGCAGTCTCAAGCCCTGAGTACATTCCCAAATGTGAGGCAATAGTCATTCTCAACTACTGACTTTTCAAAGAGTTATGTGGTCCTTTTTAGAGGTCAAAAAGCAAAAAGGAAGAGAAGAAATGCATACAAAGCAATTCTGGAAACTTAGGTTCTAGAAGCTCAAGTTTTATTAACCAAAAATTACTAAATAACTATCATACATAAGGTAGGCATGGTGGCAGGAGAATATATATTTCTCAATAAGTATCAGCTACTCTGATAAATACTAAAGATACAATGGTAAATTAGACATCATTCTTACCCACAAAATTTTATAGTTGTAATGTGAGAGATAGAAGGGTAATCTTATGACCTCTAGCCTCAAAATATTCTCTTCCTTTGGTTCTGTTTTTCTGTCAGCCTCCTAAGTCAGCCTTTTTAGTCCTTTTTACTGACTCCTCCCTCTGGTCCTTAAACATCTGAGTTCTTCAGACTCTTTTTTTCTTATGTAAACTTTGTCAAGTTTACTCTGGATTATGACCAAGCATAGGTATAACCTACACTCAAGTAGGCAAGGGTCAACAAGATTCTGCATAATTAACAGACTACAAGCAAGATTCAGCAATATCTTCAGCAACAAGAATCATAAAAAAAATCCTAGTAAACAACACACAAGGGCAGAAATGTAGGTTAAAAGACTCTTAGGGAACAAGTAGATCAGAGCAAGTTTGAACACAGAAAAGTTCAGGACCACAGACAGCTCAATGACCTTCATTCCTCAAATTCCTTAACACTTGAAACTGAAAGAGAAAGACAGTTTTTGAGTGTTTAATTTGTACCAGCCACTGTGTAAACTTTCATACATTATTTCATTTAATCCTCTCAACAATCCTATTATCCTTATTTTACAAATGGGAAATTTAAGACTTAAATAGGCCAACATCACAAAGCTATTAATATTAACTCAGATTTGATTTCAAAGGCTCTTGCTCTTTCTACTAAATCACAGTGAATTCATCCCATGGAGTTCCTTTTCTGAGCCCTAGGAAAATATTAATTTAACTTGTTCCGTAAACTTGTCCCTAAAAACACAATCATAGACTGTTAGGGCCTTAGAGCTTATTCAGCAACGTAACACCTTCCTACAACACTTTAGGTGTTGAAACAAGCCCAGAGAAGTTAACAGATATATCTAAACTCAAAACACCCATTAGATCTCTCCCAGTGCACTTCAATTTCCAGCACTGGGACCACATCACGCAGAGGTATTTAATACAGAAACTTCACAAGCCTCTGAAATTCAACCTTAGTACAAAACATATCAACTGAGAAAAATAACCTCTGTCCTCTGCCCACAATCTCTTCATCTTACATTTTTTCATCAAAATGAAGGCCAATTACAGAGACTCTTGTGTAAGAAATGAGTTCTTTTAAAAAAGAATTAGGTGGAAACTTTTAATGCCATTTGTCTCCAATCCAGGTTGCTTCAATGATAACTACAGCAGTTGTCAAAATTAAACGCCATATCTATGTATAGCTACTAAAATCATACATTCTATTTCTCAGAGTTGCAAAGATTTTCAAGAAAGTTGCATTTTTATAGATAGAGCTAATCTCTTATATGGAAGGTAAACAATCAGTCTACTTCCAGCTGTGAAAAAGCCTGAGTTTCTACCAAGAAAGCTGCCAGAAGCTATGCTCATGCCACATTAGGCAGGAGACAAGCATGGTTGCAATATTTCAAATTAGCAACAGAGACACTAAAGAGATGATGAAATTAGCAGCTGTGGGGTTGGCTTTTGGAGAATTAGATTTCCAGAGCAGCAAAGAGAGACAACAATGCCTATGAGAGATTTTTCTCTGCTAAACAAAACAGATTGTGCAACCAAATAATCTTCAATTTTGAAAAAACAAGTTTAACTGAATTCATTGTAATAATTAGACAAAAAATTATTTTTAGACAAAGCATCATCACATCACAACTTGATAATATAACATAACTTTTCTTAAAATATACATAGTTGATTGTATCTACTTGAGTTATTTTCATAATCCAAAACTTTAATAACTAAACAAACAGTCAAACAGAGGCAGTTTATAAATATGCTTCAATCTTAAGAATTACAGTCTTTTCTCTTCCTGGAAACATACTTCTATACATCCTTTAGAATTTAAGGATTCCCTCATTTGAGACAACTTCCCTGACATCCTCTATTCTCATCTAACAATTATAAAGATACTCCTTTTCTGTACTTTCATAGCATCTTGTGTACACTTTCAAAATTATAATTCGTGCACTATACCATAATCACACATAAATTTGTCTGTCTGCCCCGATTATAGGCTGAGAACATGTCTTCGTCAACTTTGTAATTGCAGTGACAAGCACAATACTTGATATAAAGTAGTTGCTCAATATCTATTAGAGAAATGATTAAATTGCTCCCTAATATTTACTAGACTCTGTTATGGAATATCCTCAAGTAAATTCCCAAAAATCTACCTTGAACTGGCCATGCAATCATATTTCCTTCTCATAGGAATATGGTACACTAATACTATGATCATTATTCTTCAGTAAAATAGTTGAATGATTTAGCTGAGGAAAATAAAAACTACAGCAAAATTTTATGTTAAAGTTCTTTTGTTTAGGAATCCTACTTGCTTCTGGAATCTTTCTCTAACCTTTTTTAGGAATAAACTTATCTTTTGTTTTTCATCTAATGGAATTTAGCATAGATGAGGTCCTTTAGGACCTTGACATGGATGGATTATACCATAAGAAGACTGTAAGTAGACTTCATTACCAATCTGTAACCTCTGTTCTGAGATGAAGATGAAAAGTCTTTCCCTGAAACTCATATATTTACCCCCATGGTGGCCTGGCTTGAGCTGCAAGGAAACTTATGTGTTGATATCCAACATGCAGCAAACCAAACCATGCCCCAGGTTCAAGATGGTTTAGGATATGAAAGAAAATTAGCAGCAGCAGAAAGCTGAAAACAGAACAGGTAATACCTAAATATTTGGGGGCATCAAATTGTATTGGAAAAAAAGGATATGTGAATCACTTCTTATTTATCTGTATCACTTGGTTTAATCATTGTGATTAAAAGCATCAAAATATAGTCTATTCCAAATAAGAAAAGCATTGCTAATTTCAACCAATCCTAAAATTGGCCCACAGTCAGGTATTTTGGGGGGTTAAGGAACACATTATACTATGATTATGAGAATTATAATTATGGTTTACAATTGAGCATACTGTCAAAAATAAATGGAGTACAGATACAGAACTGATACTTAAAATAAAAACAAACATCACTTGTTTATCGATCCTAAGAGAATACAGATTTAAAGTTGCTAATGCCAACTCTCTCCACTAATTATGAGTATACTTTGAGCTTGCTTTTAGAACCCTACTTCAAAGGATTCTGTGAGAATTAAATAAGATAATGGATACAAAGTACTAGGCAAGATATGTAGCCATTGTTGCTATTACTATTTTAAATCTTGACACAATTTATTCATTTTAAGATAAGGAGAAACCTCAGTATGTATATGGGTATATATAACTCCATCTATATCCAGCTAAATAGCATTGAAATGTGGAAAAAGGTTTTCTTCACAATTATTTGGAAGGAAATATTTACTGCAATTACTCTGCTTGCAAACATCTTAATGCATAAATACCTGCAATAATTTATATATGCATGAATAAGTAGACATATAAACACAAATAGGTAAAGCTAAAAGTCACTGTACCATAAGAACCATTAGAGATATTCTGGTTTCTCTCTTCCCTCAGTTTGCACTTAAAAAAATAAGGTCCATCATCAAAATGAGTAATTTATTTTCACAGTTATACTTTTTTCCAAAGTTAAACAACTATTTAATATCAGAGATACTAATTTAACCATCCACCACTCAATCCAATTTTCTTTCCTATTAATCCTGGCCAATGTTTGTAACAGCCCCCTTTATTACCTAACAGCTAATACATGCAAAAATCTCATAGTTCTATAAAGTATACCTTAAATGCTAAACATTTTATTGTCAAGATATGCTAAGAATTAACCGAAAATATGGCTAGCCCACTTCCAACATTAAGGGGTGTGTGTGTGTGTGTGTGTGTGTGTGTGTGTGTGTGTGTGTACTATATATGCTTGTAGACACATGTAGAGAAACAACACTATCTTCTGCCATTCAGACTAGTAAAGGTTACCCCTGATTTCCTCAAGCAACACATGAAAGCTTAGGACACAGGCAAGGGCAAAGAGAACCTGCAAGAAACTATTTCAATATGTATGAAATTCTTGTCTTGGAACTTCTTTATGTCCACATTTTCTTACAAGGTGTGTAAAAATGTCATCTTTAAATATAAGACTCGGGGTAGTATAGTTTTCTACTTAAACCAATAGCTATAAAGTTTCTAATCCTTCTTCATGTGAACAACTATAAAAATTATTGCAACAAGGACCTTTCTGCCTATGATGAAATCTTTTGTAGCAGTAGCAAAACAATCACTAATGAAATGACAAAAGACCTTTGTTGAATTCTAATCACATACTTGATCAAACATACAGGAGGCTTCGATTCATTTAACTTAGTAACTGAGTGCCTAGTTGGTTTCAGACAGCATAATGGGTGCTATAAGGAATGGAAGTGACATCTTTAGATCTAAACTCATTTTAATCTAACTTTAAAGCCCCTCCCATCTATGACATATTTAAAATCTGAAAGAAACATTAATCCTACCAATCTTACTCCAAAAAAGAACATAGCCTTATTTGTAGGAAATGGCTGCGGGTATTCCCACAGTCATTCATTTATACTGCATTACCTCAACTAACATGAACTGACAGCTGGTGCCAGACACTGCTTTCACATATATTATTTCCTTTAAATCCCACAAAATGCCCTTAGGTAGCAATCATTATCCTCACTTATAAACTCATTATACTGAGAATCAGAGAATTAAGGAACTTGTCAGATGCCATTTAACTAATAAGTAATGAAGTCTGGATAAATAAAACTTTAAGAAAGTGCCTCAAACTGGAAAAAAAAATAGCTTATTATGCAGTATCAGTTAATAGTCAATATTTCATGAATTAATTTAAAAGTTTATAGTCTTTTCATCTAATTACTAACCACTGAAATTCATCATTGACAATCACTGCATACACATATATACTGAATTATACCCAAGAGGCAGCAGGTCATAATGATAATGTGTACGACAGAAGAGATGGCCCAAGTTCAAATCCCAGGTGTGCTACTACCAGTTTGTTGACCATGAACAAAATACTTAACAGCACTGTGCTTAAGTTCCCCCATCCATAAAGTAGTAATGATAATAGAACCTAATTCCCATCTTCTTGTAGCTTTAATGAGGAATAAATAAGTTAATATTTATAATTTTTAAAGTGTCTGGCATATCATAAGTGTTGAATAAATGTTTACATACATATGTGTATGTATATATATATGTGTGTACAGATACATATACATACATATCTACATACACATATGTGTGTATACATATATACATAAGTATATAATATGTTTCTTCATAAATGTCACAAAGAAAAATGAAGTATAATAAGGGGGAGAGAGGAACAGAGGTGAATTGCTATTTTTGGTAGGGTGGTCAGGAAAAGCTTCATTGAAAGAGGTTTTGAGCAGAAACCTGAAGGAAACATGAGAGTGTGAGCCTTCAGACAACTGCATATATGGGTAAAACTAGAAAGTGATCATGCATGCCCAGAGGAAGGTTCAGAAAATACTTGAGAAGATGTTAAGTTTACACCTCAAGCTAATTCTTAGCACAGAAACAGCCAACAATAATAATTTAAAAAAGAGAAATAAAAGAAATAATAAAAATAGGAAACCCAGAGGAAGGGAGAGAATATGATTTCAAAAATTACCACATTATACTCAAATGTGTAGCATTCAACACAAGGCATACAGAGAAGTAGGAAAGTGTGGCCCATTAAATGGACAAAAATAAATCAACAGAAACTATTCCTGAAAAAGATCTAATGACAGATATACTAGAAAAAACTTTTAAACAACTGTCTTAAATATGCTCAAAGAACTAAAGGAAGATGTGGAGAAAGTCAAGAAAATGATGTGTGAACAAAAATGAAATATTAATAATAGTAAGTCTAAAAAGAAACAACAAGGTCCTACTGTATAGTACATGGAACTATATTCAATACCTTGTAATAGCCTGCAATGAAAAAGAATATGAAAAGGAGTATGATACTACTCAGCCATAAAAACCGACAACATAATGCCATTTGCAACATGGATGCTCCTGGAGAATGTCATTCTAAGTGAAGTAAGCCAGAAAGAGAAAGAAAAATACCATATGAGATCGCTCATATGTGGAATCTAAAAAACAAAAACAAACAAACAAACAAAAACAAAGCATAAATAAAGGACAGAAATAGACTCACAGACAGAGAATACAGACTTGTGGTTACCAGGGGGGGTGGAGGGTGGGAAGGGATAGACTGGGATTTCAAAATTGTAGAATAGACTACACTGTATAGCACAGGGAAATACACACAAAATGTTATGATAACTCACAGAGAAAAAAATGTGACAATGAGTGTGTATAAGTCCATGAATAACTGAAAAATTGTGCTGAACACTGGAATTTGACACAACATTGTAAAATGATTATAAATCAATAAAAAATGTTAAAAAAAAAAAAGAAAAGGAGTATGAATCACTGTTGTACACCTGAAATTAACACAACATTGTAAAATGACTATACTTCAAATTAAAAAAAAAAAAAAACCTAAAAAGAAACCAAAAATAAATTCTGGAGCCTGAAAAGCACAATAAATTAAATGAAAAATTCAATAGAGGAATTCAAAGGCAGATCTGAGCAGGCAGAAGAAAGAATCAATGAACTTGAAGATAGGACAATCGAAATTATCAAACCCAAGGAATAGAAAGAAAAAAAAAAAGATTGAAGAAAACTTAACAGAGCCTAAGGGACCAGTGAAGCACCATCAATTGGATCAACACTCATATCATAGAAGGTCAAGAAGGAGCAGAGAAAGCAAAAGGAGAAGGGAAAATAATGGAAGAAATAATGGCTGGTAATTTCCCAAATCTGATGAAAGATATGAATAAAAACATCCAAGTGGCACAACAAACTACAAGTAACATGGACTCAAAAAGACCCACACCAAGACACATATTTAAACTTTCAAAAGTCAAAGACAAAAAAGACTCTTGAAAGCAGCAGTAGAAGCAAGTCATCCCATACAGGAGACACTCAGTAAGACTATCAGCAGATTTTTCATCAGAAACTTTGAAGGTCAGAAGACACTGGGCTGATACATTTGAAGAGCTAAAAAACAAAACAAAAACCTGTCAACCAAGAATCCTATATCTGTAAAACCATACTTCAAAAGTGAGAATGAAATAAAGACATTGGATATCACCATATAAATCAATAAAGTTAAAACACTCCCTAACTCCATACACAAAAATAAACTCAAATTGGCTTAAAGAATTAAATATGTAGGACAAGACATGATAAATCTCCTAGAAGAAAACATAGGCAAAACATTTTCTGATTTAAATCTTAGCCATGTTCTCCTAGGACAGTCTACCCAGGCAATAGAAATAAAAGCAAAAATAAACAAATGGGACCTAATTAAACTTACAAGATTTTGTACAGCAAAGGAAACCATAAGCAAAACAAAATGAGAACCTACAGAATGGGAGAAAATATTTGCAAGTGATGCAACTGACAAAGGCTTAATTTCCAGAATATATAAACAGCTCATACAACTTAATAACAAAAAAACAAACAGCCCAATCCAAAAATGGACAGAAGACATAAACAAGCAATTCTCCAGTGAAGATATACAAATGGTCAATAGGCACATGAAAAATGTTCAGTATCACTAATTGTCAGAGAAATGCAAATCAAAACTACAATGAGGTATCACCTCATACCAGTCAGAATGGCCATCATTCAAAAGTCCACAAACGATAAATACTGGAGAAGGTGTGGAGAAAAGGGAATCCTCATACACTGTTGGTGGGATTTAGGTCTTACCAGTCATCTTCCTAGAATGTATTTATTTTGGTGACCTCTTACAGAGCAGAAGAGCCAAGCCATGGTTTGAGTATGCTAGGTTCCCTGGCTAAAATTCTATTTAGTCTCATTTCATTTTAACCTAAATCCTTAAAATCTAAGTTTATAATACCTTTAAAAGTACTGAAACATTTTTTAAGTCACACAATAGAATAATATATGTATCATTAAAAATAAGAAGAACTCAGGAGATTCAGGAGGAACATCATTACATCCCTTTGGGGGATCAGAGCATCTTAGAAAGTATCTAATCACTCATCAAATCTAAGGCCCTATCAGATGAGCAGTTCTCCTTACAACATTTCCATCAAGTTGTTAACTTATATTTCTCATGTACAGTCTCTGTAGTAGGCAATGTATGCTCTCAGGAGGCAACCTATTCCCATTTTTGAAAAGCCATGTTAAAAAGTTCTTTCCTGCATCAGCCCAAAATCTACCTTCCCATGAATTCTTCCCAATGATCCTAACTATCCCCACACTAAACAAGTTCATCCCCTCTGCCTCATACCACATTTCAGATATTAAAGGAGCAATACTTTACTCAACCATCCTCTTTACACATGCAAGGTCTTGTATTGGGCACTGTTCCAGGGTACAGAGACAAATGAAATATGGTTCCTGTCCTCAATGGCTCTTAGTGAAACAGAGGAGATTTTTTAAAAGCCATAAATAATTATAACATGTACTAACAGCATAAATAAAAAGAGAAGTACTAATAAGAAAGTATAGTAGGAGTTCAGAAAAGGGAAAGTTTCATAAGATTGGTAACACCTGAGATAGATCTTAAAGACAGGCATTTCCACTGAGGAAAAGGGACTGAAGTAACGAGTTAGTAGGGTTAAGAGCTTGGATTCTAGAAATACACTGCCTGGGTATGAATCCTAGCTTTGCTACTTTCTAGTTTGGTGACTTTAGGCAAGTTACTCTGTATCTCTATTTTTCTCTTTTATAAAATATAAAAATAGATATGAGATTAAGTGCATTTATTCATGAAGAATTAATTGAAACAGTCCCCAGCACTTAGCATTGGTTATGTGTTGACTATTGTTATTATTGAGAAAACAGCAAAGCCAGCGTTTGTAGAGGTGAGAAGGAATTAAACACATCTGGGAAAAGCAGAGTCTAGTTTAGTTTAAACATGCTTCCTATTTCTTTATCTTCTCCCCCAAAACCCAACTAGATATAAATGCTAGCATGGAACCTGGCATGTGGTGTGTATTTAGTAAATCTCCACCCTTCCCATTCTCCTTTTCAGTTTTTCCTCTCTTCATAGTTCTGGTTTGTGCTTTGCCTAAGGCACTTATATTCTGCCTTGCATTCTAATTATTTGTGTTGCATTATCTGCTTCTTGTATGCTTCTTGACGGCAATGGTTACCTTGTGTACTCTAGCCGTAGTTCCCAAACCTGGCTATACATGAGAGGCTCTTGGGAGAACTTAATAAAAATACAAATTGTTAGGAGCAACCGACCTAGGAATCAGAATTTCTGAGGGTAGGGCAGGATATACATGTTTAAAAGCTAGAGGAGATTCTGAGTCAGTCCACCAGTAGACTCCATCTTTGAAAACCAGTTACCTACAGCACCTAATGACAATGTGGGCACACAACAAGCATTTGTTGAACATTGAAAAGTGGGAGACCAGGATGTAAAACTAGCTTGAAGTCATACTGGAAAGGCAATAAATGCCAGGCTGAATTGGTACAAAAGACCAAACTAAATAACCAAGCTTACAGCTTCAAAGAAACAATCCCTTGTTAGGAGTTTTATCTCAAAAGCACTTTAATGCCCTTTCAGCAGATCACAGGTATTAATATGCATTTTCGAAAATCAGAGATAGCTAATAATAAGCTAAAGTTAAATTTTACTTATTCATTTTAAACAAATGTTCAGATTAAATGTTGTACAATATATGTGAAAGCACTTTAAAATCCAGAATAAAATATACTACTATTATTTGGATACATTTGCTTTTTGTCATATGACCATTGCAAAGTAAACAAACAAAGAAAAACTATTTCAAAATGTAGAATAGATAAACAAGATTATACTGTATAGCACAGGGAAACATATACAAGATCTTGTGGTAGCTCACAGCAAAAAAAAAAATGTGACAATGAATATATGTATGTTCATATATAACTGAAAAATTGTGCTGTACACTGGAATTTGACACAACATTGTAAAATGACTATTACTCAATAAAAAAAAAGTTAAAAAAAAAAGATCCTGGAAGAATCCAACTAAATAGCCTAAAAATTTCAGCTATATAAAATTTAACTTATTGCAAGTTCAATATAGCAAAAAAGCTTCTGAGAATACACTTGGAGGCACTAAATAAATAAATAAATAAATAAATAAATAAAAAGACAACCTACTGAATGGGAGAAAATATGATATTATTAACAAGGGATTAAGATCCAAAATAAATAAATAGCTCATGCAACTCAATATCAAGAAAACAAAAAACCCAATTAAAAATGAGTAGAAGACCTGAATGGACATTTTTCCAAAGAAAACGTAAAGATGGCCAAGAGGCACATGAAAAGATGCTCAACATCATTAGTTATCAGAGAAATGCAAATAAAACCCACAATAAGATAGCACCTCACACCTGTCAGAATGGTTATCATCAAAAAGACCACAAATAACAGCTATTGGTAAGGATGTGGAGAAAAGGGAACCCTTGTACACTGTCGGTGGGGATATAAACTGGTGCAGCCATTATGGAAAACAGTATGGGGATTCCTCAAAAAACTAAAAATAGACCTACCATATGATCCAGCAATTCTACTCCTGGGCATATATCGAGAGGGAACTGTAATTTGAAAAGATGCATGCACCCCAATGTTTATGCACCCCCATGTTTACATACAATAGCTAAGACATGGAAGCAACCCAAATGTCCATCAACAGATGACTGGATAAAGAAGTTGTTGAATATCTATACAAGGAATTCTAGTCAGCCATCAAAAATAGTGAAATGCCATCTGCAGCAACATGGATGGACCTAAAGATCATCATTCTAAGTGAAGTAAGCCAGAAAGAGAAAGAAAAATACCATATGATATCATTCACATATGGAATCTAAAACAAAAACAAAAACAAAAACAAAACAACAGGACACTATGAACTCATCTACAAAACAGAAACAGACTCACAGACACAGTAAACTATCATATAGTTACCAGGGAAAGAGGGTGGGAAGGGATAAGTTTGGGAGTTTGAGATTTACAAATGTTAGCCACTA
Source organism: Camelus ferus (assembly GCF_009834535.1). Lineage (NCBI taxonomy): Eukaryota > Metazoa > Chordata > Mammalia > Artiodactyla > Camelidae > Camelus > Camelus ferus. The sequence continues at coordinate 35,830,967 of NC_045708.1, forward strand.
TATATAAAAAGATTTTTTTTAAGGTTCTTCTGTATAGCAAAGAGAACTATGTTATCTTGTAATAACCTTTAATGAAAATAAATATGAAAACAAATACATGTATGTATATGCATGATTGGGACATTGTGCTGTATACCAGAAATTGACACATTGTAACTGACAGTACTTCACTAAAAATAAATAAATGAATTAATTAATTTAATTTAATAGAGTAAAATAAAATAAAGACATTCCCAGATAAATAAAAGCTGAGGGAATTCGTGACCACTAGACCTACTCTGCAAGAAATGTTCAAGGGAGACCTACAAGGTCATATGCAAAGACACTAGAGATAAACTCAAAGGTATATGAAGAAAAAAAAAAACTCAACAAAGGTAAATGCATGGGTAATTATAAAGCTAGTGTTACGGTAACAATGATTTGTGATTGTACTTTTATTTCTACATGATTTCAGAGACTAATACATTTGAAGGAAGAACGATAGTGTAAAAGCTAGTATTAATATAATTTTCATTTGGAGTACCAAATATTGTTTTCTACATAATTTAGAAGACTAATGCATTTAAAAGAGCTATTAGTTTAAGTTTTTGTACACAAATGCATAAAGATGTAACCTGGGGATATCAACAACCAGTGGGGTAGGGACAGGATATAAAGGAACAGAGTCATTGATATTATGGAAGTAAAACTAGTTTAAATTCAAATTAGGACATTGTAACTTTAGGATGGTAAATGTAATCCCTAAAGCAATCACAAAAAAAATAGCTGTAGAATATGCATGAAAGGAATTTAAATATTTCACTACAAAAAGCAACTATACAGAAAAGAAGGCAGAAATAAAGGAAATGAGATACCAAAAAGAGCTATAGGGCACATAAAAAACAAAGAACAAAATGACAGAAATAAGTCCCTCCGGTATCAGTAATTATTTTAAATGTAAACAGATTAAAGTCTCCAATCAAAAGACAGAGATTGGCAGAAAAAAAAAAAACCTTATACAACAATAAAGAAAAAGACAAATATTAATAAAAGGATCAATACAGCAAGAGAACATGATTATTTACACACCTAATAATAGACCATTAAAATACATGAAGCAAAAACTGACAGAATTGAGGGCAGAAAAAGATAGTTCTACAATCATAGATGGAGACTTGACTACCCTACTCACAATAATGGACAGGACAAGCAGACACTAGTAAGGAAATAGAGGACCTGAACAACACAATAGACTCCCTATATCTAAAAGACATTTACAGAATACTGTACCCAAAATCAACAGCATACACATTGTTCTCAGGTGCATATGGGACATTTTCCAAGATAGATCATATGTTAGGCTATAAATTAAGTTTCAATTGACTTTTTTTATTGAGGTATAATTAACATAACATTATCTTAGTTACAGATGTACAACTTAATGATTGAATAATTGTATATAATGAAAAATGATCACAGTAAGTCCAGTTAATATTTGTCACTATACATCATTCAAAAATTTCTTTCTTCTGATGAGAACTTCAAGATTCACTTCTCTAGCTGCCTTCAAATATGCAGTAAAGTATTATTAACTATAGCCATCATGATTTACATAATAACCAATGACTCTCATTTTATAACTGGGAGTTGGTATCTTTTGACCCCCTTCATCCATTCCACCCACCTCCACCTACACCCCACCTCAGGGAACTACAAATCTATACATTATATCCATGACCCTAGTTTTGGTTAGTTAGCACATTTGCTTATTTGTTTTTAGATTCCACATATAAGTATTTATCTTTTTTCTGACTTATTTCACTAAGAATAATGCCCTCAGAGTCCATCCATGTTGTCACAAATGGCAAGATCTTATTCCTTTTTATGGCTGGATAATATTCACATTTTCATATCAAAATAATATATATTTTTCTTTATCCATTCACCCATCAGTGGACATTCAGGTTGTTTCCATGTCTTGGCAATTGTAAATAATGCTTCAGTGAACATATGGGTACAGATGTTTTCAATTTACTGTTTTCATTTTCTTTGGTTAAAAATCCAGAAGTGGAATTGTGGAATCACATCACACATTTTTTATTTTTTCAAGAACCTCCATACTATTTTCCATAATAGTTGACCCAATGTATATTCCAAATGACAATGCACAAGGGTTCCCTTCTCTCCAGTCCCCAGCCAACACTTATTTCTTGTCTTTTTGATGATAGCCATTCTAAGAAGTATGAGGTTATATCTCATTGTGGTTTGATTTGCATTTCCCTAATGATTAGTGATGTTGAGCATCTTTATATGTACCTGCTGGACTACTGTATATATTCTTTATAAAAATGTCTATTCAGATCCTCTGTCCATTTTTAATCCGACCATATTTTTCGCTATTGAGTTGTATAAACTCTTTATATGTTTTGGAAATCAACTCTTTATCAGATAAATGATTTATAAATATTTTCTCCCATTCAATATGTTGCCCTCCATTTTACAGATGGTTTTCTTTGCTGTGCAGAAACTTCTTGATGTAGTTCTTCTATTTTTTTTTTTTTTTTTTTTGCTTTTGCTTTTAAATCCAAAGAATCATTGCCAAGAACAATGGCAAGACGCTTAATGCCTGTTTTCTTCCAGAAGTTTTATGGCTTCAGGTTTCACATTCAAGTCTTTCATTGATTTTCAGTTAATATTTGTGTATGGTGTGAGATAGTAGTCCACTTTCATTCTCTTTTATGCGGCTTCCCAGTTTCCCCAATACTATTTATTAAAGAGACTGTTCTTTCTACATTGTATATTCTTGGCTTCTGTCTTAAATTAATTGGCCATATATGTGTAGGATTGTTTCTGGGCTCTCTATTCTGTTCCATTGATCCAAGTGTCTGTTTTTATGACAACACCATACTGCTTTGATTTCTATAACTTTGTAATGTAGTTTGAAATTAGGAAACATAATGTCTCCAGCTTTTTTCCTCTTTCTGTAGATCACTATAGAAAGTATGAATATTTTAAAATACTCATTCTTTTTACTTTGTAGATAGCATCTTTTGATGCACATTTTAAAATTTTAATGAAGTCTAATTTGTCTATTTTTTCTTTTGTTACCTGTGCCTTTTGTGTAATAGTGAAGAAATCATTGTAAAATCCAATATCATGAAGCTTTTGTTCATTGTTTTCTTCTAGGAATTTTATTGTTTTAGGTCTTACATGTAGGTCATTGATCCATTTTGAGTTAATTTTTGTATATGGTATTAGGAAAGGATTCAACTTGATTCTTTTGCCGTGGATATCCATTTTTCCCAGCATCATTTGTTGAAAAGACTCCCTTTCCACATTAACTGGTCTTGGTCCCCTCATCAAAAATTACAGTATTTGTTAGAATTTCAGTTTTACAAGAGGAAAAGAGTTATGGGGATGGATGGTGATGACGGCTGCACAACAATGTGAATGTATTTAATAACACTGAACTGTATACTCAAAAATGATTAAGAAGGTAAATTTTGTTATGTGTATTTTACTACAATAAAAATTTTTAAATAAAAATGCCTACCTTTATCATTTTATAGTGTTGAAAGCTGACAACAATACACACAAATCTTTTCCTCTACTGAAATAACAAGAAGACAAAAAGCAACCAGATCTAGATCTACACTTTAGTTCACAGAAGTTTATTTCTCTACATAGGCAGAAAACATATTCATATTAATTTCCTAATGTCATATCTGTGTATTATGGGTAAGTAAATTCCATGTTAATCAATGCTTAAGGAAAAGTAAACAAAGTGAAATAAATCTTTAAGCCCAAGAACCAATCAAAAAAAAAGTGTCACTCCTAGAATCACTTAAAGGATAAAATGGTATCTCTCAACTGAAAATTTTCAACCACATTATTGTATCCCCTAATTTATTCATCAAACACTTTCTGAGGATTGCTATGTAGCTGCCTTTATGCTAGATATTAGAAATAAGATGACTAAGATATTCTTATCCTACTAATAAAGAAGTCAAGAATGTAAACAAAAATTACAATGCAATATGTTAAATGATACAACAAAGATCTATGCAGGGCACTAGAAGGTCACAGATGAAGAAGTGCCTAATTCCACCTTAAAATGACAAAGAATGTCAGGGAGAACTAGACAGAACTGTTAAATTTTAGTTGAAAAGTTCATCAGGTAGACAAGTTGAGGAAAGTAACGTAGGCAGAGGGAAAAACACATATAGTGACTCAGATTTTGAAAACCTTGATCCACTAAAGGAACCACAAATTGTTGGGTATGGTTAGAATGTGGGGTCTGTGTGGGGAGCAGTGGTAGAAAATAAGGTTGGAAATTAGGTAAGGGCCACTTCAAGGGTGGTACACAGAAGGGAAAGTGAAGAATAGCTACAACTTTCTGAGTGACTTCTATAAACCAGGTAATACAACCCTCATGAAAACCTTAAAAAGTTGGTATCATTTCCATTTTATAGGTGACAAATGTGAAGCTCAGAAAAAGGAAAATAATTTTCAGATCATGTCGCCAATAAGTAGGTGTGTTCTTAGGATGCTGCCTCTTATCCACTATGTTGCAGTACAGAAATCTAAAAGATTATGATTGGGGAACTAAAAGTAGTATGAGTGGGGAACTCAAAGTAGTGCCAGTATTAATCAGAATAGAAAGTTCAAGGTAGAAAGGCAGGTGCCAAGATTGAAAAAGTACACTTGAAATAGTGGAGCAACTTCTATGCCATGCTGAGTAACATGGGTTACACTAAAATTGATGAGATGTCATTAAAAGGTTTGTTTAGAGATCATAGGAAGGCGTGGTTAGAGGTGCATTTTTGAAAGATGCCTGTAACAGGATGGAGTCAAAATTGAAAGCAGGTATATTTTATAACTATTTATCCCTCTATGTATACTTATTTTTAAACTTGCTCCTTAGGATTATTTCTAACAGTTTAGGAAAGATGCTTTTCTTGGAAAGTATACCAATCTCTATTTCAGTTAGATTCCAGGGGAACCCTGGTTGTTTTGAAAACCAACTAAGTTTCATCAGTAATTAAAACATACGCATTCTCAGGAGGAACAAGAACAAAATTTTCCCTAGTTACAAGCAAAGAACAACTTCTGCCGACAGAAAATAAAACTCTTTCCACAAATGAATGCAAGAAAATATGTATAGTTTTGTGTACAGCAACTTTGAAATGTTAAAAACCAATCCCTATCTGGAAGAGACAGAAATATTTTGTTCTCATTCTCTAAAATTCTTTTGGAGATCAGGTACCAACTGTATTTATGCAAAAGCTTCTAAACGTCTTCTTCAGTGACTTTACATTAAATACACGTAAAAAAGAGAAGATGATGCTTCATGAAAATATAAAAAAGAGAAAAACCAGACTACTACTAATTTTAACAGGCATTATGTATCTTAATATTCTAGAGACTTTATATAATGCAGAAAAGACCACATCCTGTCCCAAAAGAGTTCCCTAAGATGGACTCCTACTGTGTAGCATGGAGTGTGTGAATTCTATGACCATCACTTCCTTCATTAGTTTATCTAATAAAAAACATCTCAAATTCACCTTGCTCTGACTTCCCAATAGGCTAATTTTCATAAAGTCTTATAATAATTTTCTTCTTTACTGGAGTAGTAAGAAAAAGCTTCTAATTCTTGTAACTGCAGCTGTCAACAGGATGAATAAACTACTTCTTATAAATGTGCCACATTTGAAAAATGGATTCTAAGGGCATCATTTCATGAACAGCTTCATGGTCAATGAGTGAGCCCAGGCCATCTGTGTGAAGTTATCTGAGGCAATCTTGTATTTTACCTAATCCTCTATTACATGAAGTCTAATGTGATAAAATAAATTAATTATTCATTGATTCAGTATATATTTAGTGAGATCTTATATGTTCCAGGCACTGTGCTAGATGCTTGGAATATAACAATAAGGGAAAACAGATAGTTCTTGACTCATGGAACTCACAGTCTATTAGATCATACTCACTTTTAGAAACAATGATTTATAACAGATGATATAATAGTTTACTTTAAAATTATTACATTAATATTTGTGAACCATCTTAAAATCAGAATTTTAGAGATATCAGGGAACCTAAGTGATCTTCCAGTCTAACTCCCTAATCTGACCAAAAAAAGTAATCCAAAGATAGATGAACTGACTAAATCAAAGTCATAAGTTATTGATTGATACAAGATTAAAACTCAGACTTCCTGACCATCTAGTCAGTACTCTTTGTATCAAATCATGACACCTCTTCTTGCTCATCCTCCAAAGTGACTGCTTCTCATTTGGTTCCCATCTTCCCATCACAGGCTTCTCTGAATTAAGATCATAAAGCTGAACACATGTGCATCTCCTAAACTTGAAGGGTTCTGAGTTTTATCACAAATATAAGTGTGGACCACACTGTAACAAACACCAAAAATAATTTTATTGGAAAATTATATCGCTTTTTTAATGTAAAATACACATGACAGAGGAAAAGACTCTAGCTTCAAATACAACTTCTTCCCATCATCTTATTAATACCCCAGACAACTGTAAAGCCAAGTGGTACAAGGGTAATGAGCACTCAGCAACTATCATCATGTCTGTTCATACTCCTACTGCAGAGGCTAGTGATTGAACTGGCAACATCAGAGAAGCAAAACCCAACTCCTTTTCTGGACCTCAGCATTAATGTGATGCTTTGGCAACTATCTAAACTGTCACGGTATTTATAAGTTATCTACCTCCAAACAAAACAACTTGTGATCTTTATTCAGCTTTAGTTTCAGTTTAATAAAATAATCCACATAGGCCCACCTCAAGACCAAACTCGGAGCTAAAAGCTTCTCTCCATGTTGAATATGTATTTCAATATCTGAGATATCTGAAAATAACTCTGATTCAGGGCTCTGCGTGTTACACTTTATTTTTCCATGAACTATAAAGAAAAAGACAAAAAGTTACAAAGGACATGCTCTGACTACGGATACATATTTGGTATGTAACTAAACCTGGCATTTTAATCATATAATCCAGGAAATGGCAGAAATTATAATATAGACTTTTGTAATCATCTAGGTAAAAAGTACCATGATTGTTTTTCAAGTTAAACAACCCCACCTCCAAAAACACTTCTTAAGAATGCAATGGAATGATAATTAAGATTGGAATGGAAAGCTTAGTGTAATAAAATAAAGCTCATATACCAATTGGAAAAAAGGCTTTTGTTTCTCATGCCAAAAGTAACCACAAAAGAAACTTTTTTTAATGTTTTTATTGAAGTACAGTTGATTTACAATGCTGTGTTAGTTTCAGGTATACAGCGTAGTGTTTCAGTTACAGATACACAGATATATATATTCTTTTCTAGATTTTTTTCCATTGTAGCTTATTACAAGATATTGAACATAGTTCCCTGTGTTATACAGTAGGTCCTTGTTTTTTATCTATTTTGTATATAATGGTGTGTATATGTTAATCCCAAACTCCTAATTTATCCCTCCCCTTCCTTTCCCCTTTGGTAACCATAGTTTGTTTTCTATGTCTGTGAGTCTATGTTTGGTTTGTAAATAAGTTCATTTGTATCATTTTTTTAGAGTCCATATGTAGGTGATATCACATAATACTTGTCTTTGTCTGACTTTACTTAATCTCTAGGTCCATCCATGTTGCTGCAAATGGCATTTATTTCATTCATTTTATGGCTGAGTAATATTCCATTGTACGTGTGTGTGTGTGTGTGTGTGTGTGTGTGTGTGTGTGTGTGTGTGTATAATGTATGTGTGTGTGTGTATATATATATATAATCACAAGTTCTTTATCCAGTCATCTGTTAACATTTAGGCTGTTTCCACATCTTGGTTATTGTAAATAGTGATGTCATGAACACTTGGGGTGTATGCATTTTTTTCAAATTAGAGTTTCCGCCAGATATATGCCCAGGATGGGGTTGCTGGATCATATGATAACTCTATTTTTAGTTTTTTTTAGGAATCCCATACTGTTCTCCATAGTGGCTGCACCAATTAACATTTTCACTAACAGTGTAGGAGGGTTCCCTTTTTCTGCACACTCTCTCCAACATTTATTGTTTGTGGGCTTTTTAATGATAGCCATTCTGACTGGTATGATGTGATATTTCATTTTAGTTTTGAGTTGTATTTCTTTAATAATTAGTGATGTTGAGCATCTTTTCAAGTGCTTATTGGCCCACAAAAGAAACTGAATTAAAGAAAGAGGGCTCACTTCAAGGGTCCAGATAGCATTTACATATGAAGTTCTCGATATTAAAACTTAATCTCTTTCTTCTTTGTTCGGGTGAAATTCTGCTAGGGTTTAGAATTCTTCCTTTCTAGCCTATGATCCTATCTTTGGGAATCTTAGCCTATAGTCAATAATAACTATTTTGACAGTTTGAATTTTTTTCCAGAACTACTTTTTTACTGAGGTTGAATATCAATTTTGAAGTCCAATTTTATATTGAAGAAATGGAGACTAATTTACTCTTTTATCACAACATAATAGATTCTTTTAAAATTAATAATTTATTATCTACAGTTCAAATAGTATTGAAATGGAAAATTTATGTAACAATTGTTTAATGAATGACTGTTATAATTGTAATCTAATAAAACACAGAGGGAAAGAATAGCTGGACTCTGAAGTTCCTTACATGCCTCACATAAGTGGTTATAATATTAAGCCACCTAGAAAATAGATTCTCAGGCAAAAATTTTAGCAAAGATCACTACCATTACTGTTGTCATTACTTCTACTACTCTTATAGCTAAATTTCTTGAGCATTTATAGTGTCCGAGGTACTGTATTGAACCTTTTACATTTATTATATTATTTAATACCCATAACAACCCTATGGAGTTGGTATTATTACTTCCATTCCATAGGTGACTTGGTGTGTGTGACATTGGGCAAGTCATTCAACCTCTCCATGCTATCACTACTGCAATTATTACCTTAGTCTCTGACAATGATAAGAAAATCCAGCTCCATGGAAAGAATAACTGCCTCCTATCAATTGTCCTCAATCCCATACTCTCTAGGTAAGCAACTGCATATACATAAATATATGTATGTATAAGTGCCACAGACCGTCCTATTGTGCTTATTGAGAATTTAAATTACTTTCAGTGTCACCCAGGACTGAGATACCTCATCTTGCTTATCTCCCTATGGCTGTAGAAGGCATCCAAGCCCTGATTTTCAGCCTCAGGAAAGCAGGAAGCTAAGAAGAGGCATGAGTAGAAAGCATCACATGTGATAAAGTCTTCTCACACAAGACTATAGGGCAAACCAGCACCATGATCCTTTTCACATAACTTCTTCATTGGTATAGTCTTTTTCCTAAGTATATGTAATTTAATGATGGAAACTCCAAGCAAGGGAACAATAGCCAAAAAATATTCAAAATAATTACTTTCAGTTCCACTTAAAGAATCTCTTTCCTAGGGTCCATTGGGCTACCAAGTCACCTATCGTACAAATATTAATGTAAATATCAAGAGTTATACATAGCCTAAGATAACTATAATGTCAATGTCTAAGTCTTTCTAAAGGAAATATACTGGTACACTGCAAAGCAGTCATGAGATGACAAAAAGGGCATTATAATAGGGAAGCAGGGTCTGCTTCTCTGACAACTTTGCCTAGCCACTGGTAAATTCTACCACAACATCAAAAAAGTAGCAACATAAATAGCTTCTTTCTATTCTTGAACACAGTCTTCTTAAAACTTGTTTCATTCTAGAAGCTATACATGTCCATTACAGACAATCTGGAAAGCAGAGAAGAAAAAAATTCAACTGGAGTCCCATTAGTTTACCATAAACATTATTAATGTTTTTGGTGCATCTCCTTTGTTAAAGATGCTAAGCAAAGAGTTAACATAATTTTTATTATTCTACATAAACAAAATTGTATTCTGTATCTGCCTCATAACATAACATAAGCATATTTCACATTAACCCAAGCTCTTTAAAAATGAATATTTTAACAACTGCATAAAATTCCAGTACATTCCAGTTTTCTTAACTGTCCTACTATTTTTATTCCCTACTATAAACGATGCTGCTGAAAAGTCAAAGCAATGCACAGAGAGACAGTACAGCATGATGACTGGCTATGCAGATACTGGTGCCAAATTTCAGAGTTCAAATCCCAACATCTCCACTGAGCAATACAATAGTGAGAAAATTTCTTAGTATTTCCGCATCTCAGTTTCATCCATTTTAAAATGTGAATGAAGAGAAGGAAGATGATGTGTTGTCTATATCACAAGGATATGTAAAGGGTTAAAAACAATACTAGCACAACTGGAAGCAAGATTGCAGAGTAGAAGGACACTTGTAGCTCACCCTCTCCCACAAATATACCAAAACTCACATCTACAGACCCACTCAGCCAACCAGAGCACCTGCCAAACTTCAACAGAACATCACCATCTTCGAAACACAAAGATGCCAAAAATCTGGTAGGAAAAAAGAAAGAAGAAAAAGCAAAACAGTGCGGGACCGATCCCGCGGGGAGGGAGCGGCAAAGGAGTACTGGTGCTCGTTCGCTGGGTCTCCCCTCTCCAACTGAGAGGCCAGCAGGACAGAGAGGGAGCCTCCAAGGCTCAGATCTGCCCCAGGCACCCCTTGACCAACAGAACTGAGTTAAACGGGCACAAAGGGTCCCCGCAACACCCAGCCCGAGACGCAAGCCAGCAGCTGGGGCCGGGACAGGCCACCCAAACCGGGCAGAGGACTGGGGCAGCTGCACTGAGGTGGCCCCGGGGGACTGCAGGAGGCTGTGCACCGTGGCTGAGAAGGGATATGGAGCAGAACAACCTCAGTCTCCCATAAATTGAGAAAAAAGCAAAGCAACATGGCTGGCGTGCCCTGGGGGGTAGGGGGGGACGCCATAGCCTTTGTCTTCTCAGACCTGCACCGCCATTACTGGCGCTTCTCGCAAGAAGAGAGGCGAGGCTCAGCCACAGCCACCATATTCTCCTGTGCACAGCACCCAGGCGGAGGTGGGGCCGAGACCTGAATCCCCACCCAGGGGTTCTGAAACCTCCTAGGCAGGACTGAGACTTGTTTACAGCTGGAGGCAGATAGGATCTTTCTGCCCTGGCACCTCAGAGAACTTGCGCCACCAAGACAAACAAGGAGCTGAGATTTGGCACGGAGCAGAGGTGGGGCCCGTTCCGCAGTCTTCCCCGAGCTCACCTTCGGAACGCCGACCCGAGGCAGAGCTGGCAGCTGCACAGAGCAGTGGAGCGACCAGCAACGGGAAAGGCGGGTGGTAACCCACTTTCCTGGCAGGAATGCAGCACCTGACCACAGTGCTGGGAGGTGGCGCGATCCACCCACCTGCCTCCCCAGAGTGCAGCATCTGACTGCAGCATAGGTAGGGGGAGTGACCCGCCCACCCAACAGATAAGAGCTCAGCACCCGACCCAGTGTTGGGAGGGGGCGCGATCTGCAAGCTGACAGCCACTGGAAGCAGCACAGACGAGGGTGCCAACAAAGGACCTCTGGAAACAGCAAGCTGAGTTCGCGAAACAGGGCAAAGACACAAAGACCTTTCGATAAAATCATTAAGAGCACAGCGTCTCCAGGAGAACTAAATAACTGATACTCCTTAAGCCACAGTGCCAGAGAGATATGAGCAATATGAAGAAGCAGAGGAACCACTCCCAATTAAAAGATCAAGAGCAATCCCCTGAAAGCACGATCAAGGAAATAGACATTGATGGCCTACTAGATCAATATTTCAAAAAAGGAGTGATCAAAGTACTGAAGGAACTAAAAGAAATAGTGTTTAGAGATATAAAATATGTCAAAAATGAAATAGAAACTATAAAGAAGAACCAAGTAGAATTAGTAAACTCATTTTGCTGAGATGAGAGCTGACCTAAAGGCTGTACAAAGCAGGCTAGATAATGCAGAGGAACTTATAAATAAGTGACCTAGTAGACAGGACAACAGAAAGTACCCAATCAGAAGAGCTGAGAGAAAAACAAATAAAAAACAGTGAAAACAATATAAGGGACCTATGGGATAATATAAAGCGTGCCAATCCATGCATAATAGGGGTTCCAGAAGGGGAAGAAAGAACAAAGGGAATTGAAAAGGTCTTTGAAGAAATCATGACTGAAACTTCCCAAACCTAAAGGAATCAGATAACCAAGTACAGGAGGTTCAGAGGGCCCCAAACAGGAAGAACCCAAACAGACCCACACCAAGACATATTATAATCAAGGATAAAGAAATGATCCTAAAGGCAGCAAGAGAAAATCAAAGAGTGAGTTACAAGGGAACCCCCATAAGGCTCTCAGCTGATTTCTCTACACAAACACTACAGGCCAGAAGGGAGTGGCAAGATATATTCACAGTCCTGAATGAATAAAAGATGCAGCCTAGAATACTCTATCCAGCAAGGCTATCCTTTAGAACAGAAGGAGAGATAAAGAACTTCACAGACAAGCAAAAACTAAAAGAGTTTAGCAACACTAAACCCGTGCTAAAAGAAATATTCACAGGTCTACTCTAAATAGAAAAGAAGCAGGATGCTACAAAAATGAGAAACTCATAACTGGAAAGGAGATAACTGCCATGAATTACAAAAGAATAAACACAAAATTGTAAAAGAAGACATCTAAATCATTAAGAGTGGGAGAGGGAAGTAAGGAAAGCCATTGTGGAAAACAATATGGAGATTCCTCAAAAGACTAGGAATAGACTTACCATATGACCCAGGAATCCCGCTCCTGGGCATAAATCCAGAAGGAACCCTACTTTAAAAAGACTACCTGCACCCCAATGTTCATAGCAGCACTATTTACAATAGCCAAGACATGGAAAAAGCTTAAATGTCCATCAACAGATGACTGAGTAAAGAAGATGTGGTCTATTTATACGATGGAATACTATTCAGCCATAAAAACCGACAATATAACGCCATTTGCAGGAACGTGGATGTTCCTGGAGAATGTCATTCTAAGTGAAGTAAGCCAGAAAGAGAAAGAAAAATACCACATGAGATCATTCATATGAGGAATCTAAAAACAAAACAAAACATAAATACAAAACAGAAACAGCCTCATAGACATAGAATACAAACTTGTGGTTGCCAAGGGGGCAGGGGGTGGGAAGGGACAGACTGGGATTTTAAAATGCAGAATAAATAAACACGATTATACTGTATAGCACAGGGAAATAAAAACAAGATCTTGTGGTAGCTCATAGTGAAAAAAAATTTGACAATGAATATATGTATGTTCAGATATAACTGAAAAATTGTGTTCTACACTAGAATTTGACACAACATTGTAAAATGACTATTACTCAATAAAAAAAGTTTAAAAAAAATACTAGCATAGAATAACCACTCAGTAAATATTAGCAATTATCATAATTTGGTAATAGTTTCTCCTGCCTCCTTCTGCTTCCTGCTTTTACTTATTCCTTACTTAAAGTAAAGTTTCAGAAGTGTAATTACTGAGCCAGTGAATATAAATAATTTTAAGACTCTTGATAGAATTTCCAAACTGCTCTTTAACAAAGACTACAAAATTAATTTATAGTACAATGAGAAATACATGAGCCTATCTTAACAAAATTTTATTCATTTTTGCTAGCTCCACAGAGTAAAACTTACAACTTGATTGTGGTTTAAATAACATTTCTTTGATTACTAATAAGGCAGAGCATTTTATCATACTGCCAACTACTTATATTTATCCTTTAGGAGTTGCTGGATGTAGACTTTTCAGAGTTTATCAAGAACATGGATATATTTTATATCTAAGATCCACCAGCAATTCCTTGAAAAACTATCATGGCTCAAAGAAGAGTATTTTTGGAGCACCTGTGTATGAAATTAAAAATAATTTAGTGTCTTACACATACATGCACACACACAGAGACACACACACACACATACACAATCTACTACCTCTCCAGGTTACTGAGTTGTCCAATGTATATACACAGAAGGACTGACTCTAGGCAGTGACGCGTTTTCAAGTATTTGTCCATACAGAATGAAAGTCAATTCTCTGAATTTAATCACAGTGCACTTGCGATTTTTCCAAAGATTATCAACTCTCACTTACCCGTTCTAACAATATTTTGATAGAGATTGCTAGTTGCCTCCCAAGAACCATTTTTACTTTCTTCTTTAATATAACCTTGGATAGCGTGCCAACTAAAATACTACATTTCCAAGCCTCCTTTACAGTTAAATTTGTCCAGGAAATTAAGTTCAGACCAATGAGATGTAAACAGAAGTTTTAGGTGGGAATTCCTTTGTCAAAAAGGAGTAAGCATCCTATTGTCTGTTCTCTCCTGCCTCCAGCTTAGAAGGTGGAAGTGATGGCCTTAGCACCAAAAGCCGTCTTGGATGGTATGAAATGTAGCATGGCAGAGGGGAGAATAAAGGAGCCTCAGTCTCTAATGAAAAAGTGGCACTGCCAAACTAGTTCTAAGCTGCATAACTCTAGACTTCTTTTACATGAGAATGAAATAAATTGCATTTTTAACCACAGTGATTTTAAGGTTTTCTGTCAGATACAGCCAAAACATAACCCAAACTGATAGACCTGACCAAAATGCATTTACATTTGATTTTGGATAGCATGATTTGTCTTTCTACTATACAAGAGTACTCAGAAATGTGGACCAGTAACAGTATTTGAATTCAGTGACCACACATATGTTAAACTGTCAACAGAAAAGAAGCCGAGAAGTTTCTTGGTTAAATAAGAACAGTATTTTAATGTGTTTTCTTTAAGAAGGAAGATACATCAATTAGTTGCATCCATCTGTTTTATTTATTAATAATTTTAAGTCCACTGTGTGTCTAGAACTATGCTTAGCATTGGGGGTGAAATTACAAAAGTGGGTCTTGAGTTCTAGGTAAAGGGTGTACAAAGGTTAAAGAAACAGGACTAAACAGAGCAAACTGACAAAAGAGTACTCATTTATCCAAAATACATTTATTCGTATTTGCACTTAGTATGTGCAAAGCTCCATTTAAAATTAATGTTTTTTTCTAGAAATATAGAAATGCTGATCAGAAAAGTGAGGCAGGGCTAGTTATTAGAGGTTTTCAATAGGAGATAAGTGTGGTGCTAAGCAAGTGTGGCAAACATTAACATGGGCTAAGTATTCGTAGCAGGTATATGGGTTTCAGGAGAATTATTTTTCATACTTTTTAGTATATTTGAAATGTATGACAATTAAAAGCTTTAAAACCAAGTCTTGTATTATACCTTAAAGTAAATGATGGATACTCATCCACTAATTTACAAACCCAATATTTATTGAGTACTTCTAAATGCCAGTACTATACTAGGCATTAGGAATACACAGAAAGCTGTTCAAAGTCTCTGTCTTCTTCTCAAGACACTAGGAGATTCTCAACCTAGTGAGAAAAAGAGGGACAAATGGATAATTGCATACAGTATGATAAGTGATGTGACAGAACCATGGGCACATGCAGGAGAGGACATTAGGAGTATAGGGAAAATTCTAAGAGAAAGTATCTCTTAAGGTGAGTACTGAAGATTAAGTGAACAAATGAACAAGGGATCTAAGTCCCTATAAAAAGGAAGTCATCGGTTCAAAGGCTTAAAATTGTTAAGACTACATGGTAAGTGAGAGGATCTGAAAGCCCTCAGAGTGGCTGGAGCACAGCATGTGTGTGTCCTGTGATAGAAGATGGGGCTTGAGAGGCAAAAAAGAACCACATCCTGGAAACACCTTCTACGGCATGCTAGAGAGTTTAACCTGAAAATTATAGGGAGCTAGTACAAAGGTTTAAGCAGAAAAGTGAAAAAACTGAATTTGCTTTTTAGAAAAATCACTCTAACTACAGTATGGAGGATGTACCGAATTATACTGACCAGATTTAGGGAGATCATTGCAGTAATTAGTCCAGGAGATAAATGATGAGGGCCTAAACTGACACAGTGACTATAGCAATAGAGAAAAAGGACTAGGTTCAACAAGTATTTAGTCTTTTATGAAGCTGGTACTCAATAAGCATTTATAGAATGAATAATGAATGAATGAATGAATGAGTGAATTAATCAGTATAAAAATTAGTGACAAGGGGGAGAGTATAGCTCAGTGGTAGAGTGCACACTTAGCATGCATGAGGTCCTGGGTTCAATCCCCAGCACTTTCATTAAAATAAATAAATAAGCCTAAGTACCTCCCCCCGCCACAAAAAATAATTTTTTTAAAAAAATCAATGACATAAAAAAAGGTATTCAGAAATTAGATTAAAAAAAGGTATTCAGAAATTAGACATGATAAAATTTGAGATGTGATCATCTAAAAAAGGCAATGGATAAGAATGAGACTAAGATGGTTCCAACGTTTCTAACTTAGGTGACTGAGTAAAACTAACCTCAAAAGAAAATATAGGAGGGGGAGAAGTTTATGGGGATAAAATTATGGGTTCAGCTTTGAAATGTTGAGCTTGACATATGTAGGGACATCTAAATGTCCTATAGGCAGTTAAAAATAGGAATCTGGTACCTAGGAGAGAAGATTGGGTTGGAGACAGAAATATGAACTCAAGGAGATAGACAGGAATTAGTGAAAGCCATAAAAACAGAAGAGATTAGGCCTAATTACAGTTTGAATAATAAGATAAGGAATCTACATTTGATCTGGTTAGTAGTTAAGAAGGACTAAAGGCTAGAGAAGTAACATTTTATTTTTGTCCAAGTTTGCAAAGGATGGGACTAGTATAATAAGGAAATAGGACAGGAAGATTAGCTTAAAAAGTATTCCATCAAAGTACCGATAGTTCTATAATTTAAAAACGAAAAACAGTATCTGACTGCAAGGAATCATTAGGCTTCCTCACTTAAGAATTTAGATTTATTTCTTACAGAATACTAAAGAAAAACTCAAAGAAACAAACAAAACCTACTTAGAAGCAAAATAATGCAGTAGGAAAACACATGTTTTTAAATCAGCCAGTTACTTCACTTCTGAGCTTTAGTTTCTACATCTGTAAAACAGGGGTGATAATATCTACCTAAAAGTTAATTTTGACTAAAATTTTTGAAAGTATGTATGATGACATTAGTAAGTACTTAATACATGGAAAGCATTTCCTTATAAGTTACACAAAGTGAAACAACGTCGTATCTCTATAGCAATAGATCACATAAATTTTGAATAGCTTAGAGTCACAAGGGGTGAAAGATGTAGTTAAAAGCTGTGATAATAACTAGCTGAACTGAACTCTCTCAGTCAGTTCCTAAGTTACAATGTGATAGTAAACTGATTTTAAAAGGTATGTAACTCCTTAGAACTACTTATCTCTACTCAGCTGTAAGCCCCTTTAAGGCAGGGAGTGACTGTTGTATTTGTTTTTCATCTCCTAGTCCTGGTAAAAAACTAGGCAGAACAGAATGAGTGTGAAAATGCTACAGAAATTTACTACATTAAGGTACTGCATTATTTAATCATAATCATAAAAGCTTTGAGTTATTTATGCTCTAAATATTTACATATATCATGCCACTCAATCTTCATAATAATCCTATAAACTAAGTAATACTATCTCCATTTTTTAGAGGAAGAAACCAAGGCCCAGAGGAGTTAACTATGTATCTGAAGATCACATGGCCGTTAAGTGGCAGAACTAACATCTGAAGGAAAAACATCATCTGGCAGTGGCGTACAGGACTGCCACCAATCTATAAGATGTCTTTATATGAATTAAAGAGTTGTCCCTTGGGGTGGATACAACTCTGTCAGGGTGCACAGCTTGGCAAGCCAAATACAGGTTAGATTTTAGCCTCCACTCACTCCTTGTCTGTGACAACGCATAAAGTGAACCACCTGCACAACTATAAACAACAGCCGCATTATAACAGGCCAACAAATGAATTGATAATGATTCACTCAATCATTTAGAACTGTGTTGTCCAATATGGTAGCCACTAGTCACCTGTGGCTATTTAATAATGAATATTCAGTTTCTTAGTATCACTGGCACAATAGCTATATGAGGCTAGCAACTACTACATTGGACAGTGCAGATACAGTAGAACATTTCCATCATTGCAGAAAACTTCTTTGGACAGCACTGATTCAGAATATACATGCAGGGGTAGTAGAATATTTTAAAATATTAGGCTTAAATTCTCTACCTGTCTATGACCTATCCCACTTATCTACATATACATCTTGCATTCCTAAGATTACTTCAAAAAGACTTGCATAGAATGAGGACTTTTTTAACGATACCTTAACATGATTTAATGTAATTAAATTTTCAGTGTCCTGTGTATCTGAAGGAATTAGAAGGAAGCAAGAGATACAAAAAAAAATGTGTATAATAGAGAAATGATTATTTATTTATAGTAACACTGAGAAAAATGAGCAGAACAAAACTATTTAAGGAAGAAAGACAATTTTCTTACAAGTAGTTATTGTTATGGCATCAAAAGTTTTTAACTTCTATAAATTACTTGCAAGAATATATCCTATGAAGGCATGTTGAGCAGACTTCTTTAAAACACATTTTGGGTGTTTCCTTGGACTCCTAAAAAAGAGAACTATGACACATAATAAAGTTTTATTGCTTTTAATTTAGTGCTCCATAGGACCAGAAACATGTAGACAAGTTAGAGGAAGCTCAATGAGGAGAAACCAGATTGTAAGGGAAAAAACACACTGATTTATGAGAAAATATTAATATTTCAATATGTATACTGAAATCAAGTGATTTTTAAAAGATCATAATAACTAAATATAAATAAACAGAGGATACAAGCTTTAAAGGAAATGTTTACCAATGATCTAAGGGTATAACTTGGACAAATCTAGTAATATAAATGAGGCCAAATTTAAGAGAACTTTAAAGAATAGATTTCAGAAGGCAATATCTATCTTCAAGTGTAGAAACAGCCTTTTTCTTCAGCTGATGAGCAGTGCACGTTACTTAGCACTGAATTTTTTTTAATCAAAGTACTAAAGAAAAAAAAAACTTGGAACAGAAATCTGATACTGATGACCTAGCATTCTATTTTCTTTTAATTTTGGCTCTCATAAGGCTAACATAACAGTGTCTTTTTCTAGAAATGGTTTTTATGACCCTAATAGGATATCTTCAAAGAGATAAACTAACAGGTTTCCTCCTAGAAGGAAGTAACATGTGTGATGATGGAGTTCATTCACAAAGGAGTTCACACTTACTCCTACTATCCTCTCCAACATCCACCTCCTCATTGAATTCTTTTGACATTTTATTTTTAAATACATATGGTTTAAATGTTGTAAGGGAAAAAATACTGCAGTAGAAAAAAGAATAAACTTGATAAAAACTAGGAAAATAAATATACAAGAAATATTTTTCTTAAACATTTAAACCTGTACAGCAGTCTACATGATATACTGGGTACATTTTTTTTTTAATAAAAGTGTTCCATATCGCAGAGATTCCAAAGATATCAAATGATGTGGTAGTTGCTATAGAAACTATTCTCTTTTAATGAAACTCAGATTAAATAACTACATAAAACAAATTCAAATTTGAAATGCAATTACTACTCTAAAGCATATTTACATATTTGATTTTATAATGGTTACAGAAAATAAGATAAAATATTAAGAATACCTTTCATGTGTGCAAAACCAATGGCAGTTACAAACTTAATTGCAACTCTGCCCTTAAACACAATAGTGTTGGGTATAATGAAATTCTATTTTATAATAAAAACTCATACAAACTCTGTACCATTCTACTGCTACTTGGACAAGCGCTAATTTGCATGCAACATAACATTTCTGAAATTTATCATTTTGCATAAATGATGTGAATCCAGGGCAAGTATAAAAGATTCCCTAAATGCCTGTCTACATAGGATCAATACTAAGAAAATGGCCAGCAAGTAACCACTGAAGTTCCACAGCAGGTGACCTGACATAAGGTCCTGAGCAAGACAGGTCCTGCCTATCTAGTGCTTTCTTCAAAGCCCATACTCCTGGGGTTGTACACTCCTGTCTTACCATTTACCACAGTGGAAATATCATGAACATTGGAATCAAACAGACCAAGCTTCAAATCCTAGCCCTAAAATTTACAGGTTATGATATTCTGAGTGAGACTTAACCTCTCTAAACCTGTAAAACAAAGATAATACCTGCCTTACAAGATCAATGCAAGGATTATCATCTTGTGCACAATGCCTAGCACGGTTTCTGCACATATTTAGTGCTAATTGCCTGATAGCTTCTATTATTATTACTGTTACTACTAAGGCAATTATTGTTACTACTGCTGCTGCTTGCAAGTCCTACAAAAACATACTATAACAAAAAAGCAAAACATGGTAACTTCCTGACTTTTGTTTATTTTTTTAAACAGGTCTATACAGTCTTCCTAATAGGTGCACTGAAAGGCAGAGTAAGAGGTGCCAGTTGTGGAACTGGCTGGAATCTGGCTGTAGAGATGCCATGCTTGGGCTCATCTCAGTCTCCTGCTTATCTCACCAACTCCTTCTGTTAGATGCATTAGTGGAGATAAATAGGCTTCATTCTGGAAAAGCTCCCCAAAATAAAGTCAATTAACTAAAAGAATTGCTCTTATTTAATTATATTTTTTAGTTTGAATTGGAGAATTTTTGTACGTTCATTCTTTCCTCAGACAGGCCTTCCCTGACCACCTATACTCTTCCTATCCTGGAGCAAATGCATAGCACTTTTCACCATGTATTTTGTATTGTGGGATTACATCAACTGCATTATTGGCCCCTTATTAATGTAACTGAGCAGGACCCTATTGTCATCAGTGACCATCTGATATCTGTAATGGTGTTTGTAATGCCTTAAACGTATAATGGTTCAAAGGGTTTTTCTCATGCTCTTGCTGATCAGGGTTAGCATGGAAAGGACGGAGGCTTGGGTGGTCTGCCCAATCCCCTTATGGTGCCCGTGTTGCATGCAGGAATCATGCCCAGTGCACTGCTTTTGCCCCCAGTGCTCTGCTCCTGACCCCAGTGTTCTCCTCTTGACCCCTTATCGTTTCCTTGTGTCCTATTGTTTGAGCTGCAGGCCTCAGCCTGCTTAAAAGGCTAAAAGCATTTATGAACCTGACTTTTAAACTGCACAAATTTTTCTCTAGAGCTCTTTTCCATAGAGCCCCTTCCTATGTTTTCTTTGTTCTAGGTACAAGAATATTAAGAGAGTCCCAAAGCAGGAGGTGGAAGTGAACTTCACACACAGCAGAGAGAAGGGGACCACTGCATCAGCAAAAACAAGAACAACTTTGCAACAATTTGTTATCCTGTATGCAATCTCTATGAAAACTAGCTCTGCCCCTTGAACTCTTGAAACTTTACTATAAAACCCCCTGCCTTCTCTCCCCAGTAGGTTCACAGTCTTAGAGGCATTAGCCCACTGTGACCTCCTTTGCCTGGAAAAGAAATAGAGCCGCCTTTTCTACTTCATCCGAGACTCTGTCCTCGAGTCTCAGTTCGGTAGGGTACAGAGGCTGTGTTTCGGCAACAGTAATGGTCTATGTCCTTGCCTTTTGCTGTGCACTCGGGCACGTGACTTGCTTTAGCCAATGAGACTTGATGTAAGTAGAAGCTTGAAAAGGCACTTCCACATTTCTCCTTCCTCTGTTGCTCTTCATGTATCATGAAGTCAAGTCCCAGCTAAATGCTGGAAAATAAGGAACCACAGGAAGCAAAGCCAAGTTGCTTCAGACACATAAGTGTGCTCAGGCATGATTGGTCAAGTCCAGCCCAGATCGAGAGTACCACCTAGTCAACCTGAAGACTTGTAAAGAAAAATTAAAGTTTTTGTTTTAAGGCACTACATTTTTGGGGTGGTTATTTAGCAGTAACAGCCAACTAATATCCATGTGTACAATTTTTTTTAACCTGCTTATTATCTGCCTTCCTCACTAGAATGCAATTTCCTTGAGGGCACAGGCTATATCTGTTCTATTTACCACTGTACATTGAGTCTAGTATGCTACCTGGAACATAAAAGGTGCCCAAAAATTTGTTAAATATTTCAAAAAGAAAGACATTACTACATGAAAGGCATTGTGCCTTTTGAAGACATGACATAATAGGTAAACACAATATGACAAGGACATCCTGTTCTTATGTAGTAGCCTAGTCTAGAATTAACCAGGGAGTTAAAATGTTTACCTACATACTAAATAGATAGATATTAAGTAGCCTAGTAGAGATACAGATAACATGACATAATAGTTCAAAAGAGGGAAATTAACAAGAACCACCACCATGAGGCCCATTTTTCTCATCTCTGTAGTTGTATTTTATTTTCTCCTATTGATTTTAATTGGCTTTCTATTTTTTTTTCTTACTCACAAATGACTGGTATCTTCAGCTATCTATTACATAGAAACCCCTTTTTCTCCAAAGGTATTCTTCCAAGAATCTTCTATCTTTCCACTATAATCGGGACTGATTCATTCTCTAAGCTTGCTGCCTAACCGTCAACTTCTGATTTCCTTCACTATCTTCTGGGTTGGATCCACTTTTCTCTTTCTTCATATTTTCCTTAATTTTACTAGCATATATCCCCAAGCAACTTGCTGAAATAGGAAGCATCAGAGATATAAATTTCTATTTCCTATATGTCTGAACATGACTCTAATCTATCCTTACCTGAAAATTTGGCTGGACATAGAATTCTAGGTTGGAAATCATTTCTTTCAGAACTTCAAAGGCATTATTCCACTACTTTCTGGTCAAAGTATATAAAAAGAATTTCATTTCAGTGTTGTTTACAGTAGGCAAAACTAGAAAACCTAAATGCCCATCAATAAGGGAAAATTAAATAAATTAGAGTATATCTATACTGTAGAGTATTCAGTCATAAAATGATGACAATGTGAAAATATGGGAAGATATTCACAATAAACAGCTAAATGTTTTCATAAAACTGACTATAAAACAGTATTATATTCTAATTAAAATATAAATAAAAGTACACATTGTTTATATGCATATAAACATTTACCCCTGATATGTATGGGCAAAGGAATAGAAGGATATACACCAAAATATTAATGGGTGGTTATACTAAAGAAAATATATTTATAAGTGATTTTATTTCATTCATATTTTCTGTATTTTCTTAATTTTTAACAAAATATATGTAAACTATAAAAAGCAGAAAAAATTCATATAATAGAAGGTTTTTTTGGCAAAAATATGTAACATAAAATTTATCATGTCAACTACTCTTAAGTGCATAGCTCAGCAGTGTTAACTATATTCACATCATTGTGAAACATATCTCAAGAATTTTTTTATTTTGTAAAACTGAAACATAGTCCATACCCAGTGAACAACTACCCTTTTCCTCCACTACCTGGCCTCTGATGACCACTATTTAATTTTCTGTTTCTATGAATTTGACTACTTTAAACAGTTCATAAGTAGAATCATATAGGATTTGTCTTTTTGTGACTAGTTTATCTCACTTAACATAATGTCTTCAAGGTTCATCCATGGTGTAACATGTGCCAAGAGTTCCTTTGTTTTTAAGACCAAATACTATTCTATTGTGTGAATGCACCACATTTTGTCTATCCATTCATACAGTAAGGAACATATGGATTGATTCCACCTATTGGCTATTGCAAATGATGATGCTATGAAGATGGATATGCAAATATCTCTTTGATACTCTGCTTTCAATTCTTTTGGATGCATAAATAGAAGCTTTTAAACTGCTCTCTGCTTAACTAACCTACTAGATTATGATATTCTTCATATCCTCTGCAAAACATTCTGTCCGATTCCATGGCACACTAACTACCCAAGGCTAAGAAGCTACTCTCAAGTATGCCCTGCACTTGGGCTTCTATTGGGCAAATTATACAATTTCTAAGAATTCAGTTTTATCTCATAATAACACTATTTTATCAGTTACACTAGTTATTATTATTATTTTGATTAAATATTATATAAACTGTTGAATTATAAATGTGAAAGGGGGATGTTTCCACAGAAGCACAGTTGAATGCCTGCGGAAACTTTAAGAAGATAAAGGCAAGTAGCTAAAAAACTATTACTAGATTAAGCACAGAACAGACAACTGTAAAAAAGACTTTTAAAATTATACAAATCTAGAAGGATTCTTTTCACAGTTTGCTTTACAAATGTCTTTTAATTCCTGCTCAATTCTGAAGAAAGCAAACTTGGAAATGTAAACAACACAACATGCAAAGAAATATTCATGTTTTAAATTAAAGTATGTATCACTTTTATGATTTACTGTTTTATCTGACTTTTCCAATAAACTGACCAACTATTAATTCAGACTGTACCAGATAAGAGGAATTCTACTCTATTTTTATTTTTAAATATTTTATTTACAGATTATATAACTTTAAATATCAACATATTTGTATTTTTATAATAATATAATATACTCAGACTGCCTGAGTTCAAATCACAGCTCCACCAAAGACTAGCTGGATGGTAATATACCTAACTTCTCTCTGCATTAGCTTTCTCACAAAGATAATAGTGTTTTCTTTATAGGGTCATACCAAACAGATAAGTGTGTGCTATTGTAATTAGGTAAGCCTCTAGACCAGTTTCCTAATCCAGCCTATGAACGATCTAATGCCATAATTATAAATAAATCCAGGAGCGGGGAGGGCATAGCTTCAGTGGTAGAGTGCATGCTTAGTATGCACGAGGCCATGAGTTAAATACCCAGCACCTCCATTAAAGTAAATAAACTGAATTACCTCCCTCCGAAACAAAAAAATCAAAAAACAAAACATAAAAAACCACATAAATAAATCCAGGAAATGGATTCTGCTCTTCGCCTCTTTTATCTATTTTGTAATCTTTACCAGAAAGATTTTCTTCCTTATGCACTAAACTTCCCCTTTTATAATTTAAAATAATTTTCTCAATTCTGTTTCAAATATGAAGCTCACTGGATTTGACAAGAGCTCCAGAGTCTAGCTCTTGATGTCAAAGGTACTAATTAAATGTTTAGTGAAGTTCATTATTACAGCCTAAGTACTATTTTGTGTATATTTGGGTATTCCGTAATATGATAATTTTTTAAAGAGAACAGAATAAAAAATAGTGAATGATGATAAGATATGTTCAAGATAAAGTAGCAGCCCAACATTACATAAAACCTAATAAAATTAGAATTTTCTAATACTTTGAATACCTACTTCAATCATGAATATTTTTTCAATTCTTCTCATATTTACAGAAATTCATAAAGAAAAGATTTTTAAAAGTCATAGTATAACCATGGATCAGTTATGTATACCTGGTTTTTTGGTATATACTTCACCATTATTCCCAGTCCTTAAATCACAAGAGCTGTTCTAAAGCAAGTGAACAGTAGATGAAGTTCAAATACTTCTAAAATCATAAAAATTGTACTTCTGAATAGATTCCTTGACAGTGCCTTTATATTTAAATGTAAATAGATATCAAATTTTGAATGAGTAACATTATGATTCATATAATCATTTTTAAAAGACTTGTTGGGAATATAAACACCATTGCAAGTAAAATACTAGGACGGTATGAACAATAAGATTTCAATGCCATGTCCTACTAAAATTTGAAAGTGGTATATAAATGATCAAAGGATTAGGAAGAAAATTCCTAAATCAGACACATAACACAATCACTGAACTAGTACAAGAGAATACATGTAAGAAGCAAACGCCATTGAATAAACAATGTAAAAATCAAGGGGTTTGTAATTTTTCATAAATAACTAAGCATTTGTTATTAATGTGGAAACTTTATTTATAATAATGCATAAAATGTTTTGGGTGCTCAAAATACTAAATGATAAAAAAAATTGTTTTGTTTTGTTTATTGCCCATACTCTACCAAAAGAGCTAGAGAGACCCTGGTGATCATTCAAATAATGTATTAATCACAGATAAGGAAACTATAGACTATAGATATGAAATAACTTGAACAAGTGAATAACATTAATAAGCCCTCTTGTTAAACCCGGTATGTTAAACACTGGTATTTATCACTGCTCCTTTCTGAAAACTTCACTAAAATGACAGGAATGAAACAAATTAAAAATTACATAAACCCAAAGGAAGATGAGAAAAGGAGGTAATGGTAAAATTTTACAGGCTGAAAAGCTAACAGACACACTAACACGACACTATGATGAATTAAAAAAAAATTTTTTTAAGCTAACAGATAAATGACAACTAAAACAAAGAAAGCTCAAACCTATGGTGGCAGTAGGGCAAAGCCCAGAATCAGGCTGAATCTCACTATGGTAGCCCAGAATCACTCTGAAAAATAGAAGTAGAAGTGAAGTCAAAAGCAGGCCTGGCTCAGAGTGCATTTTTCTTGCAGTAATGGGTGTGGAAGTTCGATGGTGAGTTGAAAAGAAGTGAGGAAAAAGAAATTACAGATACAGACTGTCTCAAAAAGCTTAGCAGTGAAGCAATAGCTACAGGGGATACTTGTTTGAGGAACGAATATTCTGGTCTGTAGATGAGAGACATTTAAGAATGCTTGCATATCATGACAAAAGAGCCAGTAGATGGGGCCTTTCAGCACACCCTTTAACAACTCACATGTTTGTTGCTCAGCTTTTCACAAATGATTGCTTGCTTAAGTGCAGTATCTAGTATTATATACAGATGTTTGGATCTTTTAATGTAATGGCCCTTGATCTTCGGTCTTATCTGCATCATTTAGTAAGAACAATTATACTATATTTTATAATACTTTAAAATCAATCAACCATGCTGTTGATCCTCACTAATACTATTTTCTCTATTTACAGATGACTATTTGAGGTTTAAAGAGGAGAAACAGCTTGCCCCAAAGTAGTAGATAGCAAGGTTCTTATGAGAGAGAGAGAAGCCCAATTCCTCCTACTCTAATGCCTTTTTTTTTTTTTTTTTTGACAATATCCCTTTTGTTCTAGCTCCACAACCATCATCCTTACTGAAGCCACTGGTGACTTTGTTACTGCCTCCTCCCTGCTACCCCCAGTTATCACTCTTGTGGTAAATTATAAATTTGTAACATAAATTAGATCATATCATTCCCCATTTCAATATTTGATGACTTGCCATTGCATTTAAAAGATCTAAATCCAATAACCTGACCCATAAACCCGGGATCATTTGGCCTCTCTCTAACTCTCTAGCCTCAGCTCACTCACTAGTTGTCATTCATTCATTTATTCTTTTACTTATTAATTCTTTTTCACTCATTTGGCCATTATGAGTTGAGCACTGCTCTGAGACCTGGGTGAACAATACAGGCTAAAATTATTGCCTTCTTGGAGTTTATATTCTCTCAGTACCCAAGAGTGATCTGGCTATGAGAAGCAAATAACAAACAAGATAAAAAGGGAAAATTGTAACACATTAAATGTTGATAAAGGCAAAGGAGAAAAAAAAGCAGGGAAGGATATGTGCAAGGAAGGGAGTAGTGAAGGAAGGTTTCACCGAAAAGCTCACTTTTGAGTACAGACCTAATGAAGAGAGGGAAAAAACTATCCAGGTATCTAATGCCTTTTAAATTATATCCTATCTGTTCCTCTCTTAAGGGTATTCCAGATAATATAACAAATCCCTGAGATCCTGGAAAAAATTACTTTTAACCCTTCTTATCTATATATAACATACATACAGGAAAGTACCCAAATTGTAATATGAAAACAAATGAATTATCATAATGAACGCACTTGTACAATTAGCCACATCAAGAAATAGAACATTTCCAGAACCCCAAAGTCATCTTGCCCCTTCCTAATCACTATCTCCTATTCTTCACCCAAAGGTAAATCCTGTCCTGACTTCTAACACTGTAAAGTAGTTTTTACTGGTCTTGGATTATATATTAATGAATTTATAAGACATATATTATTTTGAATCCATTTCTTTCAATCAACACTGTTTTTGTAGTTGATTCATTCTCACATTGTAGTAGAGATTTCCATTATAGCAATATACAACAACTTATCCAGATATTCTACTGCTGATGGACATTTGGGTTGCTCCAATTTTCAGCTATTACAAATAATACTACTATCAATATTCTTATGCGTGTCTTTGAAGCACATATATACACATTTGGGGGAAGTATATACACCTAGCAGTGGATGTGCATATGCCCAACTTAAACAGATGCTGCCAAACTGTTTTCCAAGTAGTTGTACCAGTTTATACTGCCACCAGCAGCATATGAGAGTTTTGATAGCTCCATTTCTTCCATACTAGGTTAATTCTGACAATATTTTGTACAAATTTGTCACACTGTTTTAATACTTTTTTTAAAATTTAAAAATATATTCCTTTATTTCAAAATATAGAGACTTTTATAGCAAACTTTTTGTTTTGGTATCAAATTCTAGCTTACTTTCACTTTGTTCAGAGTCCTTTCCCTACAGGATTTCAATTCTTTTTTTTTCACATTTATATTCTTTTTTTTTTATTGAAGTACAGTCAATTACAATGTGCCAATCTCTAGTGTACAGGACAATGTCCCAGTCATGCATATACATATATATATTGGTTTTCATATTTTTTCCAATTAATACATTCTTTTAAAACCAAATATTTTGCTAATCTTTCTTCTTTATTGAAGACCAAGACCCCAGAAGTTTTACAAAACTTAAGGAGTTAACTTAACTTACATGATACCAATGACCATCATAAACAACAAAGTGTCACCTATATCTAAGTGCTTGGAAATGTATCTTATACTACCAAGTACCTATTATTCCAAATTATAATCTTTCTTTTCTCTTCGCATATCTCTGTAAAAAAAATGTTTGTGTGATACCTGGAGTGACTATCTAAAATCATCTATCCCCCAAATCTACAGAAGATTTGATGGGTTCCACTTACTCCTCTAGGAAACCACTTCCCTGCTGCTAAAGGAAATGATCTATGTACAATACAACCACTCTAGGAAAAAAACAGATCTAAAAAACACATCGGAATATACTAGCATGAATACCAACTATATTTAATATTTGTATTTTTTATACCCCATGCCAAATCATTAGAGTAACTCTAATTTTATCCACAAATGTCAAGAGGCAAAAAAAAGTCTCAATCGTAAGAGTTTTGAAATTATTTTTTCCATTTTCTAAGAAACAAGCCTTTTAGCTGAGGAGCTTTAGTATATTGTTAACACTTTTACTATAGCACTATGATAAGAGTTGAACAATCTAAAATAAAGTATTTCTTCCTAAAGGCAAACCAATTCAGCAGTTTTTAACAACTAGGTGGCCAAACTGATGTATCTTTAGAGAGAGATGAAATTCAAAGGATCTGTTATCAGCATTCAGAAAATAAATCAAATATATATTTTTAATGCTTCTAGACAATATAAGAACCATGTAAAATAGCAAAGAAACAACAAATAAAATAATAGTGAGCTTTTTGTGTGTGTTTAGTGTTATTCATCTAAACTTTTGCCAAGTACATATTATATAGTAAAGTAAGCACAAATCCAAAACTGTCCACTGAACTCATACTTAGTTAAAATACTACACAACCATGAACTTGAAGGTCATCTGATTTCTCACAGTGTAGCTTTTTAAATTTGTTTAACACTTATATATCATGTTTGCTATGTGCTAGGCTCTGTACTAATTGCTTTCCAAATATTAACTCAATTAATTCTTAAAATAATTGCAGGTAAATAGCCAGAATTTTAATTCAGACAGCAGTCTAACTCAAGTTCATGTTCTTAACCACACAAATAACTGGATGTGTCTATAAAAATAAAACCAAAATAATTAATCACTTTTTTTAAATAAATCTGAGCCATACTTGACCTTTTGATCATTTACTTCAGGGAAGACATTTTTTATTATTTATTTATAGAAAGAAAAGTATATATAGACTCAAAGGCAAGAAATACAATCCTTTGCCATGTGCATATTTAGCTTGCTTAAAACAATGTGTTGATTTTATAAATATATTAAGAGAAAATATGAAAATACATCTAGATTTGGAAAATATGAAGCTTCTTTTAAATAGTTGAGAAGTACAAAACCAAGAGAGAATAAAAATAGCTTGAACTTGTTCCCCAATTATTCTTTAATCAAGGATGCAATTTGAATCAAGTTTTTATCTGCCCATTTATCTAGTTCTTTTCTAAGCACACTATCTGAGAGTACCAACAGGGAGTTTCACTGTATTCCTCAGGAGGGAAAGAGGAAATAAGGGAATTGTAAGGTCATTTACTTAATTACCTGCTCTGGCATCTTACCTTCCCTGTTTCCCAGGGGTTTACAGAGCTACAAAAGAGACAGCTCTCTCTAGAATGAACATTCACCCCTTAATGATGTAGAGCCTTGCCTGGTAAAATGAAAATACAAAAAAAAAAAAAATCATTTTTGCGTGTTTTGGTTTTTTAATAGAGATACAATTGACATACAACATTGTGTTCATTTTAGGTGTATAACATAATGATTTAATATATTGTGAAATGATTACCACAAGTTTAGTTAACATCCATTACTACACAACTACATTTTTTTCTAGTAATGAAAACTTTTAAGATCTACTCTCTTGGCAACTTTCAAATATATAGTACAGTATTGTTAACTATACTCAACATGCTGTACATTATATCCCTGAAGTTAATTTTTTAAAAAGGAAAGGCCTGCCTGCATGGAGCAAAAGAAAGAAGTCTTTGCTTTCCTGATCTGATCAGATTTCCACTCATAATGGTCTTGCTTCTTCTGACTGGCTTCACTGTTAACATAGGGAGTTCTCAATCAAACACATCTAGGATCATTACATATGACCAGAACAACCCAAAGAACGTCTGGAAAAACATTTGGTTCTGCAGCTATAAAAGTCACTTCAATCCCAATTCTCTCTAAACTCCATCCCAGTTTCTTAGTAGTAGTAGTAACTGCAAGCCACAGCATTTGAAATTCCCATTAGAGTAAGTTCTTGAGTGTCTAGATAACACCACAAAAATGCCTTAATGATAATGCCTTACATATGTAAAGCATACACATTTAATCCTTGAAATCAACCTGTACAAAATCAACCATTTATCATAAGAGAAAATAAGACTCAGAGAAGTTATCATATGTGTTCACAATCATATATCTTGACTGTGCTACCACTTAAATCCTCAACTAAGCCTAGAATAAATATACTGCCTTAGTTCCCAAGTAGGTTGAAAGGAATAATACATGATTGTGCATCAACATAAAATAATGAATTAATTTCTCAGAAAACAGCACACAATAGAGCTTTGAGGGAAGAGAAGATGAGACATGTATTCTAAATGTAAAGAAAGCTCATCTTTGGGAGATATGTAGCTTTGATGCCCTGCCCAGGGAGAAAAGGCTCTGGCGGGATATCACTGATGAGATATGGTCTGGTGGTCAAGAACAATGAGTAGACAAGCCCAGGAGAGGCACGTTATATAGATAAGTAGCTTTCCCAGCTTAAACTAGGCCTGTATTGGTAGTTTTATCATCTGTAGTACAGACTTGGTTGGTACTTTTATTTCTACCAAGCAGAAGAGCTTGTTTCTTTTCCTCACAGCATACCCAAAAAAGGGCAGATACCGTCTCACAACTCTAAGACTTGCTCAAACAAATTCAAGAGTAACATCAAAGAACTGCTTTTACTAAAAAAAACAAAACAAAACAACAAAAAAAAAAAACTGCCTTTACCTAGACCATGTAAAGGAATATCAAAAATCCTCCTTTGTTTTCAATCATGACATGCTGCTTGACTGATTTCAAAAAACAAAAAAAATCAAGAAGCTATATGCCTATATCTTTGCTCTCCAAAAGTAAATAAACAAATTCAAATACAATGCCATCTCAATCAGCTCTATCATGTTGAAATGTTCCAGAAATTTATTAAATATTATCTCTTCATAGTATTTTCTCCTCAAAGAAGCCATAGATCTTATAGTTACTGAATGATATAAAATACAAGAAAGCACCTGAAGGACCAAGGCAATTTTTAATTCTTTCCTCATGTGTATGCCTCTTTTTTGTGTATATATATATTTTTTTAATTGACGTATAGTCAGTTTACAATGTTGTTTCAATTTCTGGTGTACAGTACAATGCTTCAGCCATACATGAACATAAATATATTTTTTTCATATTCTTTTTCACCATAAGTTACTACAAGATATTGAATATAGTTCTCTGTGCTATACAGTATGAGCTTGTTTATTTTGTATATATTAGTAGGTATGCCTTCAATTACATAATTTTCTATTTCTTTCTTTCCCAAAAAAGTAACTGTATGACATACTTAGGGGTATGACATACTTGTATGACACAACTGTACAACATACTTAGGGGATATACATGGGGGAAAGCTAGAGATCATCTGTTTAAATTCTCTGCCTCTAGACATAATTGTATTTTAAAACAATTTTGTAAAGCAATCCAAACAAATTAAAAACAAATATCTTATCAAATATTGGTATGATTTCTATAATGGTACTAAGTACTAAAATTAAATGCAACACTAATGTAAAGCCGACATTTGCTTTTCACATTTTCTTTTCTTTTAGCTACTGTATACAGTTTTTGTCAAGGCCTAGGCTGATAGTGGTTCTAATTGTAAAGGCTTAAATTGTAATGTACTTAAAATCATTTGTCATCTGTCACTTATTAGGCATGTAACCTTGGCCAAGCTATTTAACATGAGTCTCACATTCCTTACTGTAAAAATGACGACAGTAATACCTTCCTCACAGTAAGTCTGTAAGGACTAAGTTTCAGAATTCTGTAACATATAGCACATGTTTAGCACAACAACTCTTGTACTATAAATTATGCATATGAAATTGCTGTGTAAAAACTTGCTGTGTTGAAAGTGCTATGAAGATGATAACATTATCATTGCTGACATATCATATTAAAGTTATATTCTCTTCACTATAAAAAAAAATCTCAAATTTAACAGGGTCATTTGAGAACTAAATGAAATACAATACATGGAAAATATTCAAAACAAGCTCTCAATAAACACTTGTTTAAAAATCTACAAGTGAATGAAAATGAATATATGTTTGTATACATATGACTGAACTATTATGCTGTACACCAGAAATTGACACATTGTAAACTGACTATACTTCAATTAAAAAAAAATCCACAAGTAAAACTCCCAAAGAAGTCAATGAAGTCAGGAAAATTTAGTACACTATCTAATCTAGACTATTATATGACTGCAAAATTCATAGACAATAATCTTTCATTTATAAGACAGAATATTATGTGGGATATTAAAATCATCAATTATTTATGTTTTGGGTCCAAAGACCCTCATGCAATGTTATTAGAGCCAATATAATGTGAATTCCCCTTGCAGGATGTTAGTTCTAGTATATATTAAAAATACATATACACATAATTATATATATACTTATTGCTTTCAATATATCTATACAAATAATTTTTCATTATCTGCATATATGATGTAATATATAATCTAAAAGTAGATTACAATCTTTATAATACTCAGAAATTTTATACACTACAATATTTCAAAATCTTTAAGTAAATGATTCATCTTTATATCCAACTTACTCTTTAGATAATACATATCTATATTCATATATTCAACTACACATACTTTCATTGGTTTTATCTCCTCTCCTGTCTCTGAGTCAAATTTCAAATTTCTAACTGCATCTTCATCATGTCCACACAGATATCCCATTATTACCTCAAATTCAATGTGCCTAAAATAAACCTATCCTTTCCACAACAGAAGCATTTCCTCCTTTGATTCTTCCATTTTTGTCAATGAACCCCCAAGTTTAAAAACTCAATCTTTTTTTTTTATTTGAGTTTTTTTTTTTTTTAGTTGAAGCATAATAACTTTACAATGTTGTGTCAATTTCTGGTGTACAGCATAATGTTTCACTCATACACATACATACACATTCCTTTCCATATTCTTTCTCATGTTCATTAGAGGTTACTATAAGATATTGAATATAGTTCCCTGTGCTATACAGTATAAACTTGTTGTTTATCTATTTTATATATAGTAGTTAGTATCTGCAACTCTCAAACTCCCAATTTATCCCTTCCCACCCTCTTTTGCCATTGGTAACCATAAGTTTGTTTTCTATGTCTGTGAGTTTGTCTCTATTTTATAAATAATTTCATTTGTGTCTTTTTTTTTAGATTCCACATATAAGTGATATCACATGGTATTTTTCTTTCTCCTTTCTGGCTTACTTGACTCAGAATGAGGATCTCCAGGTCCATCCATGTTGCTGCAAATGGCATTATTTTGTTATTTGTTATGGCTGAGTAATATTCCATTGTATAAATATACCAAAACTTCTTTATCCAGTCATCTGTCAATGGACATTCAGGTTGTCTCCATGTCCTGGCTATTGTAAATAGTGATGCTATGAACACTTGGGTACATGTATCTTTTTGAATTAAGGTTCCCTCTAGATATATACCCAGGATTAAAAACTCAATCTTTTTTGATCCCTTTCTGTCTGCTCTCTGAAAGATACCATATAGAAGGAACAGCAAAAAGCTTGGAGTCAGCTGGATCTGTTTCTAGTTGTTTCTACTTCTTATTAGTTGTGTGTGCTTAAGCAAATTCTTTATTTTATCTTTTATGAACTTAAGTTTCCATGTCTATAAAATAGAAATTCATTTCATTTACCTTGCAGGATTTTGTAAAGCTTAAATATAATATATATAAGGAGCATAATAAATAGTGAGCATTCATAAATATTAACAAAGCAGCTTCTCTTCCTTCATCACATCGAGTCATCAAGAACTACAGACCCTTACTCTGAAATATCCTCATTGTCACAACCCCTGGGCCCTTCTCATTTAAATCCTTAAGTTTTGGTTGTCATCTAATTCCTTATCCATCTGGGGCAATGGCCACACAAAAAACAGCCTGTTCAAAGTCCTCCTCTTACCTGGCAAACTGGTTCCCAGTGGCACTTAAACCACTTTCCATCAGTTTGGAATCCTGGAACAGTTTCGTCCATCCAAGTTCCTTCTACCCACCTTCCAACACTCTCCTTCATGCCTATGATCCCTTGATTCCCTTAGAACTCTCTGAGACTATACTACAAATTCTTCACTGCCTCTTCATTATTTACCCTTCTTATGGCCGTCTAATCACTCTGCCATCCAGTCTAGCTCCCCATGTCACCAACCTTCTAGCACTAAGGTGATCTCTAGGATTGCACCTCTTATAAGCTCTCTCCAATACTCTTCTACTCTTCATTAAAAGTTCCCACTACCTCTTTACTCTAAAATCTGGCTCTCCCCAGATGGCACAATTTCTCTTGCAATCCTCTTAAGAAGAGACTGCTCCTTTTTTCTTACCCCAGGATCTCTAAAATGAAAGGAAAAACAGTATTCTCAGCTCCTTGTTTGCTTACAGATCATTACTATATCCTATTCAAAAATGGTTTTTCTTTGGGAGGCCAAGTCATGAGACTAAATCAACCATTCCCAACTGACAGTGAACTACTATAGAATTCCTTTTCATGTCTTCACTGAGTGCTAAGAATAAAACAATAAATAAGGAAAATATAACAGGATGTTGAGTGGTATATACGGAGTTACATAAAATACATCAACATTAATTTTACCTGTTTTTTGTATTTTAATGTTTCTACTTAGCTAACTTAAAATTATATATGCAGATCACTGAACTAGAGCTTCCCATTCCAAAGTCTAGCCTTCAGTGGAAGAGGATGTTAGCTGAGCATGAGTATGGAATTTAAATGCTACTGTATCCTCCCTCCCTAGCTTTGATAGTCTCTACTCTTCTACCCAGACCTATTCTACCTTCTACTCCTACCTATTCTACTCCTGAATAATAGATCCACTTACTAACTCCCAAATATACTGCATGCATTTGTGCCTCTTCCTACGCAGAATACCCTTTCCTTTCTCACCCATAAGTCTTTCTTGTCACAGAGTATAGCATTCTTTTAAATATTTGCTGCCCTGCCCTATGGCAGGATTATACAACCCACCCTGTCAGTAGCAGCCTTGCTGTAAGCCTTGAACAGAAATGTGAGCAGAAGTGAAATGTGCCACTTCCAAGCAGACGCATTAAAAAGAATCACTGCGTGGTTCCAATATGGTCTCTTTTCCTCTTGCATGAGACCAGAAATGTCCCAAATAAAACTTACCACAAAAGCCTGTGTCCTGACATGAAGATATGGAGCAAACTATAGCTGATCCACAATGGATATATACTGGAAGCAAGAAATATACCTTTGTTATAAACCCCTGGGATTTTTGAGTCATTTATCACTGTATAACTTAGCCTAAACTGGCTAATATGTTGTTTCATTTTACCATAATCATTCCCATTCTTCAATATGTATCTTAAGCACCCCTATTTCCATACAATTTTCCCTGACCAATTTATCTTATTTTTTCCTCCTCTAAATTCCTAGAGTTCAGCTGTACTACTTTTTATAGAAATTCTAGTCTATTCTTGTTTCGAATTATCATTTAAATCTGAATCATGTATAATTGTTTAATGGCTGCTAACATCACATAAAGAGAGACAACTAGATATTATGTGCCTCTTAATGAAACACATAAAACCACTTTTGAAACAGTCTTTAAAAAAAAAAAAAAGGAGCCTAGATGTAATGAGGCTTCCAGATATACACAGTCATTTATAAGAAATACAGAAGACAGAATAATGTTTTGAACTACACCATGGGAAAGCAATCAGCAAAATCCAGGGAAACAATATGCTTTAATCAAATAAAAAACTGCAAGGGAAAGAAAATAGATGAAGGGGGAAACCTATATATGAAATAATCAAAATAAAAACTAACTGGATATGTCGTATTAAGGAATAATTGTTATTTGGTATGATTACATATTTTTTGATATGAATATATATATTTGCTATAATTATATATATATGTATGTCATGTAGTATGTATGTGTGTGTTTATAGAGAGAGAGAGAAAGAGAGAAAGAGAGAGAATGTATCTTTTAGAGACATACATTGAAATATTTATAGGTTAAATTATATATCTGTGATGTGCTTCAAAATAGTCCTGGGGGAAGAAGAAAAGTAAGAAGGAATAATTGATAATTGCTGAGGCTGGATGATGGGTATGTAGGAGTTCTAGTACTATCCTTTCTATTTCTGTACATGTTTGAAATTTTCCATAATATAATGGTTATTTTAAATGGAGTTATTTTAAACTAGCCACATAACACAACTTACTTAATAGTTTGTGTCCAAAATTATTTGTCTAAGTAGTAGCTTTATAGATACACTGATCCTATAAGGTTATGTGACCAAGTAAAACTTGGTCTAGAAGAGTGGCCTCTATGACTGTAAAAGGAAGGAGAACATAAACTTATCTCTCTGGTGGGTTTTTTCAATTAAGCCTACTAGAAGGGAAAAAAATGTATATAATTTTTTTCACAATGATGGTCTAAAACAGGGGCTGAAAATTTTATGAGCTAAGCAGGTAACACCAAATGATTAAAGCAAACTGAGAATAAGGAACTAAGGAGAAAATAGTGAGAGGTGGGGACCGTGTCATACCAGAAAGCCTTATACTCCTTCTAAAGGTGGTACCAGCTACTCAGCTCCAGTCAATGGTGAACATGCATCAATGTAGGCCCAGTTTTGCCAAGTTGCCTGAATTTTCAAGAGAAGCCAGAAATTCACACTTCTGTGTGAAATTTCCCTGTTTTTAAACAATTAACAATCAATCTAATCTAATTAATTCCTTGTTTATATGCTTCATGAGCCCTGCAAAATATAACTAGTAGTTTGATCCATCCCCTGTGATGCCAGTTTGCAATCGCTGGTCTAAGAAAAACTTAACATGGATGATGGAGTGAAGGGAGATGTATTCCAGCTCTTTACTGACAGCAAAAATTTATTTTGTTGATAGCCATTAAGATGAGAGAAGAAAGACTTTACCTGATACATTGCCACCTTTAATGTTCCTATTGTATAAATAAATTATTGAACATAAGTTCTTTGTGGGCAGTTGTCATTTACTTCTCTAATCCCAAAACAAGGCTCCACAAAACAAGTGTCTGGTAAATTAATTTAAAAGAATGGTCACAAGCTTCAGTTTGAGTAGAGAGTCAAAGGACCAAATGGTTTTACCTTCAGCTTATATAGCTAGTCTATGAAAAGTCTCAAAATTTCTAAGTCAGTCCAGGAACTATACTGGTTTCCTCACAATGATTTGAGCCCCTGAGTCTGTCCTAGTTTTGGCACATGGGCATGCAGATTGTCCACAGAGGAATTAAATGTGGAGGACTGGTGTAAAAGACAGAAAAGACCACCAGAGGTCCTTCACCTTAATGCTAACACTTCTTGATTAATAGGGTATGCATTACAGAAAAGAGCCTCATCTTTCTTATGCTCCTGTTTTCTGTATAGAAGCCAAATTCAAATTGTATCAATCTTATTACAAGAAAAAATGGGGAGGGCGGGGCATAGCTCAGTGGTAGAGCACATGCCTAGCAAGCACAACGTCCTGGGTTCAAACCTCAGTACTTCCACTAAAAATAAGTAAATAAATAAAAACCCAATTACTTCCCAAAAAAATAAAATAATAAATAAAAGTTTAAAATATGAAATTATTTTTAAAAGAAAAAATAATAATTAAAGTTACATTCCCAAGACCCAAAGAAGTCAATGTGGAGGGAGATAGGAAGCTTCTGCTCACAAGTCCAGTCAGACATGAGACTTATCCAGTATTGCCTGAGCCTGATATAAATTTGCTTGTAATTTTGTAAGAGAAAATGTGAAAAATGAGGAGAGATAAACAAAAAATAACTTGAATATAAGAATGTGATAAATATGGTTCAAATAAAGCTATATATAATTTAAACAACTTAAAATAATTGTGTTTCTTTATTTAAATTCTACATAAGCATTTACACTTTTTCAAAATGACTAATTAAAACTTGCAAGGCAAAGAGAAAGATAGCTTCAGAATTAAGAAATGTGGTGATTCCCTGATGTATCCAAGGACTACTTTACTTTTCATCAGAAGCAGTTTTCTCAGATTCAGAAAACTAATAGGAATAGAAAATGGATTTTAAGCTCTGATTTATCATTTTTAAAACTCCATGGTACTTAAAAGTCAAATTTGATTTTTAGGAATTCCATATACATAAGTATTTTTAATTATATTTTCAGCCATTTTTCTTCTCTTTGATACTAAATATTCATAATACTCAAGATAGTTGCCAATAATAAACAGCACATCCATTTTAGATCTGAAATACTTAATAAGAACCAGAGATTCCTCTTGGCCTGCCAAACAGAGCATAGCCAAGTAATAAAGAAAAAAGAGAATAATAAAAAATTGAAGGAAGAAAGAAACCAAAGACCTAGGGTTTATTCTGTATGCCGAACTCTTCTACTTAACTGGAATAAGGCAGGGGCAGGAAAAGCCTGCAGCAGAAAAATTGGGAAAGCTAGAGATGAAAATTTTACAGATTTTATTAATCTTTAGTTTCTTTAATAAAGATAATGGATTGAAAAAGTAATATAAGAACATTTAGCTTGCTAGGACAGAAACAAAAGGAATTTATCTATTCTCTTCATAATACTTAACTCTGTTTTTGAAAAACAATTTGAAACTTCCAAACGTTCAAAGTATTTATTGTTCACAGCTGATACCTACAGAATAAGGCTGCTTTTGTCACTCTCATAACAAGAAAACTTAATCTCATAGTTTAAGTGGGTAGTGTGTTTTTAAGGGTGGTTGGCAACTTTTGATTATCTAAATGAAAAACAGTATTAAAATTAGATACCTGAAAAAATTTGTACTTACTTCATTTCATCAGGATGATATGCACGTCAATGTAAAGTTTGCTGAGAACAACTTTTTGCCAAATTCAAACCACTTTGAAAGTAAGGATGTGCAAATAATAAAGAAAAATTTCTCTCTCCTCCCCAAAAAACAATTTGGCCCCTGGGATAATGGAGATCACTAATTAGTTACAACACCTACTGTCTCAGAATGTACCACCTCAGATTTCAACTAAAATATATACAATACTTCAATTATTTATTGAGTACCTTAGCTGAAGAAACCCAGTCAATTAAAATAACATTGATCTAATCACAATACAAAAATCTCCCAGTAACAGAAAAGATAGTCAATGCAATACAACCTAAAATTAGTCTCAACTCTGGTAAATGTTGATGCAAAGGAAAGAAAATTCTTTTTCCTCAGGACTTTATTAAATCAATTTCTAGGAACTAATATAAAAATAAAAATAGAAGTTGCATGATGATTCCCTCTTCAGAATACAGGGAAAGTTGCTTTCACAAAGTTGAATACTAGACTACATATGATTTATATTAAATTGAAGTTAATTTTTCTTCATCCAGTTCTATAATATGAGTGATGTTGAGCTTCAAATCAAAGACCACACAATAATGATAAACCTAAACTTATATAAGACCTTCTAGTTTTTTATAGAAAAGTTCAAAATATTTACAATAATTTTTACCAAGCTGCAAAAATTTTACTAGCATTTCTCATAATCATTGCTATTCTTGTGGTGGTTCACTGGTAATGATATCAGTAAGATGAGAAGTTAGAGTATTACTGCTTTGGATGCTATTTCCAACTTTAATTAAAATTAATTTAAGTTCTTCTTAATGTAGTTATAACACGCATTTATAAAATTGCTGTCTTCCAGTATCTGGGGTAGCCACATGATCAGAGAGGCTCTTTAAATATATGTGAAGCTGCCTGTCTCACAGAATGGAAGACATCAATTAATGCAGTAAGTTGATTAACAGAATTTCTACTCTATCATGTGTACACCCTCACAATTCTATTGAGGAAAGGATTATATTACCATTTTAAAGAAGAATAAAAGTGAGGCTCAGAGAAGCACTATTACACAGTTAAGTGGAAGGATTGGCTTTTAAATCTTATCTGTTTAACAAACAAAACATAAATACAAAACAGAAACAGACTCATAGAATACAAACTTGTGGTTGCCAAGGGGGCAAGGGGTGGGAAGGGATAGACTGGGATTTCAAAATGTAGAACAGATAAACAAGATTATACTGTATAGCGCAGGGAAATATATACAAGATCTTATGGTAGCTCACAGAGAAAAAAAATGTGACAATGAATATATATACGTTCATGTATAATTGAAAAATTGTGCTCTACACTGGAATTTGAAAAAAAAATTACTATATACATTTATATATACATATATATATACCTTTCTGATGTTCATTACTACTTCAAGTATTTCCATGTTCCTTCCAGATATCATTTCATTGTTTCTAAAGTGCTACTTAAATGTTTCCTTTATTGAGATCCTACAGACAACAAATCCATTCAGTCTTAGTCTAAGATATGTTTCAGTTATATCACCATTAAAATAAATAAATAAACTAAAAAAATAAAAATAAAAATAAATAAATCTTATCTGTTTAATTTCAAAACATTTGCTTTGGATTGCTCTAGCCCAGATGTTATTAGATCAACCCTTTCCACCAAAGTATTCCTACTTTGAAGATTTCAGATTCTTAAATGTAACCTGATAACTAACAAAGAATTTCTTAACCTGGGTTTCTGAGGATGGACATTATCTCTTGAAATCATTTTCAAATTTTTTTGTGTCTACACATAGCATGCATTTTCATGAGAAAGAATTTATTTTCTTTTCATTACATAGTCTAAGGGATTTATGATCCCAGAAGTGTTTAAGGACAAATATGGAGGGATGAGGGTGAAGGGTTAGGAATGAATAGTCTTTAGCTCTGTCAATAGATGAGCAATACTAGCAATGTTCTGCATAAGCTTTATTCCCTAACCACACAACTTTTCTGTGCACATGTTGTTCTCTCTCTCTTCCATCACTCCTCTCCTAGGCCCTCTGCCTACTAACATCACTGGACTAACTCCTTTCTGTCATTCAAGCCTCAACTCATTTGTCCTTCCTCCATGAAGCTTTGCTGAACTATAACTGCCATCGCCCCCAGGTTGTCAGGGAACCATTTTCTGGCCTCAGAATTCTGTATACAACTCTGTCATTGCCTGGATGGTAATTTTCTAACTCTGTTTCTCCTCCACTAGGATGGGAGCTCCTTAAAAGCAGGAACTTTGTCTAACATATCTCTGAATTTCCAGAGTTTTGCACAATGCCTGGTACATAGTAGGTATTCAATACATATTTTTGAATGAATAATTTTTAAATGAATAACACAGTCCACAACATAGTGATTTCTTTCACAAAACATGACATAGAGATTAATATACTACAATTAGTAACTTCTAAGACTCCAAAAAAAGGCAAGCAAATTATAATTGCTGGCAGATTGTTTTTCCCATTCCCTTATACCAAATCTCAGATATTTTTTCCATAACATTGTTGAAAGTTTTTATTTAGGAGTCTCTAATCCAATATAAAAGTTTTCAATCTTACGGAAAATTCTAGAAGCCTTTATGTTTGCCTGTTTTGTTTTCCTTCAGTTGACATGCAAGTACATTATTTTGAAAGCCTATTTAAAGACTCAAATATTCACAATCAATAGTTCTCAAAAATATATGACAAAAACTTCTTCCTTCAGAGTTTGAAAAGAAGAGAAACTTCTTTTATGAATCCAATTAAATAAATGGGAAATACAAAAAGTAAAAATTATCATATTTCCACATAGTGAACACCATTAATGAATTATTTAAGCTTTCACACTTGCAATAATTTTTATAAGCAGAAAAATCAAATTCAGCTATGAATGAAAATTTTTCTTAAATTGAAAAATTTAACACCTACTCCATTGCTGAAATTTAACAATAAAAATATTTTGAAACTCACATAAGACTGTGCTGTTCTTAAAGGACTCAAAGACACAGGTGTGACTTTGTTAAGAACATGTATGCAAAATATGGGCATCCTTCTGACCTTCTTAAAGCATACAGTTCTCAAGTATCTCTCATTGAAAATGACACTGATCCAAGAGACTGAAACTGAAGCCAAATGCAACATTCACAAATATCAGAAAGACAGACATTATCAGAGATTCTTAAAAAGAACAATCACATAAGCATCATGGAAACAAAAGGTGCTTTCTGTCCCAATACTTTTGGGATTTTTAATAAATCTAAGCTCACTGACGTTACAGAAGATATAAAGGTAATAAAAAAAAATTGAAGTTTTAAAATATTTCTAAAAAGGGGTAAAAGTCCACATTTCCTTTTCCACAATTTCAAAATCTTTAAATCTCTAAAAACAGTGATTTTTTTTCCATAACTTTGGTGCCAAAACTAATCTGTAAGCAAAACTTAACCTAAATTGATGTGAAGCCATTTATAACTTTTATTCAATTAGTGTGAATGTGATATGAGTGTGTTTGATTACAGGGTACTCTCCCATGCCCTACTAGGGGTGTTATATAATAAGCAGTACATATGCTGCACTGCCTTTCCATAATCAAAAAAAAAAAAAAAA
The DNA here is from genome assembly GCF_009834535.1 of Camelus ferus. Lineage (NCBI taxonomy): Eukaryota > Metazoa > Chordata > Mammalia > Artiodactyla > Camelidae > Camelus > Camelus ferus. The sequence continues at coordinate 35,874,441 of NC_045708.1, forward strand.
ACCCAAATTCTGAAATATATTTACACGTAAGGGTGCACAATAAGGGACTACAGACCTGGATTTCCTCTTATTTTAAAGGCGATTTTGCTAGTAAGCCTTCAGGAAAAGGCGCACACATGCGTGCATATACCAATTAAGCTACAATTTCTTTGGGGGTGTAAGACGTTGTGCATTTTCCACACCTTATCTCTAAATGTCACCTGAAAAGTAGGTGTCACTATCCCCAATTTACAAATAAAGAAAGTAAAGCAAAAAAAGTTTAACTATTTTGCCCAACTATTAACAAATGATAGAAAAAATTATTTTCACTTCTAAGTCTCTTTAAAATTTCAAGGTTCTGTCTAGAGATAATTTCAGATAATGTAAAGTTGCTTCTTTTAAAATACTCACTTTGTTTACAGAGAAAGTGGTCAAGGTTCAGACCATTTTAACCGACTGCATTATTCTAAAACTTCTGGTCTACATGGGCCTTCACAAAAGAAACAAACTTGGCAATAAGGAAAACAAATTATTTTACCAGGTAACTCAAACAAAAACTTTTTTTTATGATAGTTGGAAAGGAGGGAGAAGAATCTGAGAAACTGAAGCAGGTACAATCTAGCCTGAGACTAATACTTCCACATTTAGTTAACCGTAACATTTCTTTTGTATTATTATTAATGGCCAAATTGTTGGAGAAAAAGAAAAACTCTAACAGTCATGTTCTCATTTTAAAGTATAATATTTAAAAGAAAAAAAACTTCCTTTTGCAAATCTGACCATCTTACAGGGCTATCTGCATGTTTGAAAAAAAAAAAAAATCCTAAGTGTCCCTTCACTCCTTCAAGAAATTCCTCAAAATCCACCTCATACAGAGACTCCTCCCATGACACAGTTCAGCTAACAATTCTACATTCACCAAGATTGGCCTCTGCCTCGCTCCTGACAGGAAATCAATTATGCTAATGGAGAAAAATGAAAAAAAGTCTTATCTTAATCATTGTATGTTTAAAGCTTGCATTTACATGTAAAATATATGTAATACATTTGAATTTTTTATATTCAAGCTTCAGGGGAATTAAAGAAACACCATGCATTTGGCTCTTCAGATACATTATCTCTAATATTCACAGTTATCCTGAAAATATCATCCCCATTTCACAGATGAGGAAACTGAAGATCAGAAAATTTGAATCCAAAGTTCATATCTAATAAGTCATAGAAACAAGATTTTAAAAAGGATCTAAACAGGGATCTGAGCTCCAGTTCTTTCCGCTCCACCCTGCTAATGTATGCTTAGCTTAGAATATTTCCAATAGGGCAGGAATCTTCATCATGGCATTATTTCTGCTGTAGGTAACATGTTGCAATACAAACAGAAGCCCAAATAATGAATCTAGATAATGTTAAAATAGCCAAAAAACGACAATCTTACACTAATTATTTGCAGATTGAGCAAGTCGTTTAACTTCTCTGTGCCAAAACTTCACATATTAAATAAAGATAATACCTTAGAGAGTAGTTACAATGCTGAAGTGGATTAAAACATTTAAAGCACTTAGTACAATGTCTGGCACATAATAAACACTCCAGAAATGTTAGCTATTGCTCTTGAGATAAGAAATCACCAAACAGACATATTTTGTACCAGGTAACTCTAGCCAGCAATAGCTGGACACCTAATTCAAAGTCAATCCTACACCTCTGTAATCTGTGACATGATTTGGTGGGAAAAAATGACGTGTGTCAATCAGATTCTCTCTCTTGGGAATCTGAATTAAAAAAAGAAGATTGAGTCAGTTAACAGAAGTTAAATAGTTTGGCTCCTACCTTCACCAATTTTCTTTTATCAAGGTTATTAATAATGTTAAATATGTTGCTAAATCTATTTTCTCAGTCTTCCTTCTTGTATTCAAGCTAATGAATATGTCACTTATCTTTTTTATTGACGTATAGTTGATTTAGAATGTTCCAGGTGTACAGTAAAGTGATTCAGTTATACATATATATGTATGTATGTATGTATATATAATTCTATTCTTTTTCACATTTTTTTTCCATTACAGATTGTTATGAGATATTGAATATAGTTCCCTGTGCTATACAGTAGGTTCTTGTTGTTTATCTATTTTAGATACTGTAGTGTGTTTCTGTTAATCCCAAACTCCTAATTTATTTCTCCTCCCTTTCTCCTTTGGTAACCGTAAGTTTGTTTTCTGTCGGTGAGTCTAGCTCTGTTTTGTAAATAAGTTCATTTGTACCATTTTCTTAGATTCTACATATAAGTGATATACGGTATTTGTCTTTCTGGCTTAGTATGATAATCTCTAGGTCCATCCGTGTTGCTGCAAATGGCATTATTTCATTCTTTTTTATGGCTAAGTAATAGATATTGATATAGATAAAGATATAGATATTGATATTGATATGGATATATACCACATCATTTTTATTCATTCATCTGTTGATGGACATTTAGGTTGCCTCCTTGTCTTGGCTATTGTAAATACTGCTGCTATGAACACTGGGGTGCACGTACTTGAAATATTCTTTTGGATGTCCTTTTTTCTCCCTAGTTGAAACTTCTCAGTCTCATTGGAAGGCACTGAAATACTGCCACTACTCAACACTTCATCCCAGGCTTCTTCTGCCCACACTCTTAACTCTCTCTCTAAGCAATTTCATCCACACTTATGGCTTCAGCAATTAACTCCACGCTACCTCAGACTTTCTTGTAAATTCAACTGCTTTGTCAATCTCTCCACTTATTTGGTTGTTTTAAAAGATACCTCGGGTTCCATATGTCCAAAATCAAACTCATGATCTTCCCTCTCACATCTAGCCAAGATCCCCTCTAGGATTCTCTGTCTCCATAATGGCACCCCCAACTATTCAATTACACAAATTAAAAATTAGAAGTACACTTTTATACATCCTTCTCCCGCATTCCCATCTTTTACTAAGTCCTATTAATTATGTCTCTTAAATATTTCCAAACTCCTTCTCTACATTTTAGGATTTTTGACCAATTCTTATCTTGGCCTCCAAGGCCCTGCAAGATCTGCTTCAGTTTACCACTTTTCTCCTCCTGTTACCCTACATGCAGCCTCACTTGTCTCCTTTCAGTTCCTCAGGGAAAGCTCCTTGAACATCTAGATTATATCAGGTCACTCATCATTCACTTAACAAATATGTTAGTAACTTAACTCCATACCAGGTATGGCTCTAGACATGTGGGATTGATAAACACAAGAAAGACCCTTGCCTTCATGGAGCTTACATTGTAGAAGAGGAAGACAGGCAATAAGCAATAAAAATAAGCAGATTAAATAATATGTGTGAAGGCTGTAAGTATACGGGAGGGAAGAAAAGAAAAAAAAAATAAGGTAAGAGAATCACAAGCAGGGAGTTTTCAGTGCTTAACTTGATGCCTGGCATATAGTTGGCACTCAGATATGTGCTGAGTAGATGTATAACGAGAGGAATGAGCGTGTTCAAATTCAGGGAGCTTCAACTATTAAGTGAGTAGAGGAACTACATGGTGGAAGAAACAGAGATGCTCTGAAAGAAAGAAACCATGCAGGTCTCGAGAGATAATGGTCTCTTGAACCACTCTTGATGGCTCCATACAGTTTCCAGTTCCAGGCACCTGTACAGTCTTACCATAACCACCACCTACTTCTCCCATCTCCAAGGGCTGGATAATTCAAGTGGGTCACTCTTGTGACCAAAATACCTAATCAGGACACATACACAAGATTATGTATACCACTTGCATCAACCACTACCACACACATCCCCAAAGCCACTGCTCTTCTACACACACACACACACACACATAAACACACACACACACACACATATGTCACTTTGATACTCCAGTTCTTCAGAGCTAGGCTCCTTTTAGGGACAAACTCCCTCCCATATACACAGGACTGTAAAAAACCCTTGCTCCCTTCTATGATCCTGTAAGACCCTTAGGTCACTATCTCTCCAAGCCCAGCCATACTCACAAGGGAGTTCCTTCAGGAACAGGACCCTAGGCCTTCCTTTCTGTCAGTCTCCCAGCACTTTAAAGACTACCCTCCACCCACAGATAGGTGAATATGCACCCTCTGTGATTCTGAATGACCTTCAAGATGACTGATCCCACATACACTCATACTCAGGTGCAAGCCTCTCTAGGTAGGGTACTAAAGGAATGGGACTCTGGGTGTCCCCTCAAGCCTCTTGTCCTTTTAGGGACTCATATTAGGATTTGTATACTTTCTCTGTGACCAGGGTAACTCTGAGGCACTACACTTCCCCAAAGCACAAATACTCATATATCCCCATTCCATGACACTGCCTGATACTAAAGTAACACTCCTCCTACTTACGCCTGCCTCCTCAGAATCAGAGCCCCTCTCCCCTAAACCATGCCCCTTTAGGGAACCCTCCCATATTCCCAGAGGATTGTGTACACCCTCTCCATGACGCAGCCTATCCCTACAATCAGACCCCATCACAGGTGCCCCTCAGGAGGGCAGTCCTGCGTCTTCCCTGAGGTCGCAGCCGTTCCTGGGCCAAGGCTCTGTCAGGAGTGTGCACATAACATACCACTGCGACGCCGGGACTCCGGGGTCCCTGCTGCCACTCAGAGGGGTACGCTCCTCCCTTGACCCCCGACCCCGAGGTCAGAGCCCTACCGCGCAAACACGCAAGGCGCCTCCTCAGGAGTAGCGCCATGCCCAAGTCCGCCGTCCCCTCAGGCCCAGGACAGCCGCGCTGCCTCAGCGCTTCCCCTGTTCGACCGCCCCCACAGACCTGCCTCAGGCGCCGTCTGGCTCCGCTCCGCCATTTTTTGTTGTCCCTCTTCCTCTGAGCCCACGCGAAAATCGCCGGGCAATGGGGAGCGGGCGATGGGATCCGCGGGCTGACAGGAACTCCCTCAGGAAGACGCGGCACGACGGTTGCCAGGGCAACGGGCGGCCGGCGTGCGGGTGGCCGGCGCGTGGCGGGGGGCGGGCTGGGAGCAAGCGTACGTCCGAGGCCCCGCCCCAACCCCCCCGCCTACCCCCCCGCCTACTCCTCCGCCTACCCGCCCGCCTTCCAAGGCCGGGCGCCGGCGGGGCTGGGATTCCGCCGCGCTTCTCTCCTGCAACTGGGCCACCCAGTCCTGGCAACTGAGCATGCTCGACTGCCTCTGGGCGCGGGACCAGGTCGGCTGGGGGATCCCGCTCACCTGCTGCGAACGCAGGTTCCCGTGCTGACCGCACAGCTAGATGGGTCGGCTTTTCCGTGCTTGGTACTCAACTTTGGGAGCCTGGGACAGGACTCTGATTTCCCGGCGCTTCTCTCCACGGTGCACCTGGCCGTGGTCGAAGTACTGAGTAACTTTTATCTTCAACTGAAATGCCCTGAGAATCAATAATTATGTGCCCCGCCCCCACTCCAAACACATGGAGGGCCAACAGATTCAGGCTCCTCGCCCCTCTACAACTGCACCATTACCCAGCTCAAGAAAAGGCTTCTCTTTCGCTGGTGTATTTCTCAGTGTACCTAGGATGCTCTTTCCCATCTCTGGTGAATCACCACTACCTCCTAAGACCAAAGTATAACATTCTTGTTTACTGAACTGCTCTGTCCTTTCAGTCCCCCGTGCATCCTTGTCCTAACACTTAACAATGCTTTATACATTACGTATTTCTCTTTTCCTCACTTGACAGTAAGCTTCCTTATACCTAGGGTCAGTGTCTTCTTTGTAAAACCCATAACACAGCATTGTGTTTGACACAAAGGAAGTGCTAAGTAAATGTTTATGGAATGAAAAATGATTTCTAAGTTCACACTTGCACATTTCTACCAGGTTTACTGAGCACTTATTTTTTTTACCAAATACCTTGCTAGCCAGGCCCGTACCCCTCGAGGGGCTCGCAGAGAAATGAAAAGAGAGAATGACTTTGACAGAAGTTAACTAGTTTTGGAAGTGTTACAGGATCAGAGAGATGGAAGCCGGGGTGGGGGTGGGGGTGGGGGTGGGGTGGAGGCGGTTGCTAATCAGTGAAGACTTCAGAGAGGAGTGGATACCCTAGCTGAGTCCTGAAGAATGCATAGCTGCCAGCAAGGGGGAGGAGAAGAAAAGTGTGCCAGGCAGAGGGAACAGCATGAGTCAAGGCATGGAGTGTGGGGATCAGTGATGAAACTGAGAGTCCAGTACCACTCTAACACAAACTGCATAGGGTCAAGTGTTGTCTCTAAAGAAGTTCTGTATAGTTAGGTAGTTTCTTCATTTGGGTTCCCCAAAAGCACAGCCTGAGGCAAGGACCTGAGTGCTAGTAACATGTTTGGGAGGTAAGTCTATGAAACAGAAGTGAGGTGTGGAGAGTGAAAGAGGGAGAGGAAAAAAGCCAAGAAAAATGTGGGTTATTGAGCTTTAATGGAAGCTGAACTTAATCCCACTGGAGACCTTCTGAAGAATCATGTAGAATGTGCCTCAGAATTGTCCCACAAGAACAGGGTCTTTTACTTCAGTTTCTGTCCCCATTGGTTGAGGGTTATCAGCTTAAAAACTCTTTCACATTTCCTGGTTATGCTTCCCCAGAGCTAAGCAGCCTTCTAGGGCTTGAGAGAAAGCCTTGAGGCAGAAAAGCAGTGGGACCAGAAAGCTTGGGATTGGGTTGCTTAGCAACATGCCTGGAACTGTCCATTCATCTGCACTAAAATCAGGGATAAGGTGTGGGCACCACAAGAATATTCCATAGAAAGTTAGAGAAAAATACCCGTCAGAAATATCCCTCACATTTGAGCAGTTTAAAATTCACAAGCCATGAAGATGAAAACACTTAAGCTTTCACAAATCAATCCTAATGACTGGTAAAGTCTATGAGGGCTGTAGGAATTTCAATGTGAGAGGGGTCACTGAATACTGAAGGACAAAGGAGCTTCATTAAATATAAGAATGTGGGGGAAAAGGAGTTTGAAGATCCAGGTTCTAATCAAACTCTGCCCTGATAGCTTTATAATCTTAGGCAAATCACTTGTACTCATTGAGCCTCAGTTTCCTTTTCCAGCAAACTGAGACTAAGGCCCTACCTGCCACAAAGAATTCTATAAGTCACAAATGGAGTGATAGATTAAAATGCATTTGACAAGTTTAAATCCAGTAAATGAAGAACCTAAAACGTTTTGGAATAATTCAGTTAAACATCCCTTGAATTCTCTGCTAAGGCAGACCCTGTGCAAACACTGGAGATAAAAATGTGAGTATAACACTGTCTGTGCTTTCTGGGAGCTCACAGTCCAGAAGGGGAAAGAGATTTAATCAGTAATTACAACCCAGCATGATCAGTGTTCTGATGGAGGAAAGTATAGGAGGCTGTGCAAACCCAGAGGAAGAATATACAACCCAGCCTGGGATAGAGGGGATGGGTAAAGGAATATTCAGGGAAAGCTTCCTGGAGGAGAGAGTGTCTAATCTGACTCTTTAAAGGCAAGTAGGAGTAAGCTAGGCAAAAAGGGAGAAAGGATGGTTGAGGCACTAGGAACAGCCTGGGCAAAGAAAAAATGTATCTGAAGTGAAGGTTGTGTCAGGAGTGGCTGCATCAATAGGTAAGGGCAGACTTGGAGAACTCATATATGGGGGATCCTGAAACAAACAGAAACCCATTAACAGGTTTTTGAGCAGGTCAGGGACTTGGTCAGCTGCTCTGGTTGCTGTGTAGAGAGTAACTTAGAGCCAGGAAAACCAAGAGACTGTGTAGTAAATAATCTACAAAAATGTATGAAGCACGTGTAAGTTTCTCATCTAATGGTGATTTGAAAAATCAGCAAACATGTTTGTATGGAACTGTACTGTTTAATTTAAATTTTAAGTGAAATTTTAAAATTAGTTATTTAGTCAGACTGTTATTTATTGCTATTTATTGTTATTTACTGTCAATTGCACAATAGCCATGTATGGCTAGTGGCTACTATATTGGACAGCATATATATAGAACATTTCCATCACTGCAGAAAGTTCTGTTGCATAGCATTGATAGATAAATGCCAGCTGGGCAGAGGAGATGGAATGCCTGGGAAAATCAGCACTGACAGGACCAGGTTTAGTTCTCGTGGGTGTCAGCTCCTCTTCAGGAAGTAGTGTACATCCTCTGGAGTATTCTGAGACGTCCTTTTTGTTGTGTGAAATGGCACAGCATGCGGCATGGGATAGAAATGCCCCCCACATAGGCCCTGGGAGTTAGTTTTCCCGTCTGCCATTCAGTGTCCTTGGGTGGTCTGCCTTCCCCAGAGATCTCCTGTAGACTCTGGAGAACAGCCACAGACAGCCACCCATATACCACAAACCAGGGTGCCTCACTTCTGACAAAATATTCCCTTTAGACTTCACCCACTCCCTCTGTAAACATTTATTAAAATTGGCACCTTCCATGTGCCTGGCACTGAGTTAGATGTGGTACGGAATAAGAGAAATATTCAAGTTATAACCACATTTCTCACATGCATGAACTCATTTAATTCTCATTGTTAAATTGTATTAATGTCATCATCCCACACAGAAGATGAAATTGGGATTCGAAGACACTGACTTATACAAAGACATGCAGTCAGAAAGTAGCAGACCGAAAGAATACTAGAATGGTGCTAAGAAATTCACCTATCTCCAGTAATTTCACATCAAAAATCCATGCTTATAATGTTTACAAACTAATTGGGAAAAAAAGAGTTAACATGCACAAATCCAGTTTACAATTAATTTCCAAACAATATGGTCAGAGCAGTGATCCAGGTGAGACAGGAAGAGGGCAGGGCACAGCCATTCAAGGAATGCTACAGCAATTAACACCACAATGGCGCAAGATTCAACCCCTTGAGGGTTTGAATAGGCCTTGAGGCTCAAGATAGTGGGAGATTTAACTTCTAGTAGACCTTCAGCTTTCATTACACGCTCATTGTAATACATTAACATGGTGAATAACATGCCCACAGGTGCCATGGCAGTCCCAAGGCTAGCCACAAAAGGTCAAAGAGTGGGAAATGGTCAACTTCCTGGGAATTCCAGCCCCTTCCCCAGACTAGTTAGAGGGGTCCTTCGACTTATTAGCCTGTGAAGCCACTGAGCCCATAAGAACTGGCAACATGGTGCCTCGCAGCCACTGCCTCTCTCCCTCTCTCTCTGATGGGCCCACACTCTGTCTATGGAGTGTGTACCTACTTTTAATCTGAGCATCCAACCCCCACACCTCGTGGCCTTTCTCTTGCCTTTCAAGGTATCTCTGGATAAATCTACCTTTACTCAACTGTGACTCGCTCTTGAATTCTTTCCTGCGTGAAGCCAAGGACCCACACTTGGCGGGGCACATCCCAGGGACTCAACTGAAGCCTGGGACATAGCCCTTCTCATGCCCCACATCCATTTTTCCTGCATCACAGGCATGCTCAGAAAAGAATAGGAACATAAGGAACATCAAAGAGGGTTGCCCTTATAGGCGTCAGGCAAGGTTTCTGGAGGAAATGACCCTTAAGCTGATTATTAACGATGAGGTGGAGTCAGCCAGATGAAGTGTAAGGTAGGGAGAAGAGAGATCAAAGTACTTTTTAATCAGACTTTTCATTTGTATTTCTACTTTGCTTATGTTGATTTGGCCTTCTAAAAATATTACCAGTCTTTTCTTATTTGGCTCCTAAGTTCTGTTTAAAACAACAACAACAAAAAATTGCCCTTTGCCAAGGTTATAAAAGAGTTAGTTAAGTATTTTTTTCTTAACCTGGATAAAGTATTTAAAAGTGAGAGCATGACTGAACTCAACAGAAAGGAAAATATTCTGATGTTGAAATGAAGAGAGACATCAACAGTGCAAAGTCATTTGCCCCTATAATTTCCTCTGCCCAGACTGCTCTTTTTTCAGGTATCTGCCTGACTTTTACTTCATTCAGGTCTCATGTTAACATTACCGGAGAGGTCTTCCCTGACAATACTACTTAAAATATACCTTGTAGTTCTTAAAGTATTGGAATAGTATCTTATGTTCTATAATTTTTCCTACTTACTTTGCTCCTGTAGACAAGTGCTATTGATTTTACAGTATTAGAATTGTAAAATTCAGTAAACTCTCGTATTATGTCTAATAGTTGGCTGATTGTTTCAGATTTTTTTTAACCTATAAGAAAAATCAACACCAAAACCATAGTTGTATCTTTTCTTCCCATCCTATTAACATACTTCTTTTTCCTGTATTATTGCTTTAGACAGAGCCTCTAGTATTGTGTTAATATAGCTGAGATTCTTGTCTTTTCCTGATATTGAAGGAACTGCATCTAAAGTTTTTCATTAAATGTTGCTTTTGACTCAGAGTTTTTGTCAAATTGTGGAGGTTTTCAAAGAATTTTTAATATTACAAATAAGTACTGAATTTTAAATCAAAAGCTTTTTTTTTTTGCATCTACTAAGATAATCTTTTTTTTTCTCCTTTAATGCATGGAGATTGATAGATTGAAAGATTTTCTGATGTTAAAACATCTTTGCATGTTTGGGGTAAATATTATTTGATGACAGTTTATTTTTTAAATGCATTTTTGGATTCAGTTAGCTATCTAACTTTTAAAATGTTTATGTCTATCTTAGAAAATAAAATGGGCCATCTGAACCTAGACAATTTAGGAGGGAACATTTTTACTATCATTTCTAATTCTTTAATGGTCATTATTTTGTATTTTTCTAGAGCCAAATTTGACATTATGTGTTTTTCATAAATATGTGAATTTTATTTGTTTTAAGTTTTCATAATTTTAATTTTTAAGATCTCTCTTATGTCTATGTATTTATTTTTATTATCAATTTTGTTTATTTCAATTTTTTTTCTTGATTGGTATTTCCAGGGATATATCTATGTTACAGATCTTTTCAAAGCTTTTAGTTTTGTGAAACTCCCTCTCTCTCTCTTCTTCTCTCACTTTCTCTCTCTTTCAATTAGTTAGGATTAGTTTCAGGTACAAGTTATAGGAAAAACAAAATGCCAGTGGCTTAAACAAGATAAAATATTTCTTCTTTTTTAAGTTTAAGAAGTCTGGAAGTAGTTCAAAACTGTTATGGTGCTATAAGTGTCAGAAATCAAACTATGTATATCTTGGTGTTCCACTATGCATGGCTTCCATTTTGGTCCAAGATGACTACTGGAGTTCCAGCATTATGACTGTATTTCAGCCAGCAAGAAAGAGAAATGTCTCTTAAGGACACATTTCATAAGTTGCACATACAATTCTACTTACATCCCATTGAGCAGAATTTGCTCATAGAAGCACTCCTAGCTGAAGAAGGAATAGGAAATAAGTCTCTATTATGGGCAGTTGTGTGCCCAGATCAGGAAAGGATACATAATTGGTAGTGCCCAGTGGAAAATGAAAATGTGGAACCCCTTGTTCAAAAATTATAAAGAGTTTCATGATGGCAGCAGGAGAGAATTAACTAATCTTGGGGCCCCCAGAGCACTGCACCCTGTGTGACTGCATAGGCACATGGCCATGAAACTGATCTTGGCTCAGGGTTCTCTATTTAATGAAGAGGAGGAGGTGAAGAAGTACTGAGAGACAACAAGACATCTATGCCTCAATGTTTAATTTAAGTATTTTGGCCTTTTTTTTTTCTTTTGTGGTTCTTAGAGTTTTAGGACTTACTCTTCCTGAATTGAACATTTAGCTAATTGTTTTATTTCCTAAAAGATATATTGTATATTTCCTTTCATGTAGATAAGTATTACTATTATTATTTCCATTTTGCAAATGAGAAGAATGAGTACTGAGAAGTTGCATAACATGGTCAAATTCAAAGAGCTAATAAATGGCAGAATTGGGATTTTTTTTATTGAAGTATAGTTGATTTACAATGTTGTGTCAGTTTCTGGTGTACAGCATAGTGACTCAGATATATATATATATATATATATATATATATATATATATTCTTTTTCATTATAGTTATTACAAGCTATTAAATATAGTTCCCTCTGCTATAAGAATTGGGATATTAACCCAAGCAACTTGTCTCTGGATTCCATGCTTTTAACTAATGCAGTGTACTAAGACTCTACATTGTGTATGTGTTTTTATTGTACCTGTCAGTTGAGCTGAAACTTGTTTTCTTATATCGCTCTTTACAATTGTGGGGACATGTTAAATTAAAAATGTACACAGCTAAAATATATTGTTTAGGGATACAGACTTGGGTGATAAAACCATAAAGAAACACAGAGAAGTGATCACTATTAAATTAGTTAGGAAGGGAACTGTGATGAGGACAAGGAACATGAAGGGACTTTTAACTAGAAAAGTCCTATCAATCTTGGTGGTGGTTACAAGAACGTTTGCCTTATGAGAGCTTGTGAAGCTCTACATTTGTGCATTTGTGTTTTTAAAAGAAATACGTTCTTTCAGTTCAGGAGCACACCTCCATCCTAATCATTTTTGTTCATGTTAATATTCTAGATTTCAGACTATCTATAATTTACTATAATAATTGTTACCATTTAATAAGTGCACCTTATATATCAAGCACCTTATACACATTCTTATTTCATTCTCCCGATAGCTGCATGAGACAGGTTGTACCTCAACTTTGTAAATCAAGAAATAGAGAGGTTAAATAAGTTGCCAGACGTAACACAGCTAGTAAGTGATACGGTTAGATTGGAAACCAGACTTGATTCCAAAGATCATGCTCTTCATTAATACATTCCATTAACTCCAAGCCTTTCCCTTATTGAACTTTCAAATCATATCGATAACATAAAGGCAGCCTGATTTAATGGACAAAGTATTGTATCAATGATGGTGGGGGTGGGGCAGTAGCTGGATGAATCAGGCTCAGTATTGGCTTGAGGGAACTGACAACCTAGTGGAAGAGACATTATGGCAATCTGGACTGAAAAACCTACCCCCTTTCTAGCTCCTACCCTTAATCGTGGTAAGTCATGCTATGAAAGAGAAGGTAATTGGCATCAACACAGTTCTGGGTAGCAAAGAGTAAAAGCCATTGATGGCTAGTTTGGTGGATTTGAAATACAAACCAGCCTCAGGAGAGCAACAATGATTTCTTAGCACAGTAATGCCAGGGCCTACTGTTCTGAAAGGAGCAAGGATAAATAAATGGTAATAGAAGGGAAAGACTGTCTTTGGTAAATCTTGATGGTCTCCAAGAAATATGAATGGCATACACACAGCCCCTTGGTAAGATGTGATTACTTCTTGGGTAAATTAATAAGGAAATCAACAGCGATGTTTTTCTGCTAGGAATAAGCAATGACTGAGAATAGTAGAAGTTGAGGGAAAATGGACCCGAATAAGACACAAAAAGTCAGAGGGCAGATTGTCCTCCTTCAGAGAGAGGAGTAGAATTCCTAAGAAGGGAGTGAGATCATGAGTCATGAAGGGACTTTTAACTGGAAAAGTCCTATCAATCTTGGTGGTGGTACGAGAACTTTTGCCTTATACCTGTCACGTGATACCCTTGCCAGCATTCTGGCTGTGATATTTACAGGAAAAAATGTGGAAGAAGTTGGAGTTAAAGAAGAAAGCTCAAAGAAATTGAGAAGGGAAAGAGGTCCCAAAGATGGAGATTCCCTCAAAGGCCACCCTCTTTTTGAAGGACCAAGTGTGAAAAGCTTCACTTGTTCCATAAAATAGACTACTAAAAATGGGTGGGTTTTGGTCTCTGTTTCTACCTTCTTAAAAAGCTTTATGTACTTCATGTAGTTGTTTATTTGGGTAAGATTAGCAGGACAGGGTAACCAAGAAGAGTCAGACCTCACCAACCATCTAGTATCTAGGGACCTGAGTGGAGATGAGACTAGAGAATGCATTGTACTCAAAAATAAAATGTATAAATTTATTTTTGAAAAATTGAGATCTCACAAAATGTATTGTTTATGCCCTCCTTTCATCACTTAATGTTAATTCATGAGAATTTTCTCATATCATAAGGTATTTCTTGAAAACATTATTCCTGTTACCACAAAAAACCCATCTTAGAGATGTAGCATAAGTAATTAAACTATCTTCTTCATGGATATTTAGGTCAACCAAGTCCTACTTCTTTTTCTGTCATAAACAGTATTGCAGTGAGCATCTTCATACAAACATCTTAGATAGTCATCTCTGATCACTTCCTTGGTTTGGATTTCTGTACATGAAGTCACCAAGTCACAGGGGCTGAACTTTTCCTGACTCTTGAAACGTATTGATTAGTTGTCCTCCCTAAAGACCTCATCCCTTTATGCTCTCACTGGCAGGGTGTGCAAGTACCTGTCACGTGATACCCTTGCCAGCATTCTGGCTGTGATATTTACAGGAAAAAATGTTTTACCCAATTAGCCAGGGCACATGAACTGATAGAACTTAACGGTCTGCTGAGAAGAAACTTGAGATGCTTGATTTAAACACAGAAAAGCTGATTGCAGTTGTCACGATGGGGCACCTGCAGAAAAAGGGGGAAATTACTTTCAACGCTTTAGGAGAGTAGGGTTGTACACTCAAGCTTTCATGCCTCTTTCAGATTGTGTGGTATGAACTAGATGTGCTGAGTTCTCTGTGATTTAACGGAAGGACAGATGAAGATCTCCAGTTTTCTTCATGCTCATGCCCTTAACTGGTACTTATTTATGGGATATTTGGGAGAAGACAAAGTAGGGTATGGAAACCTAGTTTATTTTAATGACATCAGGTGGCTTGATTGTTTAAACTTATTTAAGAAGTAAAATAAAAGACTTGTAACTAAAAGACTCTAGGACACCCATTTTGCTAGGTCCCCCAGTGTCATTAAGATTGGACTTCTGATGTGACAGATATCTAACACACTGAGCTTAAAACTGTAGGAGTAAAACAAGGCTGTTGCTGACTTGTTAAGGAAGTGAAGACGTTTAGTTGGAACATGAGGCCATAGAACATTGTTTTCCAGTGCTCAAAAGAAAAAACAAATTTTAGAGTTATAGAGTTACATGTTAGAAAAGGAGTGACAGCTTCGGAAGAGATTCACAGACTATGATGCCAATGAACCTAAATTTCCAGAATTGCTGCTGGAGTGCAAATCTTAGGATGTGTCCTAATTAATAAGCATCTCTTCTATTAGTTTAAGGGGAAGTGATGTGAAATTTAACCATGCCCAGTAAAGAGTCACAGTATCCCTGAAATTGTGTATGGAAGTACATATATCCCAGAATTATCTCGAAATTTATGGCTATGTAATGAAACAATGGGCCATGACTTTTTTCATAAAATATGTGCGGAAAAAAAAAGCTGAATATCCCAATTAGTGATATAAATCTGGAATTAGAATTGAGCTGTTCTCTGATTTAGAATAATTCAAGAATACTTCAGCCTGATAAAAACCTGTATCCTCACTGAGTTGATCAAAATAGCTCAATGACTAATACTAGGGCTGAAACTGTATATTTCTTTCCTAATTATTAAATGTGGTTAATTTTTCCAAACCATTTAGATTACATTTTAATACATATTAATTACATATTTTTGAACAGCTTAAAGAGTTCACTTCCCATCATTGTATTACAGAATATGACTACATGTAGGTAAAATGATAGGCACAGGTAAGTCTAGGTGCAAACCTTGGCTCTATCAACCCATAAAGTTCTCTCCTTGGCCTTTAATGCCCAACATCACCTGGCTAGGCCTGCCTTTCCAGTCTCACCTCCTAGCGCATTCCCTCTCACTTGCCATGCTCCAGCCACAAAGGCTCCTTGCTGCTCCCCAAACACCCCAAGCTCATTTCCCCTTCACAGCTTTCATGTCCTCCTCTGCTGGGACTGCTCTGCCCTCATATCTTCACTCACTTGCTCTCTCACTTCATTCAGGTTTTTCTTCAAATGTCCCCTCCTCAGAGAAACTCTCCCTGACCACTCAGTCAGAATAGCCCCCACATGCCATCACTATTACATTACCCTGCTTTTTCCCTTTACTGTCTAAAATCATAAAAATTTTAAAATTATGTGCCTACTTACTTATTGACGATTTCCCTGCTATAAGCTCTAAGAGAGCAGGAACCTTACCTAGTCTGTATCCTGCTGTCTCACCAGCAGCTAAAACATCTTCTGACACATAGTAGATGCTTCATAAATATTTTTGAATGAATGGCCGAATGAATGAATGAATGAACAAACAAAAAGTATGATTGTTCTATGTACAGGTATCTGGGGAGTACCAAGAAGGTGCACCTAATCTAAAACTGCAGTTGAAATATGATATGAATCAAAGGAGATTTCCTAGAGGAAGATAAAATATAAGCTGAGTTTTAAGGGGTAGGGAAGGACCCTAGGTAAAGGAAACAGTAAGAGATGTGAAGAGCAGAGGGTAAGAGAACACAGCTTGAAAACTCAAGAAACTGCAGGTAATCTGGGATGACTCAACAATAAGGTGAACAGTAGAAAGGTGGCTTCTGTGTGGTTGGAGGAGTGAAGTGTAGTCCCTGAAGCCCTGTAAATGATTTGTGCCCCAAAAGTCCTAAAACATCCTCATTCTAAATGCCCCCAAAGGTGATTAAAATAATCTGAACTTTCCTCCCAGTAGAGTTTCCAGAAATAAGAGAAGTTAAAAATCACATTGAATGGGGAAGTCCTCTTGTTTAAAATTCTCCTTGTGTAACCTGTTTACCTCCCTCCCATACCCACTCTCCAACTAAGATCTGGCAGAGACCTAGGCCAGATACCCTTCAGAACACCCAACAAGATCCATAATTATTAAACTAGCTGCTGTGATGGGATTAAAGACAGATTCTGTATGGTGAGTTCATCTCACATAGCTGTATTTAATAGTATGCAATAATTGTTATATGTGTCTTGGCCAATGTTTTAAGTGGTAGCTACCACCCCACCAGCCTGCCCCACAATAAACTGATTACAAAAGATACAATTTCACATATGTATATTTCCATTGGTCCTACAATGGCCAATTTAAGAGCCATATGTCCTCTGTATCTGGATGGAGAAAGAGCATGTGTTGCTTTGCAGCAGGTAAAATGGTCCAACCGAAAAAAAATACCCATACCCCAAGGAGTTTGTAATCCAAAAGCAAGAGTGGGCATGCTATGGAATACTGCCGAACAATACCCAAACAATCCATGCAGATGGAATGGCATATGGCCACCACAACTGGAATGCTTTGTAAATAATCCCCCAAACCATCGCTGGTCTTTGAACACTTCCCCAGTTCAAAGTACAAAACATCATCTATTATCAGAGAACTCTGAAAAGCCAGATGAGATGTCTAAAGTAGCCTTGAGTAAAGGTCATTTTCCTAAACTGTGCAGAACTAAAAAATAAAGCTGACAAGGAGTACTGTTTATGCACATCACCACCCACCTTCAGTGGTAACGCACCCTGTTATCAAAAGCAAACATAATTCATTGACTGCCTGATAAGATACTGTTAACCAGCGTGCTTAAATGAAGATCTTAAATAAACATCTTTGGGGGGCAAATAGGAAAATGTTTTGGAATTATTCATTTGGCTTATGTTCATCAGCCATTTAAACTCTAGAGCTGTTTTTTCCTCCTTTGTTGCTAACATTTGGGGACAGTAAATAGAGAGGTAACTGGGATGAGATGCAAAGAAACTAGTCAGATGAGCTTTTGATTCTCAGCAAGTCATTTCATCTTTCTAAGCTCCACTTTTCCTAACTATAAAATAGGAGTAATTAATTGAATCTACTTCACTAGACTGTTTAGAAATTAAATTATTTTGTATATATTAAGGCATTTCTTAAGCCAGAAAGCATTATTACATAACATTCATTATTTCTGTTTTCCCCTAAATTCCCATAGAAACCCTTCAAATGACCCAATAAAAGTTTTTATTTGTTGCTTTTTAAAAATGAATTTTACTTTTTAGAAGAGTTTTAGATTTACAGAAAGACTGAGAAAATAGTAGAGAGAGTTCCCATATACCCTGTACCCAGTTTCCCCTATTATTAAGTTCTTATATTAGTATGGTACATTTGTTACAATTAATGAACCAATTCTGATACACTATTATTAACTGAAGTCCAAAGTTTATTAAGATTTCCTTAGTTTTAGCTAAGGTCCATTTTCTTTTCCAAGATCCCATGCAGGATATCAAATTACATTTAGTTAATGTGTCTCCTTAGGCTTCTCTTAGCTATAATACTTTCTCAGACTCTCCTTGCTTTTGATCACCTTGAAATTTTTAGAGAATATTGCTCAAGTATTTTGTAGGGTGCCCCTCGATTGCAATTTATCTGATGTTTTCCTCATGAGTAGACTGCAGTTATGGGTCTGGGGAAGATGATCACAGAGGTAAATTGCCATTTTCATCATATAATACCAAGAGAATGTAGTATCAGCATGATTTATGACATTGATGCTGATCTTGATCACCTGGCTGAGATAGTGTTTGTTAGTTCTCTCCATTGTAAAGTTAGTCTTTTCTCCCCTTTCTGTATTCTTTGGAAGAAGTCACCATGTGCGGCTCACACTTAAGGAGTGGGGATCTCTGCTTCCCCTCTCTGGTTTAGTTTTTACCAAATAAAAGCAGTATCTCCATGGGACAGAGCTTGCCCTTTTGTGACAGGAAATGTTATGTTTTAAGATATTTTTCAAACAGCTGGTATGAGCTCACTCTTTTTAGAAGAAATACTGTAGTAAGAGTAGTTTTCTTTTCTTTCCCCGGAAAATCAGTCAGTTCTCTTTTTTACTTCAAGATAATTTTTATCTTAAAGGAAAAAAAAATGTTTACCTGTGAGACTTGTTATTGCTTGAAGGGGCCTGTGTTCTTCATATAGGCCTGTTTTTTCCCTTCCTTCTTCTAGTCTCTTATCTTCACCTTCTTTAAAAGGACAGCTCATGCATTCATTTCTTCTTTTACATTTTCCCACCATGCTACTTCAAATATGTTGCCTGTGTTATTTTCTGAAATAAAAATTAGAATCTAAGCTTCTCTCTGAGGGAATATTACCTTTGAAGTTCACGGAGGCGTCAGAATCAAAGTGAAATCTACAACGTACTTCCTTACAAGAAATTCTGAGAAGAGAAAACTAACAAGATACAAAAGGAAAAATCTGTTTCAAACTGATAATAAAGATGCTGTAATGAGTAGAAATAAAGAAAACGTGAGGAAGTCATGAATAAAAGTTACTTGGTTTACAACAATTGCTTGTTCCTAAACCTCAGCAATGTAGGCAAGGATCTAAATCTCAAACTTCTGATTCAGCCATTCCTGAGCAAACTTTATTTCTCAGATACTAGCCTCTGGGGCAGAATAAAAACACAGTAAACATACAAGTACACAGAGTGAAATCTGATACAAGGTATTTAGGTGGATTAAACTACGTCATTAACATTCGTTTTGAAAGAAAGCTGTGTGGAAGTGGGTAACATTTTTCTAAAGATGATCATGTGGATACACAATTCTTGCCTTCTTCCCCGTCAAAAATATAAACATATTCAGGAAGGAGAATTTCACATTTGGCTAATATGCTGTTAAGTCCATTTCTTTTTTAACAACAATAAAAAATAATAATAATAACAAAGATTAAAACTTCCTAGTTATAGGCAATACAGTGTAAAGGAAAGGATACCAGCTTGGGAACTAGAAGAACCTGAATTCGTATTCCAGCCTCACCACTTACTAGCTGTATGGCCTTATGATAAGGTATTTAATTTATCTAAATCTCAATTTCCTCATCTATAAAAGACACAGTAGGTCAACCTTTTGGGTCATTATAACAGTTAGATATAATATAGATTAGATACATAGCAGAAAACCTAATTAATACATAGCAGGCTCTGAATTAGAGAAAGAAGATACTATTTTGATCCTTACAAAGTTTATAATCTAGAGGAAGAAATAGAAATTAATCAGGGAATAACCAAAAAAAGTAAAATTATGCAAATAATAAAGTGACTTAGAAAAAGATAGGTTTCCCTGAGTGATGAAGGAACTAAAGTAAGTCACTGAAAGAGCTGAAAGGAAGGTAGGCATTAGCTAAATAAATCCCCAAGTTAGAGCAGTTTAGACAAAGGCAACAGAATATGCAAAGTTCCTGAGGTGGGGAAGATGAGGGTGCTTTCAAGGAAGTGAAAGGACAGTGCAAAGGGAGAGATGGCGGGAGCCCAGACAGGCAGGGTCTACAAGACCATCTTAAGGATTTTGGTCCCTCCCCTGCAAATAATGAAAAACCATTGAAAGGTTTTGAGCAGAGCAGTGACATAATGCCATTTTTTAAAAGCCTCACTCAGGCTACTGTGGGAATAGCCTGTCGGGGTGGGAAAAGATACAGGAAGGCCAGAGGAAGCCAACGGAGCAGGCTACGGGCAGATGAAGGAGACACCAGAAGAGTAAATGTTGGCACAGAGAGATTAGACATGATACAGCCAGAATTGGCAGGTCTATCTTCCTCCAACTTTTGTGTCTTCTAACCTTATATGTTATAATAAAATACTAAATTCCTGCAATGAACAAACATAGGAAGGAAGATGCTATGGTATAACCTGATGAGTGAAGGAACTTCCCAATTTCCCATCCAGCACTTAGATTTCTTCCCAGAGACAAAATTACGTGGAGAAAATGGAAAGCACAGGATAGTAGGACTCACAAGAAAACAAGGGACTGGGGGCAGGAGAGAGGCTTGCAGGTGGAAAGAGTGCTATATGGAGAAACAGGATACCCAAGTTCTAGTCCCAGCTCTGCCACATACATTTGAATAAACAAGCCCCTTCTCTTCAGACCAACCCTATCCGTGAAATGACCAAGTGGAAATAGCTGGTCTCTAGGGTCCCTTTCAGTGCATATGTTTCTCTCACTGAGAAAGACTCATCTATAAAGGCAGCTCAACACAGTGGTTTAGAGTGCAGGTTCTGAAGTCATCATATTAAGAGCAAACACTTAATAAGTGCTTACCATGTGCCAGGCGTTGTTCTAAGTATTACATATAAACTGTTTTAATCTTCCCAACAAATCTTGTGGGTAAGAACTATTATTATCATCAGCTTCGTTTTATAGTTGAGAAAACATAGGCACAGAGATGTTAAGTAACTTGCTCAAGATCTCACAGTTATTAAGAGACAGAGACAGCATCTGAATGTAGTAGTCTAGACATGATATATGTATCATTTTAAGGTTGCCGAGGTTCAAGTACTGACTCTGCTATTTTCTGTGCCTCAGTTTTCTCAACTATAAAAATGGGAATAATAATAGTTCTGAGCTAAATACGTTTTTGTGAGGATTAACTGAGGGTATATATATCTATATGGAGAGGACATATATACTGGTTAGAAGAGCAGTACCAGAAACTTAGCAAGTTCTCAGTAAATGTTTGGTGTTATAATTACTTGGTGGCCCAAGGAAGAATAGACACGTACATTATGGGAAACACTCATTGTCAAGAATGACTCAGTCTGATCCCAAGCTTTCATGGTGTTTCCAAGGCAAAGAGGCAAACCTTACATGCTATAAAACCCTGCAGAGGAGAGCTACTGTCTGTTCTGTACAAAGGATTTCTCCCCATGTTTATTTTTTCCAATTTAGGTCCTCGCTTAATACCTGAAAATAGGGGAGGAAAACATAGTGATAGTAAATAAAATAGCCTATGAACAAAATAAAATATAGCTCCTGTGCACAGTCCAATATGATTCTAATTTGGTTTGGAATGCCTTAATGTTGTTATGAATCAACTTTTTGAGTCACAGCCAGCATTTAACACAAATAAAATAATAGGATAGTACAGGTTGGACAGCAAACATCACAACGCATTACAGGCAGTAAAGATAAGTATTGTTTCATAAAATTTTTGTTTCAGAGGGAGAGAGAGAGATAATGTAAACTACGTATTTTACTTTGTACATTTTTTAAAAAGTTTAACAGTGAGCTGGATTGTTTATTCATCAACAAACATTTGCTATATGTGGTTTGTGGTAAGCATTCTGCCAGGAGCTGAGTTCACCTGAAATAATTAATAGAGTTCCAGTTTTGGTAAGTCAAAAGTGAAATGGGGAGCTTTTCACGAAGATGGTGCTGAAAGCGAAGGAAGCCCCTGCTCCTCCCAAAGCCAAGCAAGCCAAAGCCAACGCAAAAGCTTTGAAGGCCAAGAAAGCAGTGCTGAAAGGCTTCCACAGCCACTCACACACAAAAAAGATCCAGACATCACCCACCTTCCAACGGCCCAAAACACTGTGGCTCAGAAGGCAGCCACAAATATCCTCTGAAGAGTGCCCCTAAGAGAAACAAGCTTGGTCACTACACCATCATCAAGTTCCCCCTGACCACCAAGTCAGCCATGAAGAAGATAGAAGACAACAACACAAGTATGTTCCTTGTGGACATCAAGGCCAACAAGCACCAGATCAAACAGGCTGTGAAGAAGCTCTGTGACATTGACATGGCTGAGGTCAACACCCTGATCAGGCCTGATGGAGAGAAGGCATAGGTACAACTGGCTCCTGACTATGATGTTTTGGATGTTGCCAACAAAACTGGAATCATCTAAACTGAGTCTAGCTGGCTAATTCTAAATAGAAAAAAATTTCATTATAAAAAAAAGTAAAATGGGGAAAACAAACACTAAACAAAACCAAAATGAACCTTATGGGGCCAGGGCCTCACTTCCTAGGAGAGGAGTGACTTTTAGGAGGGAAGAAATGTTTGGAATTGCTGAGATGTCATAGAAACTACACGACTAGGGGAACGGGTGCTTAATTCTATAGTGGTCAGTGATAGCTTGGTCAATTTTCTTTGTTTTTACATTTACCTTGATTAAAAAAGGAATGAATAAACTGTGAGATATAAATCACAATTTATGTACCGGATTTAATGTATTTTCTTGATTTTTAACAGGTTCTTTTCCTCTGGAACATTGTAGGGGGATATAGGGTGGCTTGGGAGAAAACTAGATTTCTGTCCACTCCTTCTCTAGATCCTAATTATGGGTTAAAAATAGAATCTGTTGAATTGCAGGAAATAGATATAGTTAAAACCCCACTGTAATTAGTTCAGGAGCCCCACAGATTGTTAATGAGGTTGTTTGAATTAGCACCTGCTCCTAGAAGGGTTGGGGGTGAGCGCATTGGCAGCCAGGCCCCTTGAG
The DNA here is from genome assembly GCF_009834535.1 of Camelus ferus. Classification (NCBI taxonomy): domain Eukaryota; kingdom Metazoa; phylum Chordata; class Mammalia; order Artiodactyla; family Camelidae; genus Camelus; species Camelus ferus. The sequence goes on from NC_045708.1 coordinate 35,897,502, forward strand.
TCAGTGAGAGGGAAATGGGAATGGAGGGAGGGGTCTGTATGCTGCCTTGCAGGTGTTTTCTGAGAGTCCCTGAATCAGTGTTTTATTTTCTATTTATTTTGTTGCATTCACTATGTGCAAGAGGCTGGGCTAGACATTAGAGGAAATCTTGAGAGAACACAAAGAACTCATACAGAGAGACAAGACATTTACAAAGGACAAAAGCACATGTGGAGCAACACAGTTCACTGTGAGCACACTGACCTTGGTCCTGCCACTTTCTAGCTGTGTGACTTGGGGCAAAGTCACCTAACCTTTCAGACTTTCAGTTACCTTATCTGCAAAATTGGGTTTTTATGGGGAGTAAATGGTAGGCATAAGTGAAGTGGGCAGCATATCACTGAGTGGATAGTACACGCTCAATAACTGAGTTAACTGCAAAATCAAAGTGTCTGCAAAGAAATACCAATGAAATGCTTTGGAGCTTCAAAGGAGGAAAGTGTCATATTGGGGAAAACTTCTTAGAGGCGGCATCTGAGCTGAACCTTACAGGATTTGTCTTATGTTAGAAGGAGGCAATGCAGTGGAGGAAAATATTCCCAGGGAGGCATGGCATAGACAAGGGCATGGAGGCAGGAAAAAGTGGGACATTTCCAATAGTAGACTTGTTTTTTGGTGGCAATTGTAGTTCAATAGATGTATAAGTCAGTCTCCAACCTCAAAAAGCTCATAGTCTAGTGGGGAGACAGACTCACATCTGAAACTGATGAAGCAGTGTGGTATCAATTGTGATAAAGAACTGTACAGGGGCTGTGGGAGTCCAGTGGAGACCCACTTGGACCAGCCTGGACCAGGGCTGACCAGGTGGGAATAGCAGAAGATGAAGAGGGTGGCTGAGATTCTAGGGTAGCAGGGAAAATGCTGATTGTGGGACCCATTCTCAATAGAAATGCCAGTCAGGAAATTATATTAGCACACAAGATAGGAACATGATGGGGATGAAGACTGGGTTGGTAGTAGTGAGAGGGTGAGAGAGGTGAGCAGGAGCAGGAATCAGAAAACTGTCCGAATTCTAGAACTTACAAGTGGAGCCATTTAGTGCCATAAGGAAGTGTGGAGTTGATTGTGAAGCTGGGTGGCTGAAATGGAGGGAAAGTGAGTCACTGGAGATGAGGAGTTCAGGGATTAGTGGGATTAGTGGGATTAAGTGACTAAAAATATTACTATTGTCTGTCGATGACCCAGAAGGCAGAGACAGAAGGAAGGCTACGTGGAAGACGTCAATAAGGCAGATATAAAAATCACCCCAAAGGTGGGATTGTGTCCTGGAGGGCAGTAGATGGTTTTGGTGTTTGAAATATGCTAACTACTTACTATTGAACACCTACTCTGTGCCAGGCACTTTATATTCATTTTAGCATCTCCAATTGTGTAGGTTAGGATATTGATAGGTTTGCTGTGACAGGAATGTCCAAAATAAGAGGCCTAAATAAGATAGAAGTTCATTCCTCTGTCATATAAAAGTCTGGCTTTGTATGTATTCCACGCTGCTGTGATAACACACATAATCATCAAGGTTCCAGAGGCTTTCTGTTCTGCTGTCCTGCCAACTTCTATCTCTGCTCCCACCATGACATCTGCATTCCTATCAGCTGAAAGGAAGGGACAGTGGATGGTGTGACCCAGAGTCTCTAAGAGTGACCAAGATTCAAGAGAAGGGGGATTAAAGTCCCCTCATGGTCAGGGAGTAGCAAGGTCACATGCAGAAGAGCAGGTGGGTAGGGAGATACTGTTGTAAGCCACATTTGGAAAATACAGTCTGCCACACATGGCAATAAATGACCTTTAACAGAATGCTGCTCAGCTTAATGAACATGAATAATCTGCAGAACAAATGGCCATGAATAAAATGGATTCCATTTATTTATTTCATTCATTTTAATCCGTAGAGCAACCCTTTAAAGTAGACTTAATTCACACCCTCGTTTTACAGATAAGAGAAGTAGGTAACTTTCCAAGATTTGTGAGAGCATTAGTTGTAGAGCTGGAATTTGAACCTAAGCCTATTTGACTCCCAATCCTGGTGCTCCTTTTTGGCATGACACAGCCTCTCACGAAGCCTGACATACAGAAGAAATGAAACAGAAAAGAAAGATTTGATTTTCCTATCCCAGGAGCTCAATAAATATTTGTCGAATCAAACTGAATTAAATCAAACTCCTAGAGGAAAATCTTAGAAACAAAATCTGAAAGACGTATATAAACCTAAAACTTTAAAGTTAGCTTTGAAAGAAATACTGTTAACTGGCTAGTGAAACAAGCTCTATGTGAACACTGTTTCTTCATTCACTGGTATCAACACAACAAATATTTATTTTTCAAAAGTACTTCTTCCCTGCTCCATTCTATAAGGATTCAAGGCGTAAGTGTTAGATTTAAAATGTCAATAAAATGAAATCATACTTAGAGATTTTAGTTATCATTTTGGCACACTGGAAATGCCCAGTAAATAGTCATTGTCATTGGTGAGACCATTGGGCAGGGAGCTCAGAGAAACTCAGTTCTCTTCCTGACTCTGTTTCTCACTAGCTGTGAGGACTTAGGCAGATCACTGAGCTTCTCTGGGCCTGATTTTTCTTGTCAGTAAAATGAGGGGAATATTAATGATCTCTAAGTTTCTTCCCAGCACAAAAACCTACATGAAGACTGAACACTCTTTTTCTTATCATTTCCTGCATATCATGATTGTCTGAGTTATTTTCTACTAATAAGCAGTTAATTATCTAATCTATTAAGTACAAACTGCAACTGTTAAGGAGCAACTAAGAATAGTTAAAACTGTTAGCACAAAGGCTCTAATCAAATGTTTCTAAACATATGCTTCTGGGCTTGCTCGAAAACAGAGCTTATTCATGATTCCCATTAAAATCTCATGTGATGAAACATCAGAGAATGCACAAATTCTGTTATATCCAGTAATATGCATAACACGACAGTGTAGCCTTATTCTAACAATGGAATACACCATTTACTTCACAGCTTTAGAACGGGTCTTTTCAAAAAGTCATCTCTATCAAGCTTGGATGTTCAGTCTTTCCCTTCATAACTCCTGCTTGTTCTTCAATCTCAGAATCATTTTTCCCTCAGGAATCTTCCCAGATCCCCCTCTCACCTAAACCCTTCTCTTGGATGCCCCTACTCTACACTCACAACAATCCCTGGTGCTTCTCTCTACATCAGCACTTGTTACACTGTGTTGTGTTGTCACTGTCTGGCATTTCCTCATCTACTGTACCCCCCAGGCTGAGAGCTTCTTGAAGACAAAAGACAACTCTATTGCCAGTGGTTTGCAGGACGCCTAGACCTAATAGGTGCTCAATGGATACTTGTTGAATGAATGGGGTTCTTTCATTCCCTTTCAGGAGATATTAGTGATGAAGACAACAGACGAATTTTGTATCTTACATCAAATTCCAAATCCCAGAAATATCCACACCTTCACACATGCCTGTTCTTCTATGGATGGCATAGTTGGAGTCTTTTTTGAGTGTTCCCAATGCACAGGGGGAAGAAGAAAGAGAAGAAAGTTGTATTAAGTGGTTACTTTACACACTTTTCCCATTAGTACTAAAAATCATCTTCATAACAACCTATGAGGTAAGTACTATTATCTCTATCGTACAGAAACGGAGGCTCAGAGAGATAAAGGAACTCGCCAAAATCACAGGGCTCCTGATTGACAGAGGTGGGATTAATCTGACCCCATCTAATACCAGATTGCTTCCCCAAGGAGAAGAGCAGGATGGTGGAAGGGTGGTGGAGAAAAGGTAGGGGTGGGGTTTCAGTCTATGTTTTAAAAATCACTCTATCTCCCAAGTTTACGCTTACTAACCCTGAATTTTACTGCCTTTATATGAAGGTTAAGCAACAAGTGCTTCTCCACCATGACTAATACCTGTATTCCTCCCTAGTCATTAGTTGAGTCGTGGAGGCTGTACAGATGGTATTGTTAAGTTGTTCTCATTAAGAGAGAAATAGGGCGGGACAGGGGAGGAGTGTGACAAATCAAATCCTCAGGACCGACCAACCAGATAAACAAAGAAACACAGGTGCCCTTATAATTAAGGTGCACAGTGAGCTTGTAATGTCTTTGTGTGAAGATTCAGGACTTTTAAAGAAAAATAACATTGCCCTTAATAAAGGAATTGCCTTTCAAAGGAAGAAAGTAAGTTTCCATGCTCTTACTAATTGCTTTGTTACATGAAGTTGACTATCCTAGAGCCACAATATGACTTGTAATTGTAAAATTACCACAGATTCTATTTATGGTTTATATTGGGAAGGAATTTAACATACTTCCAAAACACCTGTGTTAGATAGTCAATACTATGCTGAAAAAATTAATATTTAATATATTACCTTTAGTTTATATGTATATACACACATATATTTGTATATTATATATACATATATAGTTTAACTTAAAATATATTTTCAATTGATGAGAAATAATTTTTTTTTCTGTGGCATTGTTCTTAATCCTATGATGATTGGCTCTTTTTATGAGACTTTTCATAAGCAGTATTACCTTAACATATTTGATGATAAATCTGGAGTAAAATTTTTATCTCTGTGTGGAATTATTCAGTTGTTTTCAAAAGACCTCATAAATCCAGAAAACAGATCAAATCTCTGAGTATAATAAACAAAATGCACGACAAGTAAAGCCCTAAATATGCCAGATTCTTTTCTTTGAAGAATTCATGGCTGAACCGATTTTGGAAAAGTTAAACCTGAAAGAATAGGTATTTTTTTGTTTATCTTGTTTCTGGGTATGCTGTTTTAATAATATATGCGCATGTAAATGCTACATGGGTTTCTTTTAAATGAGGATTGCTTCCTACTATGAATTCTGACAGGTTTTGCATTTACATAACCTTTGGTTTAAATAACAATATGTTCAGATATCAATATAAAGAACATGTACTAAAATCTTTATATTAGTGTAAAAAAGAACTTACAATTTGTAAAATGTCTAATCATTTAAAAACTTCTAAGTATACCAGGTACTGTTCTTATTGCTTTCTGTCTGTTAACTCATTTAATATTCAGAACAACCCCCATAAAGTCAATTCTAATATTATGCCCATCTTATAGATGAGAAGGCTGAGGCACAAAGAGGACTTAAGTAATTTGCCCAAGCTCACAGAGCTAGTAAATGGTAGAGCTGGGATTTAAGCCAAGACAGGCTTTAGAGCCCATGATCTTACCCACCACAGTAAAGAGCTGAGGTAGATTCCCTGGAGAGATGACTTGAGTGAAAAAATAAATAAATGGTTATAAAAAGTAGAATTTGCTACAAGGGTTGTACTAAATTAAAAAGGACTAGCATCATATATATATATATAGAGAGAGAGAGAGAGATAAATATGTGGATATATAGATAGATATCTGCCAGTTTATTAGGCTTAGTGCTTTAAGTGCCCCCTTGCACAATTAACCCTCGTACCCACAACCACACTATGATGTGAATATTTATCTAATTGTGTAAACTTGGAAATTTGGGCAAGTTATTTAACTTCCCTCAATTTAAGCCTCAATTTCTTGATGTGGGGAGTGCTGAGCACAGTGCCCAGCACAAGGTAAACTCTCATTAATGTTAGCTGTTATTATCATTACTGGTTTTAGCCTTAGAAAAACCAAGTAACTTGTTTAAGATGACTTAAAGAGGCAGAGCTGTTTCCAAAGCTAGGTCTGATTAAGAATGTAACTTCAGCGGTTAAGACTGTGTTCTTTACTGGGCTAAGCTGCGCTGAATTCTTGCCTTCTGGCCTTTGCTGTAATGTCTTGCTCACTGAAGGTACTTTGATAATAATCAGAGACAGTGATTTGTTTAATTCCTTAATAATAAATATGTTCTACTGACATTTTTAAAACTACAGATAAGCAAAAAAGGGAGAAATGAAAATCACTTATGAACCCCCCTTCCAAAGTAACCACCATTACCCCTGCAAAAACAGGATCATTCTAAGCATACAATTTTGTGATCTGCCTTTCTCACTCTGAAATATATTATGAACATCTTTCCATGTTTATAAATATTCATTGACTGTATCTTTCTTAATGTCTGCAGAATATTCCTTTGTATGATTAGTCTCCTTTGTTGACCATTAAAAACTATTTCCAATTTTTCCAGATTTCAAAGAATCCTACAATAAATAATCATAGAGCCAAGTCTTTGAACACATTAATGATTCCTTCCTTAAAATAAATTTATTGAAGTGCAACTGCTGGGTCAAAGAATGCAAGTTAGCAAAATTCTGAGTTAGTATATCTCCATCTGCTCAGGAACAAAACTCTTGTATTACGTAGTCAAAGGAGGCTGTGGGAAAACAGCTCTTACAGCCATCAAGGATTATTTAGTTTTAAGCCTGCACTAAGAATGAAATCATTTAAGACTTTTAGTAAATGACGTAATCCAGTGAACATAAGTGCTCAATAACTAACAGCTATCATGATTATGAAAACATCAAATGTTTTTCATTTGTCATTCCAAATTCTCCTATCACCTAGGCATACTCTTTAGTTTATTTTGATCTGTTTGAAGGTTTGAATGGATCAAGTCCTAAAAATGGAAAATTTGAGAATCCTAAGAGTTGTAATATAGAACAACAGACTAGAGGTCAGGAGAACTTTTACAGTCTTTCCTCCTGATTCCCTTGTGACCTGGCCAGGTCTTCTCTGGACTTCAGAGCCTTCACCTATAAAGAGGCATCAGATAAAATGATTCTTCAATATTTGCATTCTAACATTACCATCCTAAACTTACTTCAACCCGTAAGTCTTACTCATACCTGTATTTCCTGTATTTTGACTCAAAGTAGATTTTCTTTAGGCAATAATAGGCATTCTCAACTGTGAGTTTCTGAGTTTCTCAGCCCCGAGTGTGAAAATTTTATAAAGGTCAGGGAGGGCCCAAGAAGCCACTTTTCCCATTTCTAACGATCACTAGATTACCCAGCACCAGATCAACACTGTGGTATTCAAATATCTGGTGTGGTTTAGGAAGCCAAAGAGTAACTAAATGGCTCTCCCAAGTCATTGAGCCCAACAAATATTTTTATCTGAACTCATAGTGCACAAGTCTTGGTCATTTTGTTTAGGATTTAGTGACATTAATCATTGTCTCCATTTCTCACTTTACTTTGGGTATATCTTAGACACCAGTCAACTGGCCAAACATGGCTTGAAGGATGCACTTAGCGTGTCCACACTCTCTGCCAAACACAGGCCACCTTTCTAGTGCACCTTCACCTAAAGCGTAAGATTTATTCTAAGGTTTCCAAATTGGTCACGTTTGTCAATCTTCGGAGCCCAGCACCATGTTTTGCCAATAACATCGGTGCACATAGTGTTGGTGGTCAGCAAAAGAACTACCTCACTTAAAATTTAAGCATAGGTACCAGTATCGTAGGAAAGAGATTTATTCATTCAACTTTTTGAGCATAGATTCCATGCCAAGCCCCAACTCAGACGCCAGGGCCCGGAACCGCAGGGGTCGGTCCTCCTACTCCCGCGAGAGGCGCCCCCTGGAGCCGGCGGTGGGGGTGGCGGCGACGACGGCGACAGGGGTGGCGAAGCGGCCGCGCCGCGCCGCGCCTCGCCGGTCAGGCGAGCGAGCGAGCGCGGCGCGACTCCGCGGACGTCCTCCCGCCCGCCGCGCCCCGCCCAGCCTCAGCCGCCTCGGGCTGGACCGCGCCGCCAAGAAGATGCGCCTTAAGAACCAGGTAGCCGCGCCTCGGGTCGGCCCCGCGTCCCCGACGCCCCGCCCACCCGCTGTTACGGGCACTGGCGGCCGCGCGGCCACGTGGCCGCGCCTGGGCTGCTCCCATCGCGCAGCCCGGCCACCCAGACTCCCAGGGAGGGGGAGGGGGCCCCTGCAGTAGGAAACCGGCCCCGCGCGCCCCTGGCCCTTGGGGGTCCTCACCATCCCCTCTGCCGCCTGTCTGGTGGCTCTGTTCCTGGTGGGCTCCGGGTCACTCCCCCGCCGGCCTCCGGAGACTTCCCGGGCCTCAGGGCAGACCACCGAAAGTTGGGTCTGCCACGCCCCCTCCCCCTGCGACAGTTGACCCTGCGGCTCCGAGAAGCCGTCGCCCGGCGCCTCTCCCCTCTGCGCCTTTCCCGAGCGGTCCTCGGGGTGGCTTTGCTGATCAAGCTGGTGGCGCCAGAAAGTCCGGGCAGCTTCGAGCGAGTAGAGCCCCAAGGGGCTCGGCGAGCGAGCGCGGATCCTCAGGGGCCCCCTCTGTGTGACTCCCGCTAATTGTCGAGAAGCAGCACCCTCCAGTGCCTTTCCCCATTACAGCCTGCTGTCGACCTGAGGCTTGGGCTATTTCTAGATGAGATTGAGAGGGCGCTTCTGTTGCACTAACTGTGGTCTTGTTTAGCGGAGGAAAACACGGAGGATCGGGTCAACACTGATAGGGTGTTGCCGGATAGGGTCTTTTTGTGTGTGTGTTGTAATTGGTGTCTCTCTTTGGGCTGGGGTTGTCAGACGTTTAGGATTTAGTAACGACACGTCCTGAAGTCTTCAACTTGTTGGAGACAATTCGTTTTTAAATGGGAGAAAACCTCCCCTCCCCCAACATATGTTAAGGGATTTAGGGAAACCACAGGGGAACCTCAGAGAGGGACTTCTAGAAAACAACTCCAGGTTTGGGGGAAAATAAGTCATATCCATTCCCTAGGTGTTAGCCGGTACCGCTCAAGGGTGGTAGTTCTCATAAATCTTCCCTCTGGAGAATCAAATAACCCACTCTACAGCACAGTATGGCATGAGCCCTATGCGTTCCTAAAAGCCTGCCTTCCCCTCCCTACCTAGCTGCTTTATTTTAGTAGAACCCCTCAAAGAAGCTGCCTCACACTATCCTCCTGTATTTGTGCGCCTGGTTTTCCATTATTTTATAATACTTGCAAATTGAGACTGAACAAGCTTTAACCTCAGTCATTTCAGAATAAGCTTGATGTTTTAAGTGAAATGTGAATGGAGCTCCATTCATGAGGGAAGTAGTCTGTGTGAAGTGTTTTGTAAATGTAAGTGGGTTGAGTTTAAAACATTGAATAAAATTAATGTAATGAGGAATCAAAAGATTCACTCCAGATGTTTGCCTCGCAGCTTGCCTGTAAAGTGACAGTACAGGGCTGTGCAGCACCTCTCCTTGTGGTTCTTGGGTAGGGTGGACTGTGGTTGACTAAGAACAAGTGGATGGTTGGATTCCTTCCCTTCTTTTTCTAAAACACTAACCATTCCTTGGGGCTGAAGGGGTTGTGACCCACCCACCTATATAGAGGATTTTCCCCCTCTCCTAACTACCCTAGAAATATATGAAGGATTTACATGCAGGTTTTTATTTAAGGAACTTGTAAGTAATCCTCTTTAGTTATCATTAGTATTAGCCTCTGAAACCTTTGCTTGCTTGTTAAGATAAGGTACTTGGGTGTGATTGTAATAGAGATGCAGTTGTGAGGTAGAACTGGTGGCCTCATTAATTCCACTAACTAGTGTGTATTTTGAATTAACAGAGAACTCCTTAGCATTTGTGGAGAGGCAATATAGTTTACCATGAGGGATTCTAATTCAGATATTCTTGATTCAGGTCTGATCCCACCGCTCAGTAGTTATGTGACCTTGTATGATTAATTTCTTGGTCCTCCTACTTTTCCCCACTCTTTTATTCTCAGTAGATTAATGGAGATAATATCAACCTTTGACATGGGAATTAAATGGAATCCCATATATGTACAGTGCCTGGCACGTGGGCACTCAGTAAATATTCCTATTGTTAACCGTCCATAAACTGCTATTAAAAACTGCTGAAAAATACCTACCTATTGTCGGGGAAAGAGGTTTGACTACAAAGGGGCAGGAGGGAATTTTCTAAGATGCCATATTTTGGTTGGGTGTTGACTACAAGGTAGACCAATTTGTTAGAACACATCAAACCGAACCCTTAAGATCTCTGCATTTTATTATGTGCATTACACCTCAATAAATTTCATTTAAAAAATTGACCTCCAAATATGTTAAGTACATAGCTTTTGAGAGGTGGGAGTTAACATACCAGTGTAATTCTGCATAACCTAGTGATTCATTTCCAGAGGACCTTCTGCCTAGGAGCGTATCTTCTTCATAAATTCATGTTGGGTCATTGGAAACATGGAGAGAAGGTACTCCAATTTTTTAGGTTGTTGTCAGGAGTGATGGTCCATGGAGAAGAATGATTATTTGGCTTATGCCAGGATTATATTTAATTTGGAACTTGCATATGTTGTTACTTTTTACTAATAACTTTTTAGAAACCAGGTTAAAATGTTTTATTTGATCAAATAATGCTTATTTGCATAATGTATCCATTCAGTAAGCACAGTTTCTGAAAGGTCAGAGTGATTTTGCATCCCTTTCCTTGCTTTCAATAATTTCTTTGCATTTCTGGTAATTGAGATGCTTCATATGCATTTAGCACAATATCAGGCACACAGTAAATGCTAATATATGCTAGCTGTTATTAAAATTGATATATTCATATTCATTTTTTTGGAGATCAGAAATTAACACTATACAGATTTTAATTCATTATAAAGATCCTGTGATGTTTTTGAAGTGGAAACAAGCCCATAATTGTTATTAAAATTAATAAAATAGAATTATTAATAAAATTATTTTCAATTAATAAAATAAAAAAATAAATTAAATCTCACTTATCCTAACATAGTGGTCATAACTTTTCAATGTTAGCTCTTAGAAATACAGGCAAAAGCTATGATAGAAGAAAAAACATTTCTGAGAAGCAAAAATATGCCAGAGTATGTTAATATGTTTATTCACAGGCAAGCTCCTTGGACCCTCCCTCAAGCCTTTTGATTCCCACTCAAGACAGTTCTAACATGCTTAGTTCCCTACTTTCTCAGCCTACAGCAGATTAGAAGGCCTGCTAGGTAGGAGACACACTAAAAGTTTCAGTAAAAGAGAGCTGAAAGTGAGGGACAAACAAATTGCAAAAGTAAAATATGAGAAATTAGTCTTAATCTTAGGTAGAAGCAATAATTGAATTAGAGTACTGAATAACAATTACCAGTTTTGTTGGAAGTTTCAATTTTATCCTTTAAAAGGATTGCATCATGGTATACCTACTTTAAAGCAGGAATAGTGTATAATGGTGTATTTTAGGAAGATTTCCATCTGATATTATTAGAATTGGGAACTTTGGTTTGTTAAGAGGCAAGCTTCAGTTATCCAGAAATTATGTTCAATGTGGAATGATTTATTCCCTCGTGATACTGCATAAATAAGATATCCATCAATATTCATAATTGAGATTTGTGATTTGGACTGGAGTTTTAAACCTGTGTTCTTCTTTTGCTGCAGTGCCACAATGAAATGAATCATACGTGGTGTATTAGGGTGCTAGGGCTACCATAACAAATACCACCGACTGGGTGGCTTACACAATAAAAATTTATTTCCTCACACTTATAGAGGCTTGAAGTCCAAGATAAAGGTGTAGACAGAGTTGTTTTTCTGAGGCCTCTCGTCTTGCTAGTGCAGGGCCATCTTCTAACTCTGAATTCACATGGTCTTTCCTCTGTGTGTCTGTGTCCTAATCTCTTTTTATGCAGATACCAGTCATAGTGGGTTAGGGCCCACTCATATGACTTCATTTTACCTTAATTGCTACCTCTTTACAGGCCCTTTCTCCAAACACAGTCATAGTCTGAGGTACTGGGGGTTAAGGACCTCAACATAGGAATTTAGGGGTGGGGGACACAATTCAGCCCACAATACATGGTATCTAGTAAAAAGCTGTATTGGTTCTTTCAGAATAGCTCAATACATAGTATATGAAACAAGTCAGAGTTTACTTGCTTTGAAACAGTTCAGTTTGGATCTAAATGTTTCAGTTCCCCACTGCAGTAAGAACTCCAGATGTATCCATCAGGTATCAATACACACACGCACAAACACACAAACCTTTTACATGTGAGGGTGATGACAGCTGAAGCAGAGTTAGAGTCATTGTCCAAACTGAGTTTAATCTGTGACTGGTCCACTGAAAATCATGTCCTTCATTGATTGAGAAAGATGGCTGTGCAGTGGCTTCCTAATCTTTCTGACTCCATAGCACTTTGGGTGGTTTGGCTTTCTGGAAAGAAACCATTAAACATTTGATACCTTCATACCTAGTTCTGTCATTTGAGCTCTTTGTTGAACTTTCCAGTTATCTCTGTGACAAAATAACTGGTACTAATCCCTCAATTCATATTTTCTACATATTTAAGCCATAAATTTATAGACCCGAATTTGCTGCGCAAGTAACTTTTCTGCCCTCAAATCAGAACCTGGTGATAGTTTACCCAGAGGTACCTAAACTACCCCTTTGGTTTATTCCCTTAGCAGTTTGAAGTTTATCTCAGCTCCACATGTTCATGCATCAGGATATTTTATCCAAAGAAAAGACAGAAGTCTTTATCTAAAAAACAGAAACTTATGCCGTGCAAAGATGGCTCCCAAATGCATTATGTGTGTTACTACCAGTTTGTCTAATTTGCACAGCCTCTGAACAACTGGCAAAGTGGCTAGTGTTGACATTGCAGCTGCCACAGAGCTCCCAGTTGCTTTAGGAATTTTTATGTTTTATTAGTACGATGACAGAGTTTACGGTTATCCATGGTATGTTAATTACAAACACTTATTATCTATAGTACCAGCTTGATGCTTGATCTTATATTTCCTTTAATAGAAATGTTACAGCTTTTACATTTAATTATAATGGGAATTAATCATCACTTATATGAGTTTTCACCTACAAACCAAAAAGTTAGAACAAATTATAGTTGAGATGAGGCTATTAGATTTAAAATACGCCAACATAGTTTTCTTTTTTCAACTTTTAAAATTTCTGTCCACAAAAAATTGCCAATGTCAGTGAGCCTCCTGAAACCATTTCATGTGGCTGGATGATTGATTGACTGATTAATTAATTCAGTAAGTATTTGTTGAGTGTCCAGTATGGGCCATGCCCTGCTGTAGGTGCTTGGATACATCAGTGAACAAAACTCAAATATCCCTGTTAGTAGGAGTGCAAGGGGAGATAGAAATTAAATGTAACCATAATAAACATGCACATTATATGCATGTTAGAAGGCTATAAATGCTCTAGGGGAATAAGTGGAGTAGGATAAAGGGGATCACGAGCTTGAGCGGGGATTGCAGTCTTGAATAGAGTAGGGCTCGTTGAGAAGGTGACATTTGAACAAAATTGATAGAGGTGAAGAAGTTAACTGTGTGGCTATCTGGGAGAAAAGCAGAGGGAATAGCTGGAGGAAAGGCCATAAGCAGGACTGTTATCTAGAGGGATTCAAGGAACTGCAAGGAAGTCCGTATGGATAAAAAGGAGTGAACAAGAAGGAAAAAGATTACAAGTTGGATTATAAGGCTCATAAGCTGAATAAGTTTTGTCATGGTTCATCATCCACTGATGAGTAGATAGATGCTTAGCTTATATACTAAGCACATTGTAGGTATTCTGCAGGTGTTCGTTCAGTGTTTTTTTGGCAAATGAATTGGTGCTTATAAGAACTGGTCCTGAACCACAGTAGAAAACAAAATAAATTGTTGTTAATTCTGTTGATGGCAAAAGGTAGACCTAGAGTTGGGAAAGGGGAAGGGCAGGAAAATGACGTGAAGATGCTGGTGTGTAAGTGTCTGAGTTCTGTCTGACCACTGCTACACTGACCTCACTAGGGAATTAATTCTTTCACTTAGCCTTAACCATTTGGTACTGAACAATTCCTTTTCATTTTTATATTTTTTTGTCTTCGGAATTTGAACTTTTACCCAGAGAGAAAAAATTCCAGTGTCATCGGGCTACTCTTGATTTGATAGTTTGAGATCTGTCAACCTCGGGAGACCCATACCATAGATTGGCAGTGTTCTTTCTTGTTTAATTCTTATAGAATGGATCTCATAATTAGTGTATTTGCATGTTTTGTTTACAGTTTGCAAATTCTTTTTATATGTGTTATCTCATTTGACCCTCAGGAAATCTTCGTGAGAAGTAGACAGCCATTATTACATTTTGAACTGAGTTATCTTCCATTTGCCCTCTACATCTATTCTCTACCCTTTCCCCCGTCCTTTCTATGGCCTTGAAGGCTGACCTTCATAGACTACATCAGTGAGCTTCCTTGCCTTCTTACTTCTAGAAGGATTTGGCCAGGGAAGGCACTGGCAGGCTATATGAAGGCAGAAAGAGTTTTAGGTGTTTATTTCCCCAGCCCTCTCTCTGCTGGGCTGCTGGTTAGCAGTGGCTGTGTGGAGGTCACAGCCCCTGTCCATCCTACAGCTACAATTCTCTCTTTCTCTCAGAGGTAGTAATGTCTCCACTGTTGCAGCCCCAGGATGCGTCATCATCCCTTGATGTATGTATTTCCTTCATTAAACCTTGCTCACTTTTACTCTTTGAGTGTGCCTTCTGTTTCCTGACTCAGACTCTGACTGAGACACAGCTTTAAAGGTGACAACTTAGACAAGTTGGGCTACCTGCCCAATGATAGAAATCTGGTAAATGACAGAGTAGGGAATTGAATCCTGGTTTTATGACTCAGAGGCATAATCAATTTTGAATATACCACAAAAGAATATATCCCAACTGGTGGATACTTTTGAAGACTTTTTTACTTTGGTGTCTAGTTAAAAGTGTATTGTATGGGATATTATTTATTGGTATGTCCTTAAACATGGAAAGGCTTTTGTAAAGAGTAGGGCTCTTTAAAAAGGAATACTATGCCCCTTCCTGCCAAAACAAAACAAACAAAAAACCTAAATATGTCTTCATAAGAGACACATGGAAACAAAATCAGGAAGCATTCAGATATTTGCTTTTGGTTATTCATGGTGATTAAAAATAGGGACAGTGTAAATAGTAATCTGTGATATCCTGTTTTCATGTCTTTACTGGTCTACCATAAAATCCCCTTTACTCTTAACCCCATTTTATAGCTTCTTCCCCTCCAACTGGTCAACACCATTATCTCTAAAATGTAAATGTGACCTTGTCATTTCCCTGCCCCCCACTATCCACAAGATGAAGCCTAAGCTTATTGGCTTGTCATTCCCCATCTATCCTTACCTTATATCTAAACTTATGGCCCTCCATTTTCTCCCATTTAAATCCTGCATTTGCTCCAAGTAGTAAATTATTTGCAGTTGACCAAACGTGCTTCACATTTGCTTTTGCCTGTTTGCACTTGCTGTTTTCTCTGCCTGCAGTATCACCATTCTTGTCCCCGGCCCCATTGTCTGTCAAGAGAACCATTTACGCATTAGAGTTCTATAGGAATACATCATATGAAACTTTTTGGACCCTACAGACAGAGCTTCCAGACTTGAGGAAAGAAGCCCAACTCCTTGAGGACAGAAACTGTGTCTTACTCATCACTGTATCTCCTGAGTCCTGGGGCCTGGTCTAGGGCTCTCCACTTAGTAGGACGATCAACAGGTGTTTATTGAGCAAATGACTCTATGTAAGACTCCATCAACCAAACTTTACAAGAAAAGTTTGACATTGTTTTTACTGATTTGAATTAAAATGTGAGAAAGATGGAATGAGGATGGGAGAAAAGAAAAAATAAAAAGCAAAAATTCTGAGTTGTCATCAACTGGAGAATTCCTAAATATGAAGTCGATGCCATGGAGTCCTGTTTTTGCTGCTAGAAGCCTGAGTAGGACTCTGTACAGCTTTGGTCTCTCATCCAATATACGGATGGATGCCTGTGGTTGACCTGTGTTAGTTTGCTCTGCTACTATTATAGAAAAGATTTTCCTTTCTTCCCCCTGAGGATTGGTTGGCCATCTCTTCCCTAAATTTCTGATATTAAAGGTCTTTTAGTTCTTACAGCATGAGTTTCTGAACAAAGGGTAATCTTGGAAGCAGCAGTTCTGAGGATCTTACTCAGGTCATTGGAACTGGTGTTCCTGAAAGTGCCTGGTGCATGATTGTAATAATTCAAGTCAGATCCTGAGTTTGTATTACAGCTGAGAGTTTTGTACTACAAATTCTCCCTGTCCACTCAGACTATCACTTGTTGAGGGGAAAATGATACTAACTGTAACACTATACTGTAATTTGAGGTCAAACTACTATGTTGTTTGGAGACAAATGGCAGAAGGACAGAACTCAAGAAACCTTAATGTACGTGGGACAGGGGACAGTCTTATTGTGTGTTGAAATAGGATTTCTCTTCCTTTTTTTAAAAAACTATTTTTGTTTTGTTTTTGTTTTGGGGGAGGAAGTAATTAGGTTTATTTATTCTATTTTTTTAGAATGGAGGTACCTGGGATTGAGCCCAGGGCTTTGTGCACGCTAAGCACTGCGCTCTACCACAGAACTATACCCTACCCTTGATTTCTCTTCCCTTTGAGGGTATGGTCTGTTCTTTTGGGGTATGAATTATACAAGGTTAGAATATTCTTATAATAAAATAATTTCAAAAGACAAGTGGTACCAAAACATTTTTACCAAATTAAAGTAAGCTTGAATTATTTTTTCTGATTTTTGAATGGAAGGCACATAGTTTCCAAAGGGGAAGTGATCAGCGTAAACTAAAATGTAGTGGTCTATCCTCTAGTTACAAAATGGTGTCACATGGAGTCACAGTGGACCATGATCGACTTTTCTAGATAAGTTCTGTTCAGTGGGAGGTATCCTCTAATTTGTAAATCAGAGAAGAGACTTAATAAATTTGCCAAACCAAATTGGAATGAGGAGTACTGTAAAGACTGTCATACTAACTATGGAAAATTGGACATATATGGGATGGAGCAACATTCAGCAGGGATGAGGACAGGATAAGACATAGGAAGAAAAACCAAACCACAGAAAAATTAAGGTAGGAAATGTTAGTGAGTAGCAGCATTATTACCTTGTGTTTGTAGAATGCTCCTTCACTTTTCTCTTACATTTATCCGCACAGAAAGGGTGGTATAAAAGGAACATGAAAACTGAGGAATAAAAATGGAGCTCTGAATTTAATGGTAAGAATTCTGAGATAGTTCCTTTATCACAAGTGTTCTTGTTCCTGTATTTATTATCCTGATTAATGGTGCCATCGTTTTCCCACTGGACCTAGGCAGAAGACTCTTGAGGAATTAGCCTAGATCCACCTCTCTACCTTATCATCTACATTCACTTACAAGTCTCTGGGTCCGGGTAGTCCAATCTCATTTCTTTAGTTAGCCAGTATTTGTTGAGTGCCTAGTATATACCTTGTTCAGACATGGAGAATGATAGAGACAAAAATTGCTACCCTTGTGGAGCTTACATTTTCTTAAACATCGTTATTTGTCATATTTCTCTGATTAGAAGATGGGATTTCTAAAATGGAAACCTGTTCTTACGATCCATGTTTGAAAAAAATGCTAAATTAGAATTCAATGAATTGTGATGTGGTCATCATTGCTTGTGCAAGAGTGAACTTAGTGAAGATCATAGCAAGGATCTGTTCAGCTGTGACCACATTTGAGTTATTTGTATTTGGAAGCCCCATACATGGTTGAATTTTAACTTAAATTTGTATCCCATATCCCTGGTTGTCATTTAAAATGTTAAAGAATAGCCAAAAAACACATGAAAAGATGCTCAACATTATCAGTCATTAGGGAAATGCACATCAAAACCACAATGAGATACCACTTCATATCCACTAACATGGCTATAATGAGAAAAAGAAAAGAAAAAAAAAAAACAAGTATTGGCAAAATGTGGAGAAATTAGAACCCTCATACTTTACTGGTGGGATTGTGAAGTGGTGCAGCCACTGTGGAAAATTTTGTCAGTTCCTCAAAAACTTAAAGTATAGAATTACTATGTGATTTCCACAATTCCACTCCTAGGTGTATTCCCAAAATAATTAAAGACAGGTATTCAAGTGCAGTTACACACATGTTTATAGCAACACTATTCACAGTAGCCAAAAAGTGGAAACAGGCCAGATGTCCATTGATGGGTAAATGTATAAACAAATTGTGTATATACACATAATAGAATATTATTCAGCTATGAAAAGGAATGAAGTTCTGATATAGGCTACAACAACATCCAAAACATACTAAGTGAAAGAAGTCGGACACAAAATATGATGAATTATACGATTTCATTTATATGAAATGTCCAGAATTGATAAATCCATAGAGTCAGAAGATTGGTGATTATTAGGGGCTAGGGAGTTGTGGGGAAGGGGAAAAACTGCTTAATGAGTAAGGGGTTTTACTTTGAAGTGATGGAAATGTTTTGGAACTAGACAGAGGTGGTCGTGGCACAACATTGTGAATGTGCTAAATGCCACTGAATTGTTCACTTTAAAATGGTTAATTTTATATAAATTTCACCTTAATAAATTAACAAATATACTGTGATGCAAAATTGAAATAAAGTTTTTGTGTGCCCTGTTACATATTGTTTAGCACAATTAAAAACATAATAAATTGTCAATCTTTTTATATGGATCCTACCTAGAATTTCACAGTTCAGAGAGATTGGTTTGACCTTTTCATGGGTCATCAAGGGCTGTCATATAGGCATCTGACATCTACATGTCAAAAGCTCAACTTCAGTAGATGCTGTATGACTTTTCATGATATATAATCAAATATAATGGGAGTATCTATGTTCTTTTTTCCCCTCAGCAGCTCAGACTCTAACACTATGCCCCACTCAGGAATCATGACTGGTGTTTCCCTTTGCAGCTAAGTCATGGAGTGAGCACAGGTGGCAGAGCTGCATCTTGACTGGGACAGGTGGATCCAGGACCAAGATCCAGAGCAGTGACTTAAAGACTTTCTGAAGCAGTCTTCTCTCATTACCATGTGGAGGAGGAACTGGGCAGGCTGTAGCTGAGCATATGCGAGGCTGAGTCCTCTTCTAACTGCTGCACTGCTGACAGCATGATCCCATTTGCAGCAGGGCTCTCCTATTGTCATCTGCCAAGTCTCAAACAGGTCTCAGAACTCAGTGGCACTGTGAGCTCATATTTCTATACCTTTACAGACCCAAAATCCTGACCATCCCACTCCATCTCTTACAGTCTGGCTGGACAAAGCTCTCTTCTTACTTCCTATGGGCAGATACACTGAGTGACTTGCTCAGGTTGTAGCACTCAAGCATGATTTACACTGTTCACCCAGGGTAATTTTTCTTCTTTTTCTCTTGTTGGAGAGAAAAATAAACAAAACACATATTTAGTGTCCAGCAGAGCATCTCCATACATTAAAAAAATCAAAACTTTGAATAACTAAGTTCAAAAGAAACCCCAATATTCCTTGGTACCTTTTGAGATTGTAATATCAATTCCAAGTATCAAAGAGGCATGGATTATGAAAAGCAGGGTCCCTGGGATGCTGTGCTTAACTGTCAGTGACCAAAAGTAATGGAAAAGATCTTTACATAATAGCTTATGTTTATTCATAAAATTATGTAGAAATTTACCTTTCAAAGTTTGACTCTTATATAGGCTTTAATAGTGGCTATTTTCTTTGGTATTGTTTTAAATCTGAATGTGTACTCTGCAGCTAGAATACAGAGACCATGGGCCCCCTTACACCTTTTTATCTTACTCAGGTCAGTTAACACATGTATGTTTCCAGCCTAGCCCCTGTAGACCCAAGTTTTGCAGTTATATGTAATTGTACAGATAATTTACAGTGATACCAAGTACTTAATAGTACATACTGAGTTCTGGGCACTGTTTTAAGTATTTTATCTGCATTAATTAATGGAAGCCTCACAACCCCATTAGATAGTGTGGCCACCATGGAGGTTTGCCATTCAGATCTCCCTTCAAGAGATAACTCACTTTATCTGCAAGGATGAGCTAGATGACAGCCTTGAGTTGCAGGTCCTTCAGGCCGTGCTCTGCCTGGAGAGCCAGTGACTGAGCCCAGGGGGGATACTAGGGCCTGACCATTTCTGCCCAGTGGGGGCAGACTTCTTATTGCAAAATCTTTGCTCCAGGGCTTCCCTTTGGTTGGCCAAGTCTTTGTCTGATTTGCATCGTGGTCTGAGGCTCTCTCTTTCCAGTTCTACTTCCTCCCCATTGTATTTTCACTATAAACTGGTAAATCTCTTGTGCTGTCTCAGTGGAGGACACAATTGATACATGTTATTATCCTCATTTTACAGATGAGGAAACTGAGGCACAGGGAAGTGGCTCAAACTCTCACACCCAAATGATTTTCAGTGCTCTTACTCATGTCCTATTATGGTATGTTACTCCCCATTCTAAAGTTCTTGTTCATTCAATTAAGTATCCTTTGTATCCCAGAAAGTGCTGGGTTCTAGGAACACAGAGATGAATAATGTAGCTTCATCTCAGGAGGCTCATAGTCATAGAGAAAACAAGGAAAATGGCAGTGTGGGATTCCCTGAGAGTCTAGAAGAGAGAAACCTAATTTGTGTTACTCCTCACTTGCTCTACCTCTGGCTGGAAACATCCCCTGCCTCTTCTTATCCCCCTGACCCATGCCATCATACTCATCTGGGTTGCCTGTCATGTCCTCTGACCTCCCAAAACTAAGCTGGGCATGATTGCTCTGTATCTTCATGGGAACCCTCTGCCTTACCGTACCACACCCTGTCTTACCATACCACCTGAGTTGATGTTTGCTGGCCTCTCTCCTGCTTGTCTGAGTGCCCAGTGCCTAGTGGCATGCCCAGCTACAAAAATGTTTGGTGAATCATTTCTTTGCCTGGCCTGTTTACTCCCAAACCTAGAACCTTGCAAAGTATGAGTAGAAAGAGATTTGGAAAAGAATGCACAGGAGGGGAATGTGGCGGGGCTGGGGGGGCAGATGAATTTTATCTTTCTCTTAATAGTATCTCACTTTATTTTCCACTGTCATCAGCAAGCCTGGATTCAGGATGTTTTTCAGCCCTTTTAAAATTTGAGTTCAAACACAGACAAATGCTTTTTATCTTGTTTATGATACAGATATGTAACACTGATATTTTTATCCATCCATCCCTTTGTGTATTAAGTCTACCAACACATATCTATGGAATGCCCTCTGTGTCAGGCACGGCGCTGGTACTGTTCATACAGTGCTGCACATACATGAAGCACAGTCTCTGACAACAAGGAGCTTTCATTCTGTCTGGCAGGGTGAGTGTCTCCTAGCCCCTCCAGTTCATGGATCTTAGGTAAGATCACTTTAAAGTTTTGTCACTAAGTTCAGTGTATCTATATTCTCCCATGTAGCAAATGACATGCTGTCAGTTCTGCCCTTTTCTTACGTCTCTCTGGCCAGCCTCAAAGGTCATTTTTTCCCCTTAAAAATGATATAATGCATATTGTTGGTATATGCTTGATAGTTGAGTAAAACCTTCATAAATTGAATATTATTACCATTATTATTAATATAATCATATAATATATTCTGCTACTCACACTTCTTCCTTTCTTCTCCTCTGTTGCTTCCTCTCACCATATATCCTGGCCATTATTTACTGTTCTGCTTGTTGCTTTAAAGCTGCTTGCATCTTTCCACTATACCACCACCACTGTTGGAAACACCTCTGTGATTCATCAGCTTCCTCTGCAACCAGTCTCTAGATTTCTGTTCCTTTATCGGCATCGCCACTGATCTATTACTAAGACTTTGCTACATGCATCTCAGCTAACCACTCCTGTCTCCCCAAGGTCTCTTGTAGCATCTTTCTCCTACCATTTGGAGTTTACTGCCATTTTTCTTACCTCCAGATCTCAGATGCTTCTTTCTCTCCAGTCAGAAGTGAAACATTTTCCTCTTCTCATGACAGCCTGTTTTTATGAGGCTCCCATAGCACTGGGGCTTGGGCTCCCAGTGACAAGAGTCGTTTCATCCTTTATCACATATCCTTCCTTTTCTCAAACTGCTAAATGTAGCTTTCAGGTAGAACCTCCCACTGTACCTGTAACCCCTGGTCCCATCCAGACTTTAGGCCCACTGTCCCAGCCTCTTTTCTCATTTATGGTGTTTTTATTCCCACTGGGCTTCCTGTTTTCCTTCTGTTCAACCTGGAAGTGACATTTAAACTAAGGAAGAAGAAAAATAGGAATTAGCTAGTGGAAGAAGGGAGGCAGGATTAGGTAGGGTGCATAGAAATGAGAGATCCAGTAGAAAGAATAGCCTTTGCAAAGTCCCAGATGCCAGGAGCAGCATGGGTGTATGATAGAGCAAGGTGTGCTGAGAAAATGCAAGCATTGCAGTGTGGCTGGTTCATGGTAGAGTGCATGGGCTTAGATGGCAAGAGGTACTTCTGGAAAGTTAGATTGTGTCAGATCAAGGAGGATCTTTCCTGGATATTGAGAACAGAAAGAAAATAGTCTGGAAATGGAAGCGATTGAGTTTTCCCAAGTGCAGGTGTATTATTCTTAGCTGATTTTTCCCCTTGTCCCCCAAGGGCTGGAACATGAACGGCTGACATTTTGTGTTCATTATGCACGACTTGCATTTCTTCTTGGTCCTTCTCTGCATCCTACCTATCCCACAGGACTGATATAGATGATAAATCTAGATTTATTGTCCATTTTTTGAGTCTGTTGATTGTCATGACATGGTGATTGCTTCAAGCTAGCGGGAACCAGTTATTAAGTCTTCCAAGTTTTGGATATGTTTGGACTCTCAGATAAATCCTTTTCCCCCACACACATTTGGCCTTGTCCAAACCCACCAGATTTGAATAGTCACACATGGGTATCTTGAAGCTACAATCACCATGACGACCCTAGGAGAATCACACACCTACAGCAACAGAAGACTGTGCTCCCACAGGAAATCTCCCATCCTGGGTGTCCTTCATGGTCTCTCCCATGTGAATCCTTGCCAGACAGATCAAGCCCACATTTCTCTCATTCTCCTTTGAACTCTGAAATCTGTTTTGTTATTCCATTCATTTGACAGTAATACCCTCTTACATTTCATCTCTTAGTTTATCATTTAGTTTTTTGTGTATTTCAGTCTGGCATTCTCAACTAACCACGAGTTCTTTGAGGGCAAAGAATGTGGATTTAACTGCTTTGAAGCCTCCTCAAGAGCTGGAGATATATTGGTTAGGGTAGGATATATTTGGTGTATGTTTGCTAAGTGAAACAAGTGATTGGTGTTTGAGCTGCAAGAAAATATGGAGAACGTGAAGGTGGTTCGGAAGAACTGCCAGGCAGCAAGCGTGTGGGCTCTGAAGTTACCAGATCTGCAGTTCCAGCCCCGCTAGGCTGCTCACAGGCTGTGTGACTTAGGAGGGTCGGTTAGTCTCTCTGAGCCTCCCTCTCCACCTTTTTTCCTCTCCTCTATAAAACAAAGATGATGACACAAACATTACAGGTTATAAGGGTCAAATGAGTTAACGTATCAACAAATGAAGTCATTGTTATTGTTATTTTTCATAGAAACGGACCTTTGAGTTCGAACAATCAGAAGTGCAGGGAAAGGTTAGGAAAGATTATTTATTCTAGAGAAGACTGGAAGAAGTTCCTTGTTTGTTGGATTAAGAAAAAGAGCCTCTTTCTTGGATGAAGTGGTGCTCTGAAGCTGGACTGCCAGATTTATTTTGGCCCTATTGTTTGCTAGCTGTGCAACACTGGGCAAGTGAACTTAAAGTCTGTGCTCAATTTTATAATCTGTAAAATGAGGATAATAATATTTACTACATAAAGTTATTGTGAGAAGAAAATGAAACAGCCCCTGTAAAGTGCTTATTAGCCAAGCACATAGTAAGGCTCCTGATGGGCTGGTTTATTTATTGCTACCTGTATCAGTCACCTATTGCCTTGTAACTAACCACTCTAAAATGCAGTGGTTTGGGTGAGGGGTATAGTTCAGCGGTAGAACACGTGCTTGGCATGCACAGGGTCCCAGGTTCAATACCCAGTGCTTCCGTCAAGGGGTTTAAAAACTCAGTGGTTTAAAACAGTGTGTGTTAATTATTGCTCATGAGTATACAAGTCAACTGGGCTGTTCTTTTGATCTTATTTGGGCTCATTTATGTATTTTCAGTCAGCTCTAAGGCAGCTCTGCTGATCTTGCCTGGGTTCTTTCACATGTGTAGGGTTGGCCCATTATAGGATATTCTAGGACAGCCTTGACTGGGCTCACTGGGCTGTTTTCTATGTGATCTTTCTTCATCTGGCAGGACAATTGGGGCTTGTTCACCTGACAGCTGGGCAGGATTCCACAAGAGAGTGAAAGTAAGCAAGAACTGACACAGCAAGAATTCTACTGCATCCTGTTGGCCAGAGCAAATCACAGGGCCAGCCCAGATACAGGCACCGAGAAATAGATTACATCTCTTGCTGGGAAGATCTGCAGAGTCATGTTGTAAAGGGCATGGCTACAAGGAGGGGTGAAGATTATGACCAGTTTTGCAGTTGCTCTGCCAATACCACCCTTAACATTCCTTCTAGAAATGACAGAAACAAATATTTGTACCATGGTTTACAGATTACAAAGACCTTTTGCCTATAACCCCTGAGTGTTACAGTGAGACTATGAGATAAGTGTTTTTAAGCGTTTACTAGATGCTAGATACTATCTTAGGCACATACTTCTATTGAAACCTTTTTCTTAACCTTCAAACACACATTGATTGCTTGCATTTAGACAGTAAGCTTACCTACCTCCTCAGCCCACTGCTCTCCTGACCTTTCAAGGGTCATTTTGTTTACTTTCATGCTTTCATGTTCCATCTTTATGCAGGGACATTGATACTCAAGCCTAAACCTTCCAAAGCTTTGTTTTTCTATGTCTAATTGCTTGTTAGCCGACACTTCATAGTTGTCACATGACCGACCACCTTAAACTCAGCATGTCCAGATGTGTAACCAGATGTGTTATCATTTTAAAATATAATTAGGCTGATAGTTCCCAGAGTAAAAATGCTATGAAAATACAAAATACAGGTAGTAATTGTTTGGCCCTTCTATGACCTTTGTGTATGAGCTTTAACTCTTTAAAGTTTTAGAGACACTGCAAATGGCTTACTGTAATTAACGTTCTTAGAAAAATACCCTCTGGATAAAGATATTTCCTATTTGGCCTTAATCTTGGATTGGTAATTAGAGTCCTGGGTATAGATTGGGTAGTCAAGGAGTTTAGGAAATTTCAGTTTTTATTTAGGCTTTTAGTGGTGCTACTAAATATAGCATGTCCCATTTTTTCCTTTTCCCTCAAACTGTCTCATTGATGTAACATGAAACCAAATAGAACAGTGTCGAACAGCTTGAAAGAGTGAATATCATGTGTTGAAAAGGAATATCACAGTATCACCTGATAAAAATAGCTTGTACCCACAGCAAGCAGAGATTGGTGCACTCCAGAAGAGTACATTTTTTATAAGGTTTTATTCACTTTTTATTTCCAAGAAATTGACAGGTGTTTGCAGAAACCCTACCAAGCAAGGGTTTGATGGATGGGGGGAAATAACCTTTAACCTTGGTCAAGTGACTAGTTCTTAAAAAGAAGCAGCAAAATTGTAGTTTAAAAAACCCTTTACTTTTTCCATGCCACCAACCAAATATGTTCATTTTTCTGAGAACTGAGGTAGAGTTTTGATAAAGTCAAGATTAAGAAGCCTGAAAGAAACAATAAGGTCCTACTGTGTAACACAGGGAACTATATTCAATACCTTGTAATAGCCTAAAATGAAAAAGAATATGAAAAGGAATGTGTGTGTGAGTGTGTGTGTGTGTGTGTGTGTGTGTATCTGAGTCACTGTGTTGTACAACAGAAACTAACGTAACGTTGTAAATCAACAGTACTTCAAAAAAAATTTTAATGATGCCTGAAGAGGAAGGGATCATATTACTTACTTATTAAATAAGTCTGAACCAAGGGACCACATCATTTATTCATTCAACAGGCACTAACCAAGGAAACCTCAACCTTGGGTATTGGAGGATACAAAGGTTAAACAGACTTGGATCCTCAAGGAGTTTCCTACCGTGTAGGAGACATATTCATGCATATAAGTAAGCATATAAATATTACCATATCAAAAGGGACAGATATCATCAAAAAGGTACAAAGATATGGAGTTCACATGTTCTGTCATTTATTTATTTTGAAAAAATTGAATGAGTACCTGCTGTATCCAGGCACTGTGGTAGGTGCTGGATATCACAGTAGGTGCTGGGGTCACAGCTTACATTCCAGCAGTTCATATAAATAATAAGCTAATAAGCTATTAAATAAAATAATACAGTTTCAGATCATCATTAAAGAGTTTGAGGAAAATAAAGTAGATGAAAGAGCAGAGACCTGAGGATGTTGCTTTAGGTAGATGGTCAGGAATATGTAGAGATGGAGGTAGGGAAATGAAGATCTTCCTAAAGTAAAAGACTAGCCATGACTAGGCATGGGAGAATACGAAATGTGTTTGGAGAAGAGCAGTCCAGTTGGACTGGTTTAGGGGTGGGTGAGATGGAGTAATAGGGTTCAGTAGAGTTGGTGGACCTCCAGCTTCTACTATTTTGAAGGACTCTCAAGTGGGAGTAGGCAGGACCAGCCTGGGACTAATTAATTGGCTGGAGGTTTCCTGGGTTACAGTCTATGGTGTCTAATAGAAGAGGGTCGAAGGGATTTTGGCACTGTTAGAACAGCATGGTTAACTGCCTGTGAACTCTGTAGGGGTGCAGGGATGGTGTCTTTTTCGTCTCTATACCCTATTGGTCTGTCTCAGTGTCTGACACATAGTAGGTGATGGACAGTTGATTTTTTAATTGCATTTCTGAATATCACACATGTAGTTGTGTGAAATCCATAGTTCCTTCTGCAGGTATTCAGTTGAGATAGCTATGAGTTAGATGGAGGTCTACAAATAAGTTTTCCCCAACAGAGTAGCCTATTCTATTTTACTCCCCTGGATGAAATGAATTAAAAATAACCTCTTTTTCATTTCATAGGCATTTTCTCTTTCTAAGATCACAGAGTAGTTTCTTGTTCACAAAGTTGTACCTGATTTAAATAGGGCATGGTAACAATTTCTGGGGTTTTTTTTCCCACTTATTCACAATCATTTATTTATTTCAGAAAGAGTAAGTAATTTATCCAGGATTTCA
This sequence comes from Camelus ferus, assembly GCF_009834535.1. Lineage (NCBI taxonomy): Eukaryota > Metazoa > Chordata > Mammalia > Artiodactyla > Camelidae > Camelus > Camelus ferus. Next base: position 35,924,622 of record NC_045708.1, read on the forward strand.
CAGACAGTAATCACCGAGGCCTTGTGGCTCTAAGTCCATGCTTTTTCTACCACATCCTGCTGTCTTATATGAAACTGATTTCATTTCATGCAAGTTCTGTTTATGTATCTCTGAGTCATTTTTCAATTTCTTTAACAGCAGCATCATTTTACCAGCTCAGAGGACTGCCTGCTCTGGATGGAGATCTAGTCACTGTGCTGATGAGGACACTTCACTCTCTGTCCCTGGTTAATGAAGCCCTACTGGACCTCTCTGGCCCCCATTATCCTCTCTTGTCGCCTCTAGCATTTATACCCTGGCCCCACGCCTTCTCATAAGCTTGTTTTCTTACTGTTTCTTCTGGTGGAGTCTTGTCTCCCTATATGGGTTGTGTGTTCTTCTATCCCAAGAGACATGTTTTAAACCAGGAAATCCATTAGTATTTTGTGCAACTCTAGGCATGGGTGGCTTACGAAATACTTAATTCAGAACCACTCGTGGGTGAAAGGAAAGTTACAGTCGATTCCTCCAGGACAGGGATCGTATTGTCAACCTTATTTGTTTTCCCAGCCACTAGCATCTGGCCCAGAGTAGGTGCTCAATAAATGTGTTTTAGATGTGTAGCCTTAGGTCCCCTATAACCTTGCAGTTTGTTCTTGGCATCTCTGTTTAGCAGTATTCCTCTTGGTGATGTTATTCATTTTTCACTTCACCTTTCTTGAGGCAGGATCTGGGGCATATTTATTTCCTTAAAAAAAGGTAAGAATAATAACAGATTGGTTTTTAGAGTTATTACTGTGTGCTGGGCATTGTACTAAACACTTAACATGAATTATCTTATTAAACCCTTACAATCACACTCTGAACCCAAGCAATCTGACTCCAGACTCATACTCCTAACCTCAGTACTACATTGCCTTTGTAGTTCCTCCCTTTGCCCAGTAACTCAAGGGGGTCAACCCTAGTGAATTTCTGGAGAAGGCTGATTGAAGGTATTACCTAAGTGTTTTAAATATTTCTAAGTCCTTTCTATTTTAGTGTCAGGGATGTAATTAATATCTTCTACGAAATTCTGTGTGGTTTTTGCCTCTTTGGTGAATGTGCTAAGTGCGGAATTATTACAGGGAACAGCTAGACTAAGCTAGAATTGATGTATTTGCCACCCTGGCTTTGCTAGGCAACAAGATTCCTTGTTTCTCCAAGCTCTCTTGACATTGCTATTGTGGCTGGACATAGAAGGATGTGTATGATGTAAATAATGGTCACTGGAATGGAGGCAATAGCAGTTATTGGGACAGTATTTCCAGTTTTCAGGAGATGCCTTAGAATTGCGATGACCAGCAAGGACTGAACACTGCATTTATTTTCCTGTGTCCTCACTCAGATTTCTATTCATTTAACGCTGTTTAAGAGTAGTTTCTGGAAGAAAAGAAAAAAGTATAGGCTCTTCCATGGGAGTCCCTTTCCCATTATTTTCATTTTCCTCTTAAGTGATTTGTGCTTTCATCTGTTGGCAAGAATATAGAATATGAAACTTCCACCACTAACTGGTAAGATCTCATAAGGGCAGAGAAAGTTATACAATCATTTTAGACCTCAAGTTTTTCCTCTGTGAATACCACCTACTGCACAGGATTGTTGGTGGAATAAATGAGACCCAAATTCCTAACTGTGGACTGTAACAAGTATTATCTGGTCTCAGCCTGCCCCTCAGACCCACTCTCACATCACCCCACTCCAGCCTTCCTGGACCTCTGGTCTTGTTCCAGGATGCCTGGCTGGCTCCTGCCTCAGCATCTTCCTGCTTTGCTTATATCTCAGGCACTCGGGTGGCCTCCCCCTTCACCTGTTTCAGGTCTCTGCTTAAATGACCTCTCCTCAGAGAGCCTTCTAACCCCCAGTCCAGAAGAGCTCTCCCCCACTCCTGTCTATCCCCCTTATCCTGCATTGCTTTCCATATACTACTTACTGCTATCTTAAACTGGATTTTTTTTTTTTTTTTACTTATTTGTTCTCCCCTCACTTGAATGTAAGTTCCAACAGGGCAGGGAATTATCTTGTTTCCTTATCTTCTCAGCCATTCCAGTGGTGCCTGGCACACAGTAAGTACTCAAACAGTATTTCTTGTCATGTATGTAAACATGCCTGTCACTATCCATTCCCTGAGGAGTGGACAGACTTCTTAATTTCAGCTTTGTAACAGATTTTTTTCCTGGGTTACACATCTTTTTTATTTATGATGATGATGATCATGATGATGTAAGTTTCAAGTGTACAGCATTGTTAAACAACATCTGAGTGATCACCACCACGGGTCTAGTTAGTGTCCATCACTGTGTACTTACACCCTTCATCCATCCCCCAGACCCTTCCCCTCTGGTAAACACTAATCTGTTCTCTGCATCTATGAGTTTGTTTTTATTGTATTTTGTTTGTTAATTGTTTGTTTTTATTTTTAGATTCCACATATGAGTGAAGTCATATGGTATGTGTCTTTCTCCATCTGACTTATTTCATTTAGCAAAATACCATCAAAGTCCAATCATGTTATCACAAATGGCAGATTTTTATTCTTTTTTATGGCTGAGTAGTATTCCATTATATATATATGTATATATATACATCTTCTTTATCCATTCATCCATTGATAGACAGTTAGATTGCTTCTTTATCTTGGCTGTTGTAGATAATGCTGCAGTGAACATAGGGATGCATATATCTTTATGAATTGATGTTTTGGTATTCTTCAAATAGATACCCAGAAGTAGAATAGCTGGGTCATATGGTAGTTCTACTCTTGATTTTTTGAAGAATCTACATACTGCTTTTCATAGTGGCTTCACCCATTTACCATCTACAAACAGTCTACAAGGGTTTTCTTTTCTCCATTTCTTAAACAACACTTATATTTCCTATCTTTTTTATGGTAGCCATTCTAACAGGCATAAGGTAATATTGTATTTTTGATTTGTATTTCCCTGATGATGCTGAACATCTTTTCACGTGCCTGTTGACCATCTGTATATCTTGTTTGGAAAAATGTCTAATCAGATTTTCTTCCCATTTTTTAATTGGGTTGTTTGAGGTTTGCTGTTGTTGAGTTGGATGAATTCTTTATATATTTTGGATATTAAGCCCTTATCAGATATATGATTTGCAAATATCTTCTCCCATTCAGTAGGTTGACTTTTCATTTCAATGATAATTTCCTTTGATGTGCAGAAGCTTTTTAGGTTGTTGTAGTCCCATTTGCTTACTTTTGCTTTTGTTTCCCATGCCTTTGGAGTCAGGTACACAAAAACATCACTAAGACTGATGTCAAGGAGCTTACTGCCTATGTTTTCTTCTAGGAATTTCATTGTTTCAGGTCTTGCAGTCAAGTCTTTACTCCATTTTGAGTTAATTTTTGTGTATGGTGTAAGATAGTGGTCTTCTTTCTTTCTTCTTTTCTTTTCTTCTTCTTTTTTTTTTTTTTTTTTTTTTTGCATTTGGCTGTACAGTTTTCCCAACACCTTTCTCCATTGCTTCTACGTTGCACATTAATTGTCCATGAAAGTATAGGTTTATATCTAGGCTTTGTTTCTGTTCCACTGATCTATGTGTCTATTTTTGTGCCAATACCATATAGTTTGAAATCAGAGAGTCTGATACTTCAGCTTTGTTCCTCTTTCTCAGGATTGTTTTGGCTATTCAGGGCCTTTTGTGTGTCATACAAGTTTTAGCATTCTTTTTTCTACTTCTGTGAAATATGCCACTGACATTTTGATAGGGATTGCATTGAATCTGTAGATTGCTTGTGGTAGTGTGGACATTTTAACAATATTAATTCTTCCAATTCGTGAGCACAGATATCTTTCCTTTTTTTTTTTTTTGTATCTTCTTTAGTTTCTTTCAAGTGTTTTTCAGTTTTCAGTATACAGATTTTTCATCTCCTTAATTAAATTTATTCCTAGGTTTTTTTTGATACAATTGTAAGTGGGATTGTTTTCTTAGTTTCTTTTTGATATTTCATTATTAGTGTGTAGAAACACTACAGAATTCTATAAATTGATTTTGTATCCTGCAACTTTACTGAATTCATTTATTCTAACAGTTTTTTGGTGGAATTTGCAGGGTTTACTATATCTATCTATATTTGTTATCTGCAAATAGTGACCATTTTACTTCTTGCTTTTTTAATTTGGATGCCTTTTATTTCTTTTCCTTGCCTAATTGCTCTGGCTAGGATTCCAATACTAAGCTGAATAAAAGTGATGAGAGTAAGCATCCTTATCTTGTTCCTGATCTTAGAGGAAAAGTTTTCACCTTTTCACCATTGAGTATGATGTTAGCTGTGAGTTTATCATATGCAGTCTTCATTTTGTTGAGGTATGTTCCCTCTGTACCCACTTTGTTGAAAGTTTTTATCATAAATGGATGTTAAATTTGTCAGATGCTTTTTCTTCATCTGTTGGGATGATCAGATGATTTTTATCCTTCATTTTGTAAATGTGATGTATCACATGTATTGACTTGCAGATGTTGAACTATCATTACATCTCTGGAATAAATCTCAATTGGTCATGGTGTATGATCCTTTTAATGTATTCTTGGATTCACTTTGCTAATATTTTGTTGAGGTATTTGGCATCTATGTTCATCAAGTATATTGGCTTGTAGATTTTTTTGTATGAATGGTGTTGGAATCCTTGTCTGGTTTTGGTATCTGAGTAATACTGACTTTGTAAATGTACTTAGAAAGTGTCCTCTCTCTTCAACTTTTCGGAAGAATTTAAGAAGGATTGGTATTAAATCTTCCTTGAACGTTATGTCGAATTTGCCAGTGAAGCTAAGAGCTCCTGGGCTTTTGTTTTTTGGGAGCCTTTTCATTACTGTTTCAATCCCCTTATTAGTAATTGGTCTCTTCAGACTTTTTATTTCTTCATGATTCAGTCTTGGAAGATTGCATGTTTCTAGAAATGTATCCATTTCCTCTAGGTTGTCCCATTTGTTGGCATGTAATTGTTGAAGTCACCAGATGAAGTTTACCTTGGATACAGCTTCCTGTGGACTAGGTGAGACTGTCTCTTGGGTAGGAATTGTTAGATGCAGGCTTACCACTGGAGGCTGATTTTTAGAGAGGCAGCTAATGTATGATGGGAAGAACTGGAGTTGAGTAGATGAAGAGGACACCAAGATTTTAGTCTGAACATGACGGGGGCTGTAAACAAACTGGATAGGCAAGGAGTTTTGAAGGCCTTGTACTTACTGATAGTGTGACCTTGTTCAACACCTTTGACCCACTTCAGATTCCTTGTCTGTAAAATAAGGCCCATAATTGGGGAAGGGAGAAAGTGAAGGGACTGCCTCCCACTTAAGGATTGTTGTAGAACTGTTGAGAGAATGTATGTGATAACAGCTATGTCAAGTGGCACTCTCATAAATTGATATAAAGTGCTTGGCACCCAGTAAGTACTCAACAAATGGCACCTATTATTTATATTAAAATTATTAAAACACTTGGAAATGATTTGAAACACTTATAAAGATTTGGATGTCTGGTGTTAAATGATTAGCTTTCCTTGAATTTAAACAAACTTTAAATGAACTGTTAGATTATCTTCTGCTTCCTGTTTGCATTTAGTAAGCATGGGAAGTCCCTTGAGCACAGTAAGAATCTGGACTCTAGAATCAGACAGAAATGAATGCAAATCCTGAAGTGAATGAATAAATGAGTTGGCAAATGGACTAGTGCCCAAACCTAATCTTAGCCCATTCAAGTTTCAGTTTTCTTTCCCCATCAAATTCCTGTTTATCATCTGAAGGAGGCACTATGCCCAAAATGCCACGAGCAAGAGAAATAAACTGTGGCCTGGATATTTCACAGATGCCTTTTGTACCCCTGTATGGATGTGAACCACCATGTATTTCCTCCCAAACGGAGGCACGGGCATGTTTGATCCATACAGCCCTACTTGGACTTTTCACTATTTTATGAGTCAGATGCCGAGACCCGTCAGAGTAGCAGCCACTCACTGTCACCATCACAGTAAAGGACAAGAGACCTGGAAAGAAAGGGTCATGGGCGAGTCATCTTTCCCTCTGGGTCATCAAGGGACGTACATAGATCATCCTTGTCTCAGTCATTAGACTCCAACCCACTATGAAGGTCCCTCGAATCTGTGGTCTTTGCAACTGCTGAGAATGACATAAATAATCCTGATACAAAGACTGAGTAGTTGCTAATGTGCTCAGTAGGCATCGTGCTCAATCCTTTGTCTGAATCCTTTTACAGCACTAGAAGGTGTAGGTACTGATGTTGTCTTCATTTTTCAGATGAGGAAACTGAGGTTTCAAGAGATGAAATAACTTTCTGAAAATACCCCAGGTAGAAAGTGGAGGAGCTGGGAGATCAAGTGAAGTCATTTGACCCCAGAGTCTGCTGGGTGGTGGTCTGTTGTCTCTGCCAGACTGTTAACTCTTTCAGAGATGAGACAAATCTTATTCACCTTTAATTGCCATCCATCCCCAATGCCCAGCTCAGTCAATGTTTACTGAGATGAAAATTTTAAGTCCCCTCTGTGTGAATGATGTCCTAATATGTATCTTGAGCTGTAAGATAGAAGGTGCCTGTATGTGAATCCTTCTATGATACTAGAAGGTGTAGGTTCTATTGTTGTCTGCATCAGCCCTTTGCTCAGACACACAGTCTCCCTCAAGCCTCATAACACCTAGGGGTGGAGGGCATTGCTCCATCTTTACAGAGGAAGAAATAGTCTCCCAGTCCTCGGTAGGCAGTGGATTTGGGGTATAAACTCAGGGTCCTTAATTTCATATTTGATCATTTCACCTCCTCTGTATCTTTAAACCTTTAAGAAACTTAGAATCTTTTTGGATGGGGACAGGAATATTTGACAAAGTCTCATATTGTTTTAGAAAAATAAGCTTACCCTTATTGTGAGGCATAAGCTATTTTACTCTCTAATACAGGCACAAATGCTCTATTGATTTTTTTTAAAGCAAAGTAACAAAAACCCATGTCCCTCTTTTTGCGAAAAATCATTATTACTAAGTGTTGTGGTCTGCAAGATGCTAAATAAGGGTTCTAGCTAAAATGTTTTGCAAAACTATTTCAATGCAAAATCAATAACATGTGAAAAATTTATGAAAAGAAAAATTAAGGATAAAACTACCCCTCACCTTTGAGTGAATACATACTCATGTATGAAACAGTAATATGCCGTGTTAACGTTTGATCGTCCACTGAGGTTTGAGATCTTGAGGCCTTAGGTGCTTAGAAAAGTAGAGATCCAACGGGGTGCCAAGCTCTTGATTTCCAGGCAAGACTTCTGCACCTCTGGATGCCTTCTGGACATCTTTCGTGGACCATGTGAACATGACTGTCAGCTAGTATTTGGCCAGTCATGGGTGCAAGGCACGCTGTATAGTGTAGAACCAGAAGGAGTAGGATAGACACGGAGGGGGTAAATTTGAAAATTATTTTGGGGACAATGTCTGGTCCATAACAGTTGCTTGATTAGTGTTTGCCAAATGAATGAAGGTATAATCTACAGGATTCAGGGCATCCCAGAGATGAAGGATGAGGAGGTGAGGTGGAAACTATCCAAGTCATTCAACCTGTCTGAGCTTCAATTCTTCATCTGGAAGATGGGAAAGGTGAGAATACTTCCTGTGTTAGTGAATTAGTCAGGGTTCTCCAAAGAAACAGAACCAATGTATGTATGTATGTATTTATGTATAAAGAATTGGCTCATGCAACTATGGAGGCTGAGAAGTCCTAAGATACGCAGTCAGCAAGACCCAGGAGAGCCGATGATTTAGTTTCAGTCTGAGTCCAAAGGCCTGAGAACCAGGGGAGCTGATGTGACCTGGTGAAGAGGAGCACAGACTCTGAAGCCAGGCTGCCATGGTTTGAATCCCACCTCTTTCACTGGCTGCACAACCTTAGGAGCAAATTATTAATGTCTGCACCTCGATTTCCTCTTCTGAGAAGTGGGTTAATAATTATAAAGTGCTTAGAATAGAACTTGCATTTAGTATGTAAATATATACTGTGTGTGTGCATATGTATAGATTGTATGTATGTATGTATGTATGTATGTTGTGGTAGTGGTGGTGGTGACAGTGATTACACAGAGACAAACTCACATGCCTTCAGGGGCCAGTCAGGTAACATCAAGTGTGTGTAGCAGCCAAGAATAAGTCGTAAGGAGTGGTAGGGTATGTGGAGAACCAGAGAGTATCCTCTTTAACTTTAAGGCATTGAAACCTGGGAATTTACAAAACACTGCCTGGCCACCATCGATTTTTCACCCCTGGCCTGCCATATGCCAAACTGCATAATGAGTGTTTTACAGGTAGTTCCCTTAACAATCCTGCTAGTGGGGTGGTCTATTTTACAGATGTCAAAATCAAAGCTCACTTACCAGGTAGTGAGTACCAGAGGGAACTGGGATTGAACAAAGGGAACAGAGGCCTGACTCCAAAGCCAGTTGACTCTTTCGACCCTGCTCTATGGTATAGAGGTTCCTGGGTGAGCAGAACTGGGGCAGTCAGTCCATCCTACAGTCCATCTGTCAGTGTTGGCCCACTTATGGATATGCTCTCCCGCTGATCTGCTTTCTCAGTGGTAGAGGTAGGGCAAGTAAAAGTAGAAAAGTGCCTGTGTTCCTTGCAGCCTCCCTGGAATGTCTTCAGGGCCCTCCCCATACAAATCGCACATCCTGCTGACAGCACTCTCTCATTTCCATTCTCATGCCTGACACAGGAGCCTCTGTTAGTGGCCATACAGCTTATGGCTGTGTTTGTGTTTGTGTAGCTCACTGCTTCCTGAGCTCAGAAGGGTCGGGTCCTTACTCATCTTTCCATCCCCTACCCTGCAGGCGCACTGGCATCACTGAGTAACATCTGCGGGCTCTGAGTGCTGGTCATTGCCCATTTCTTCAGGTGGTGAATTCAGGCAGTCAGTTCACGTCTAAGATGTTCAGACATTCATGTTTGCCCCTCTTCAAAATTGGGGTAATAACTGTCACAGGTTGGATTCCCCAGGAAGCAGACTCTGGGATATGGACCAGCATGCAGGAGGTTTATTAGGGGGTACTCTTAGGATCAGCACTGGGAGGGAAGAAGAGGGGATGAGAGGGGAAGAAGCAGGGTCAGGCGGGAGGAAAGTGAGGCTGCAGTCCAGTCTCTGTGAAGACCTCGGCCAACCCCTTGCAGCGCCCTGAAGCTGAGATAGCTCTTCAGAAGTGTTCTGAGTCAGAGTAAGGGTACCAGGTCTTTATACCCTATGTCAACCAGTCACTGGATATGAGGTGCCCCAAGAAGGGGGCATGACCTTGGGAGAGACAGCTCTCTTCAGTCAACTGAGGACTATCTAGGGGACTGAGTCCTTCAGTCCCACCCTGAAGGAGGATGGAGGAGACTTGCCACAGCCTCCACTGCAATAGCAGCTTCCAGGCTACTGGAAAGCTGCCTCATGCAAAAGCATACTCAAAAGTGCTAAACAATTGTAATGTTTAGTTGTTAATATTAATACTATATATTATATATATATATATATATATATATATATATATATATATATATATTTGGGGATCAGAAAATATTTCTCCAACTGAGTTGGAAATATTTCTTAGGATAGATTCTTAGTAAGAATCAAGAAGTCAGTATATACCCTTGTTTTTATTCCTCTCATTTCCCCAAAGACACCCTTTCCCCTCTCCCTTTTGTTATTAATCTCGTCTTAAAAGTGCTTATGCCATCCTATTTTAAAACCTCTAGGGTTGGTTTGATTTGATTTCCTTTCCACTGAAATGACTGTTCTGAACTCTGACCTTAATCCGGGATGGTTACAGCAGCTGGAAGCACTTCCTTGACTGTCTGTCTAGCTTCACACTTTATATTCTGTTTAGGCTCAGAGAAATTCTAAGTCCTAGTGCAGTTTTTAAATATTGCTCATATTAACTATTCTTATCAGTGAGGTTAATTAAACGTCATTGAGTGCTGGCCCTAGCATCCCCAACTTTGTACTGACCCTGGAGTCAGTTCTGTCAGCTTGTAGGGCTCAGCAACACCAAAAACCATCAGTGTAAAAGATGAATGTTCCAGAGATCAAGAATATTGAGCAACTCAATTCCAGGGACCAGCTGCTTATAGAAAGAACTGTGTATGGGAGTTCAAAGATGCAATATATTGTTGATTTCACACACTGTGCGCACACACACACACACACACACACACACACAGATGTACCTAGGCAGTTATTCTGTGAATTCCATCATCATATGATTTTCCTCAAACACATATGTAAGTATATATATTTCTAACTCACAAATCTCTATGTCACTTACCTGCCAAAATATCTTCTGTAGCTCTCTAACATCTCCACAATAAAATCTAAAAGCCTTAGCAGAGCTTTTTTAGTGCTCTGAATATATCAAGATCTTTTATGCTGCTGTGTCTTTGTCCATGCCATTTTCTTTTCCCAGAAAGCCTTCTCACTGCCTGTACATTTTTCAGTTCTCACTTCAAATGTAACCTCCACCAGGCAGCCTCCTCTGGCTTCCCCACAGTGTCAGAACAACACTTGCTGCTCTGTACTGCCTTTCCTCCCAGACAGTGAGCCACTGGATGGGGGTGGGGTGGAAATGAATTCATGGACCTGATAGTGAAGTGAGAGGGTCAGGATGGAGAGAGAATGACAGAAGTTACATGCAAAATCCTTTTAATTAAAACTTATATTCTGTAGCATCAGTATTCAGCTATGTAGATCTCTAAAAGTGTGACTTAATGCACCTGTTATTTGAGTTTGTTCTTGGTTTTAAGAAGAACCAAGAAACCACCTTTTGATCCAAGGATTAGAAGAGCTTCTAAGGAGAGGCTTTCTGACAGAAGTAAAACTTTCCCCTGACTGCCCTCTGGTGGAGGTGCTGAAAGAGCCCAGAGATGATAGAGAAAGAAAGACAAGCCTTGCTCCCCAGGTGAGGAGAGCAGTGTTCTGGATTGTTCATTGTTCTGTTTAGTCAAGCTGCCATATGTAGATAATTACAGATTTTTAGAGAATTAGAGTGTGGCAAAACATGCCTCAAACTGAATTCAGTTTGTCTCTGGTGGATCAGATGATTCCTCAAGAACATTAGAATACCCAGAGTGAAGGTTACTGAACAGCACATGGAGAAGTGCCATGTGTGGTTAAGGGAAGTCTCTGTTGGTCAAAGTGCTGGACATACATCAGCTTTCACTAGCATATCTTCACGAACTGCAGAAAGCACTATTAAGCAAGAACACTTTAAGTTCTGTTTCCCCTAGAGCAGTGGCTCTTGCCATGCCCAAGAATCATCTGCTGAGCTATGTTAAAACCCTGATTTCTGAGCCTCTAAGACAGATTCTGATTCAGCGAGTCTGGGCTGGAGCCCAGGAATATGTGTTTTACTAAGTGCCCTAGGATGATTCTAATGATGTGACCCCACACATCTTGCAGTGGAGATGGGTTTTATAGAGCCATTCACACACTTTTCCACAACTATGGCAACTTTCTGTAGAAGTCATGATTTCAGATATTCTGACCCATTGTCCCATATTACACTCTTTTTAGACCTCATGGCCTGATTTTTGGCGTGAAGGACATGGTGGTGTTCATTTCTGCACATGGGATTGCTAGTTAGGATTAGTATTTGATCTGTAACTGTGGAACAGCTTCCCTATCTCCTTTCCTCTCTCTCTCCCCTTCTTTGCACCTACCTGCCTGTCTACCTGTTTACCCTTGTATCTAGTTACTCATACTTATGGATCAACCTGTGCTCTGTGCCTTGTGCCTATGAACCAATGTGAACCATGGGAAGAATCAACCTTTTGGAACAGAGGTTACCCTAGGATTTTGGCATTTTTGATGGAGTAGCATGAAAGACATTGGCCAGGAAATAACTTCCCCTGGAGAATAATACCAGCTACCATCTTGAGCACCTACTAGATGCCAGGCACTCTACAAGTCTTCTTAGGTACTTTATTACTAACCCAGCCAAGTAGTTCACAGGTGAGGAAACAGGAAACTTAAAGAGATTATGTAACCACTTAAGTCACCCGGAGTCAGCAAGGTTAACTGTGACTTGAATCCAGGGGTGTCTGACTCCAAAGTTCCCTGCTCCCTTTTCTCCAGATGAACATATCTCTAGCTACCTGCAGGTGGGCACCAAAGCTCATCCACCTTTTCTAGGTCTGCCAGTCAGTTTCTTTTTTATTACGCATAGAATTTTAGGTGAAAACTCCATTTTCAAGAAAGTAAATTAGCAAATCAGGAATCTCTCCAGGGCACTGCTGCTAACATCTTCCCAGTTTCTGGGGAGTCTAAAACTCAGTTGTATTTAAGCGAAAAGAAGAATGCTTACTGTGATTTTTTAGAGGTTTCTGAAGGTTGTTTTAGGACCATACTGGGCAGTCATGTATCTTAGTTTCATATTTTGCAGAGAACCTGCAGCATTGTTGACACTCCTAAAAGGTCAATAACAACTTGTTTGATATTTCGAGTTAATTGTGAGTCTCTGCGTGTTTGCATAGCTGAACCTTTATTGCTAAAGGTCCCTTATAAATGTTGCATTGCCCTTAATGTTTGGGGCTGCCTTGAATGCTTGTATGCCAATGGAAATACATTTGTTGCAGTGGAAAAGCATTTGATTTAACACAGTATAGTTCACTTTCCTTTAGCCATCAGAAGATTAAAAAGAATATAGTTTGTGTTTTTCTGATTATGCAGGAAACATGTTCAAATATTTAAAATTAGGAAAATAGGAAACAGTGTAAAGAAGATGAACTACACTTAATCCTCTTATCTAAGAGTAATGGTAGTAATAATAAAAAATGTTCTTTATGTAAATAAAGCATGCTTACTGTGTCTCATACTGTTGTGAGATAGGTGACATAATTCTAATTTTGTAGATTTGGTAACTAAGGCTTCGAAAGGTTAAATAACTGTCCTCCCAAGTGGTAAGTAGTGAAGCCCAGATATAACATTCTGTTTTTTCCTTAGCTCTAAAGCCAGTACTCTTTTTGTGCCTCTCCCACATAACCACTGTTAACATTCTAGTGTGTTTCTTCCAAGTCTTTTTTTAATGCATATTTTTCATGGCTGAGATCATACTGTGAACACAATTTTCGACCCTCCCGTTTTCACTTAACATAATGGCATAAGCATTTTTCGTATATGATTTGGCTCTGCCTTCCTCTCTGACTTCATCTTGTACCTCCTTCTGCATTGGGTGTCACACTCCAGCTACACTGGCTTTCTGTCTGATCCTAGAAAAATCCCCAAATATGCTTGCCTCAGGACCTTTGCACTGGCCACTCCCTTGGGCTCAATTGCTCTTGTCTCAGCTCTCAAATGGTTAGTTTTTTCTCATCCTTTAGGTCCCAGCTTACATGTGTTGGCTTTCCCCAAATGTCTGTCTCAAATAGGTCCTGTACTGTTTCTTAGCCCCTTGTGGGTTTCCTTCATAGCACCTGTTACAACTTGCAATTAGTTTATTTTCTTTGACTTTTTAATATATCCTCATGTTACCTTCATCTTTATAGGTCTAGCCTAGCATGGGCTTATACATGATTCCATACTGAACATATTTGTATATAAAACACTTTATTATTCTGATGGTTTCAAAGAAGTTAAAATACTGGGTCAAACTGTAGGAACGTTTTTAAGACTCCTGCTTCATATTTACTGCAAAAATTTCATCCCAGCATTCCAAAATGTATATAACTGCAAGTTCTGTGTGAGGATACTAGTCACACTACACTCTTGCCAGTGTGATCGTTTCCAAAAGTCTTAGCTAAGTATACACCCGTGAAACCATTACCACAATAAAGTGGTTTTAAAATAAATGAAGAAAATAGATCAAAAAAAGAGAGAGAAGTATTAGCTATTTTAAGAGGTGATTCAAATGATGCCTGCATATTGTAGGTGCCCAGGACATTTTTGTTGAATGAATAAAGGGATCTCATTTGATGAGGGGATGATATAAAGTGGATATGTGGCCAGAGTTCCAAGAACACCTGAATCCTTTTCTGGACCCATTTTTCTCTAAGGTCGTTGCACAGAGACACATAGGTGCGGAGAACAGCAGCAAGCAGAGGGGCACAGATGGCTTCATCTTTGGCCCTTGTAACCTGGGCTGGGCCTTGCAAAGAATTCCTTTTGCTGGGCCTAACGGCAACCAGAACCTAAAAATAGGGTTGCTCCCTACCTCTTTTCCCCTGCATCTACATCAGAATGGTGAGCAAAGAGCTGTTCAGAGCAAAAGAAGACTTTGTCCTATCATTGCTGTTATAGACCTGACCAGATGTCATTTCAGTATCATCTCCTTCACAGGTGTGGTCCCATTTTTATTCACATATATGAAATTAACAAAGACTTTAAAAACTGATAATATTTAATGCATGGCATAGTAAAACCTTTACCCTCTGAGACCATGAGCCAATAAAAAGCACTCGAATCTGACCGAATTTATTCCTGCAAGCCTCTTTTCCAGAGAGCGGTGACAGGGGAGACAGATACCGAGACCTCCCCTTATCAGCCTTGTTTTCATGTACATGTTTTTTAAACTAGTCATGAGGTTAGATGTTTTCCACGTGTTTGTTAGCCAGTTTTCAGTCCTTTTCTGGGTATTTGTTCATGTGTTTTGTCTGAGTCTATATTGATGTCTTTTGTAATGCATTTATGTGAGTGCTTTAAAAAAGTAAAAGCAGTAATCCTTTTTTGTATCTGTGGTAAATATTTTTCCAGCTTGTCTCTCATAATTTTTACTATTAGTCGTACTGAAGTTTTAAATTTACATGTAGTCAAATCTACCAGTATTTTTTCTTGTTAGTTGCTTTTACAGTTAGCAAATTCCAAGATTGGATAAATGGTTACTCATGTTTTTTTCTTATTTTATGGTTTGATAAGCATGTCTGGTTTAGAAGGTGCTTTTTAATTGTATAAAAGAATATCGAAATTGTTTGAGCTGTAAATACCTGGTTTGGTAGTATCGTCCCCAAAATTGGTGTGAACTTTTTTCCAATTTGGCTTTGGAAAAATAGACTTCAAAATGAGGTATAACTAGATAAGCTTTAAAGGTATTTCTTTGTTTAGTTCCTTGGAATCATTCAGCTTTTTTTCATTCTCTCCCTGCTATCTCCTGGAATAGTATGCAGAGGCACCCTTTAGCATACTAACATAATAAGGATGCTTTTTATGGCTTAAGAGATCTTGGGAATCCTTGGGAAATTGTTCAGTGACTCTCTGCAATGGAATTAATGTTTTTAAGCCAGAAACCTGCATTCTATATAAGAGATACATTTTCAGAGCTCTTCTTGCTGTGAGCTCTCCCAGCCCCTCCCTACTGCTGTCCTGGGAGTGGCGCCCCCCCCCCCCCCCCCCGCCCCGGCCCCAATAATTGGATTGCAGCCAGTATTCCTTTGTTGCTTGCTTTTCAGAGAGGAGAGGTTGTGTATTATCCCAGAGGGCTGGAGGCTGCTGTAGTGTGAGTGCATTGTCTCTGGGGCTCTGCGGATCCAAGGCCAGTCCTTCATTCTGGGACCCTCAAGTCACTCCTTGGCCTTGGCTGTTCTTCAGCTAAAAGGACAGATTCCCAAATGCTCCTGATTGTTCTTATCTGTTTTTCCAAAGGGAGAGTGCTAGTACCAAGGAAAAGGTGGCTGTAGAGGGGCAATCAATTATCTTGTGGGCTTAAAACTAAAGAAAATGAACCCACAATTTAAGAATATTTTATCATCCATTATTTTCCTTATGTCAACCCCTTTGCGGCAGGAGATTCTTTCCTCAATCACTATACTGATTTAGATCCCTGAAACGGCTACCAGAAATGGAATTCTGAAATATGGTTTATTTGAAATTAATGGATTGAATCCAGGACCTCGTGCATGCTAAGCATGTGCTCTACCACTTGAGCTATATCCTCCCCTGTTTTGTTTTGTTTTGTTTTGTTTTTTTTGATGGAGTGGAGTTAATTTTAGATTTACTTATTTTTTAATTTTTTTAAACAGGGGTACTAGGAGTTGAACCCAGGACCTTGTGCATGCTAGGCATGCACTCTACCAATGAGCTATACCTTACCTCTCCAGCACTTTCTGTTGCTTCTTTTCTGACAATCTCCAGAGAAGTATATTTTATAACTTTGGCTATGAACAACAAACAGAATGCATCTCCTAGATTCTATTTTTTAAAAAACTCTTTGCTAAAATAACCCATTGAGGACAAATATATTTTTATTTTTGTGAATTTCACCTTAGTGATGTGACTTAAATTGTAACCACTTGAAGTAGACACTCAATTTTCTCCATGAATGTTGCTATGAACTGAACTGTGTCCCTCCAAAATTCCATATGTTGAAGCTATAACACCCAATATGACTTTAGAGATAAAGGTTTTAGGAGGTAATGAAGGTTAAATGAGGTCATGTGGGTAAGGTCCTAACCCAATAGGATTGGTGGCCTTATAAGAAGAGAGAGATCTTTCCCTCTCTCTGCCATGTGAATCCACAGCCAACGTGACAGCCATCACATGTGCAAGCCAGGAAAACCACCCTCACCAGAACCCACGACACCCTAATCTCAGGCTCCCGACCTCCAGAACTGTAAGAAAATAAAGTTCTGTTGTTTGAGCCACATAGTCTATGGTATTTTGTTATGATAGTCCAAGCCGACTAACATAAAAGTTTTATTGTCTTATTAAATTCTATTTCCTGGACCCAGTAGACATGCAAATTGCAAGATCATTGAGGATGATCTGTGTTTTAGAAAAAGTGTTCTAATGTTTGATGCTCTGAGTACCTTTTGTGCGTTTGAGTTGTCAGTGCTTCAGACCACTTGCTTTACTTGTAATAAATAGCTTTTTGTTGACTGGAAATATCCTGGCTCACAAATGGAACTGGTGGATGGAAGCTAGCCTATCCTCTGCTGAACAGGGAGTAAAGGCTGCACTAGCATTGTGATCTCAATGAAAACTGAGGTCTTTGCTAGGCTGGGAACTCATTTCTGGGCTCCTGAAATCACTTAATTAAAGGCAAATGCACATAATACCTGAACAGCATTACTGTGCTGGTTCTGTCTTCCCTGCCATGCTGTTATTCATTAACATTTGTGTAAAACATCTGAATCATAGAATCCTTTTACGAGGTCATCTAGCTCATCCCTTCTCTCTGTAGACTGACTCTTCCGCAAGCATCTCTAATGAAATTCTGAGCCTCTCATCTTCCCCACCACATATCTGGTGCCCTCGCACTGATGGACCCAGCTGATGTCAAAATTGGAAACAAATATTTAATAATACAACCTTGGATAAAGTATGAGATCTGAAAATGTACAGCTTTATACCTCGTAAAGTTCTTGAAATAAAAGAAAGCCAGCTGATAGTCTGCAGGTCTTAGCAGAGCAGTAATGCTACTTTCATCATGTTAACCACCAAATGTCCTCCACCTTTGAGTATGGACAGGCTCCTTGGATCTCTTAGGGTATTAGAAACCAGGAAACAAGAAAGAGCACCCACCCACATAGCCAGTGAGCACCTCTCATATCCTCCTACAGACCCTGTTCTCCAAATGCCAGACAGTAGAATTACCTTGGCAAGCAGCAGTGACGCTTCAGATCCATTCAAATGACTGTGTTTGGTTCCTGCTCAGTGCTGGCAGTTACTCTGTGAAGCAGGCAGGGTGCAGCCATAGCCCTGTTCCACAGCTGATGATGCTGATGGTACAGGCTTGAGGGCTCCACAGCAAAGGGACTGAGCAGCTCTGTGTCTATGAGCTATTCTGAAAACCAGCCAGCCCCTCAAGGATTATCTGGCATGCTGCTGATCACTGGGATAAAGAGGAGAAAAAGGCATGGTCCCTGGCTCTGCAGAGCTGTCCAGGAAGCAGAAAAGAAAGACCTGTAAACCTATCATTACAGTATGAAAAGTGATGTAATGGAGGAGAGGAAGCGGAGGAGGCAATGGGGCAGAGAGGAGGGTAACCTAATGCAGATTCTTAAAAACTGGCCAAATTAAGTTAGAGAGATAGGCATTGTTACCTTGGAAGTTTTTCCTTTTAGACCCCAAGATAATCTTCATGCTTCTAATTGTGATGGAAAAACCCACAAACTTTTGATATGTTTTTTAAACTTTGATTTAATTGCAACGTTCTCTCAAGTGTTCTCTTCTTAATAACATTTTTCTCATCCTTTCAGTAGTTAGAATGGGCTGGAGGGGTGGGTGTGTTTTTTCAGTGGCTGCTACCATGGGTGGGGAAGGATGAAGCCAGGTACAGAACACAGCTGCTTGCTGAGGCCTCCTGTAGAGGGACAGCCAGGTGGGGAATCCCAGTGTCCAAGGGACTCAGTTGTTTAAGAGATATGTAAAAACCTGGCATTTGGGGTCCCAGCGTGGAAAGCATAGCAACAAGGATTCTGAGATTGCTGTTTGGGCATCAGAGAGGCATGTGGAGATTGTGAGAAGGTCTGTTCACAGGAGGCAGTTGGAAGATTCTGGTGCTGAGATCAGCTGGAAATGGCAGAGGCCAAGCAGGCTCAGGCAGAGGTTCTGTACATCAACCTGCCTCCTTCTCCTCTTTAAGGTGGTGATAGTTCTAGCTATCCTGTTGGGGGTGTTATAAGGGATAAATGAAACTCATACGCATAAGGACATTGGTCCTAGAGAAGATATGGCCTTCCCACCCCTCCTTCCTTCCCACGCCCCCTTCCGCTGCCTTCTTGCATTACTCCTTTTCACTTTTCAGGAGCTAATAGTACCTAGAGCTATACTAAAATGTTCTATACAAAATGGGCCACCAAGTCTTCCAAGGGAGATGGTGATAGAGTAACTCCTAAGACACTCAGTGTGGTATCACCATTTGAAAAAAATGGAAGGAACGGTCTGTATTAGTCAGAATAGGTGAATTACTGTAGCAACCAACGCCTAAATCTCAGGCTTCACAAGATTGCTTCTCATGCATACTATAGTTCAACATGGGTTTGCAGTAGGCTGTGCTCCACATAGTCATTTAGGGACTAGCCCCTCCCCCTTAGTGGCTCTGCCTTCCTGTAAGGCCTCAGAGTTTTTCCTTATACCCTCTGCATCTACTGGGTAGACCGGGAAAGGATGAGAGGATGGAGCCACACACAGAAGTTGTTTAGGGGCCAGGCTTAGAAGTGGTCATTTCTACCCACATTCCAATGGCCAGAACTCAAGTTACTCAGCCCCACTGTAGTTTCTCTGGATGGCCAGGCAGAAAAGGAAACAGGATTTAGTGGATACATGACAATCCCTGCCTCATGGCCAGAAGTAACCCCACACTGAGCAAATTATTAGAAAAGAAATGAACAAGCTCCTCTCATTTAAGCTCTATAAGCAGAGTCCAGTGACTCTCTGGAATGTCCTTTTGGGGTGGGGGACATTCAAGCTAGAAGAATGCAGAGGACATTCCTCTCTTTGAGATTCTCTGATTCTGTAAAGCAGCAGAGAATTGGAGCCGAGTTACCCAGCTGAATTTCTGGTGCCTTAAACTGAGTTCTTGGAGTAGAAATAGAACGTTGAATTTCATTTCATAAATTGTTCTTCCAGCTTGATGTATTGGAGATTGTTAGCACGCACGCTCACACCTGGCTGCCCGCCACCTTCTGCCATTGCAGATACGCTTACAGGAAACCGTAAGTGGATCTGCTTTTGATGCTGGCAGCATCTTACTAAAATGCTTTTGCTGGCATCATGGAACAGGAGCAGAATTCAGCTGGGACCAATAATGAGGCTATTTAGAAAGTTCTTTCCTCCACCACCTGACAAGGCAGATGTGGTGGGGATTTTTCCACTCCCATTCTGCCGATGGTGGCCGAAATTAGTTCAAGGCCATCAAAAATGTTTAGACCTCGAGAGTTGAAACCCCAGACCCATAAAAAGGACAAATCCTCTTTTTCCTATCTAGCAAGAGAAAAAGAAACTCACCCCAGAGACTCCCAACACGGAGCTTTGTCACTTGTTTATTCTCTTAACAGACCTAGAAAAAGCACAGCCATGTGTCAGTTTGGAAGGAACAAAAGTATTGGCCTTCATTAAAAATATTTCTAGATAACATTACTGTGGCTGATCCTTTTTTTCCTCTGAAGTCATGTTAAATTGAAAACATTTTTTTCTAAGCACTTTCACTTCTATCATCTCATTTAAAACTCCCAGTCATTATTATGTGAGGTAGGGATTTCATGATTTAATCCCCATTTAATACATAAGACTACTTGAGGTCCAGAGAGATTAAGTGACTTGCTTAAGGTCTATGAGATAGGAATTCAAGATTAATACCCAGATCTCTACACTTCCAAACTCTCTCACTAGACCACATGAGGTTATATAAGCTGATGCTTTTTTTGGGGGGCGAGGGGAAATGGAACTCCAGCCCATTATAACTGACTGTATGTTGACCCATTTATCAATATGTCCATCCATAAACTCTGTACCAGGCTTTATGCCTGAGATACAAAGACGAATGAGGGTCTTTGCCTTCAACAAGTTCACAGCTTAGTAGGGGAGATGAACGTGTAGATAAATAAGTGATGAACAAAACTATATGTGAAGATACCAGGGTATAATGAATGTGTACACGGGGAAGGAGCAGATTGGACACAAAGTGAAAGCATGGTTAGTTCTTCCTGGGAAGTTCAGGGATGTTGTCACAGAGAGTGTGACATTTGAGCTGAATCTTAATGACTGTCAGACACATCAGGAGTATAGGGGCATCCCAAGGGCTAGCTTGTGCAAAACCATAAAAGCTTGAGAGAATGTGGCCCATGTAAGGATATCCTGGCATATTTGGGGATGGTTTTGGAGAGTGATGAACCCCGGGGCACACCTGGCAGCACTGCTGGGCTAAAAGTGAAGGATGATATTCTATAATGTTTCTCGGTTCTCTGAATTTAGGGAATGTTTTGGGTCTGACCCACACAATCCAGTCCTTCATTATGTACTCTCTTGTCTTATTCTGTCCTTGTTCTCATCAGTAAACTTGGGCTCCGTAGTCTGGTTATAAATGCTCAAAGATCCTGAACCATGTCACATTCTTGCTGCGTCCCCTGTCCCAACACTGAGAACAGTAGATTGTGGATTCCGACGAACTGCTTAGTGATTTTTAAATATTCAGAAATCAAGCAGTGAACTCTATGCAATGTTCACAGGGTGTGGCATCGTGAAAGGGGGAGCATGTGGCCTTGGGTTCCATTAGGTAACCCAGCACTGGGCCAGTCATGGGAGGACATAGATAAGACTGATTCTTGCCCTCAAAGAGCTTACAGTGTGACATGGAAGGCAATAATTGCAATTGCATGAGGAGTAATTGCAATTCCATGACAAACAAGTTCTGTGAGATGTCAAATAAGGAACTGTTGATTTTGTCTGGGGGAAATTGGGAAGCTTTCCTTTCTGCTCCCATTTTGATGTAAACTCTCAAGGCAGGGGATTTGTGTGCCTTGTTATGTGTTGAATCCCTAGTGTCTGATACAGAGTAAATGTGCTAAATGATTTCATGGGAATTAATACTTAAACTTGATTTTGGAGGATGAGTATGTGTTCACCAAGCAGCAGAAGCAGGGGAAGTTGTGTTCCAGGCAGAGAAAATAGCTTGTACAAAGACATATACTTAAGTGTACAGTTTTATTTACCTAAATGTTGTTTCCTTAAATGTAATTCCAGAGAGTGTTCTTGTAGAGTGTGCTTATCTATGGGCTTTCTGGATAATAGCCTTTCTTTTTTTTGGTTTTTGACCAGATATTCCTCACATAATGCTGTGCTGAGTATCTTAGCAAAGTTGACCATAACAACACATATTCACCAGGGACTTTCTCGTGAGTAGGTATCAGATTAAGTTGGTTATAGGTAATGTGACCATGTAACCTGGTTTGCCTTGGACAGTGCTAGTTTATGCCTGTTGTCTAAGTATAATTAGTAATAGAGCCTCCTTGTACCCTCAAAAGTATCTGGATTTGACCAAGAGAAGGAGAGGTCCCTTCTCTCAAGCATCAATCAAGGAAAGTGGTTGATGTAGAAAGCCCCACTACCAGATTCCAGGAGCACAAATCCAACACTTACTCAGTGGATATTTATTGAATGCAATTCTATTCTGGATACTTCAGGGATCTCTAAGGAGGAACAAGACATATTTTCTCCTTGGCCCTTCTTAGATCAAAGTGATGATTGTATATATCTTGTCTTTCTCATAATTGGTTGTAAGAATAGTACAGTAAATACTCTATAAATGTTTGTTGAATGATTATAATGAGTCCATGTATGTGTACTTAACTTCTCTCTGCCTTAGTTGTCCTCATCTGTCAATGCAGGGATAACAATAATAGTACCTACCTTATAGAATTATTGTGATATTTAGTAAGTTAATGCATGTAAAGAGCTAAGACTAGTACCTGACACATTATTTATTGAGCATTTACACTCAATAGATAGTAGTTATTATGTGAAAGCACTTTGCAAATGGAACAGAGCTACCTGTAGCTTTCTACAGCTTAAAAATGAGAAAAACAGCTATTTAGAGGTTGTTTAGGGAAGGTTGCATTTTTAATTTATTCAACCACTTGATTACAAATCAAATATGAGCCCCACTCTTGAGGAGTTCAAGCCAAGTAAGAGAAACAGAAATGCGAAAGGAAACTATGAACTTACCTATATTTGTGTTGTGAAACAATGTCCAATAAATTTGAGGAGTCTGTTAGAGGTCTCCTGGGTACCCCTTCTAGACCATTCATTGAAAATCTCAGTAGAAGAGGAGGTGTACATGGATATTAATCAAGAAAACAATGCAGTTAGACTGAAATTTTAGAAAGGTCATTGGGGTTGGTAAGTGGGGTGGGGTTCAGTCAAAAATGGAGGTAAGAATATGTTGATGATAATAATCCAGGAAAATGATGCAGAGACTTGAACCAAAACAATAGTAGCAGGCGTAAGAAAAGTTAAGGAGATAGAATCTACACAACTAAGCAATTGGGAGGACTCTTGAGAAACTTACAGACAGCTTTTCTCAGCTAAAAGAGGTATGTTTTGAAGGACAGAAACAAGACACCAGGTTTGTTTCCCAAGCCCTCTGTGGGTTCTTGTGAAACCTGTGTTGTTGACCTTGAGTTTCCCCACCATTAATTGTTGAATTTGTGTTTGTATAAGTGAAGAACGATTGGGAAGTACATTAACTGTGAAGCTGTAAGGTAGGTAAAACATATGAGAGGAGTAAGCGCCATGAACCTATGTGGCTGGAAAACCTCAGAAGCTGAGACATTCCGTTTGAAATCTCGGATAGCAATTGCCAAAAGCTTTGAATTAGATGTAATAGACGAGGAGCCTTGGGCCTGAGGGTGGTAGTGTTGGTGCTAGAACCCGAGTCTTTTGACTCTTAAATTTACCTTTTACCCACTGAAGTATCATTTAGACTAGACTAGATTGGTTTTCTCTCTGGTTGCTGGGTTCCTCAGAATGCTCCAGAAGTATGTGGGTGTGGAGTAGATGTTTAGTGGAGTCCACTCTTTCCCCCACCAGAAGAGCAGCACTGCTTATCTGTTTATATGTTAGGGCTTTTCCTAAGATTTGACTTCAAAAAAAAAATCACTTGCTGAAAAAAAAATCACTTGCTGAAAAAAAAAAGTATGTATAACTGAATCCCTTTGCTGTACACATGAAACTAACATTGTAGATTAACTACACTTCAATAAAAAATAAGAATAAGAAAAAGAATATGAAAAAGAATATATATATGTATAAATGAATCACTGTGTTGTACACCAGAAGCTAATACAACATTGTAAGTCAACTATACTTCAATAAAAAACAAAAAACAAACAAACAAAAAATCACTTGCTGCAAACAATGTTTGAAAGTAAATCCTCTGGAGTTACAGACTGGCTCTGAATAGCCTGATAATCCTATAGTGCAGAACTATTTACTTTCCTTTTAAACTAATTTTATATATACACACATGTGTGTATAAATAATGATTTAATTTTATACACATATTAAATATTAACTATTGTTACTGTCTATATAAGTAGTAACATTAGGTAGATGATATTTAGAATACACTATTTTTTTAATTTATTTATTTTTTAACCAATCTTTTTTGGGGGGGTGGGGGAGGTAATTAAGTTTTTATTTAATTTATTTATTTTTAATGGAGTTACGGGGGATTGAACCCAGGACCTCTTGCATGCTAAGCATGCACTCTAACACTGAGCTATACCCTCCCCCTAGAATACACTATTAATTCACTTAAGCACTTGCATTTCCTAGAGCCATGGTTGCATGGAGCATGGAAATGTGGGCATGTGATGAATTCACACCAGGCTGCAACATCAGCAGCACCCTCCTCTTTTCCATCCCTTCCACATCATCCAGGCCTTATTGGACTGAAGACCTCTCCAGCTATAGAAGCACAAATTCAGTGTGCAAACCCTCACATTATATTCACTAAATATGGCTGGAGCCAGAGCATTCCCACCTCTAGCAATAAAACAATGTCTCTGTTGAAAGCTCATGGCTTCAGCTCATGAATTTGTTCTGAAGAACGACTTCCACTTTAGAGTTTCTGATTTTAGTCACCTGAACATTTCTTAGAGGGAAAAAGACTGTCCTTTGGCAGAGATTTCTCACAGCAGAAAAAATGACTCTGTGGAAGGGTAGATTCCAAAAGTTCATTTCTGGGGGGAGTCATCTTCGGGATTCATCTATTTATTATTTATTTCTAAGAGAGGCCAGATCTTAACCTGCCATGTGAATATAGTCAGTTTACTTTAACAAATATGTACCGAGCGCCAACTTTGAGACAGCCACTGTGCTCAGCTGGAGGGAAACAAAGACAGTTAAGAACAATCCCTGCCCTGGAGTACCTTGAAAACAGCTCAGGGAGACAAACCTGTCAACAACTGTGGCATGAATTCTGTGGAGGCAGGAAGAACAAGCTGCTGTAAGAGCTCAGATAATGAAGCAGGTCGTTTTGCATAGTGAAGCTGAAGCCTTGAAGGACGAGAGTGATTTTCCAGGGAGCGATGGTATTCCAAATGAAAGCAACAGCAGGAACAAAGGCATGGGGTAGCAGGGCCAAGCGGTGCAGGAGAATAGAGCGGCGTGTTTAGAGCTGTGTATGTGGAAGGGAATCACCCAGAAGTCAGGAAGCTTAAATGAGGGCCAGGTTATAAGGAGCCTTGAACACCATGCTAAATAACAGGACTTGATATAAGCAGCAACGATCATGAAGCTATTTTAGGTAGAAAAGTAACAGAACATGGATTGTACCATATGAAATTGACAGTATTTGACTGCTTTTGACCTGTAAAAACAATGTCATGTGTTCAACTGAATATAAAAATTAGTTGCTATTTTTAGTTACTGAATAGCATGTCATATACCCTGTAATACATGCTTTACATGCATTATCTCATTTAATCTTCACAACCTTAAGCATTATTGTTGTCCCCATTTTAAATATGATGACACTGAAGTTCAGAGAGTATCAATGGACTTAATCAAGGTCCTAGTCAAAACCTTTGGTTTTATGATTTTAACTTATCATCTCCAATTCTGTGTTTTATTAAAATAACTCTGGTGATCAGACTGGATATTAAAGGAACATGATACTAAGCTGGTTCTTCATTTGAGGCAAATTTTAAAATCTCCTTAAAAAGTTAGATTTCTCTCCAGCCAGCATTCCTACACTGTAATTCCTACAGAGTTGAAAATCTGGGTTAACCTTACCAAAAATTTTATTTCCTAATTAAAAACTGTTTCTATATAGATGCAGACATATTAGAGCTGACAGAGACTTCAGAAATCATCCAGTTTCATTTCTTCTTTACTCATGAAGATTCTGGTCCAAAGAGGAGTAGTGATTTGTCCAAAGTCAGAATTATTATTAATAGAGATGGAGCTGGCCTTGAATCTGACTCTTCTTTGTTCCCTCATTTAAAATGGATCTTACTTTCAAGAACACATATTGAGCAAGGGCCATTGTTCTCCATATGTTCTTCAGTAATTCCCTCACACATGGAAAAACTTCATGTCAAAAGGATGACACAGTTTGGCTATATACTGATACCAAATAAAAGACAGAAGGGGGAAATCTGTCTTTTAGCTATCCATATCTTGGAATTGGCACACATAGATTGCGTGGTCTTACTTGATAATAAATTTTAACAGTGAAGAAGTCCATTGAAATTACTGTTCTCAGCCCTTGTGTGTTTTGTTTCCTTGTGCCCCAAGGTACCCATATGCTAATAGACAATATAGAACAAATTTCAAGCAAGAGTTTGTATATTACCTGAGTTGTGAAACCTTGAAGATGACAAAAAAGAGTTACAAAATTCTTAAACAAGGTGGAAGTTTTAATAATATGCATAACATACATGACATTCACAGTTTACATTCCTAGGGTTTCGAAGGCTAGCAAAACCTCCTGCAAGCATTCTCATTTTACTGACAATGTGAAAACAATCAAGTATGATGACTGTTTGATCATCCCATGGTCCATTTTATGGATAATTAAGTAGGCAGGGTAGTATTGAATAACAAAATCAGTAAGTACCAGTTTGGGGTAAAGTTGTTAATTTTTTTTTTTTTTTTGTATTTTTCTTTAAACTGTCCACAGAACATTAGGTTACATGTAACAGAGTTTTTAAAACCCTGATGTAGTTTTTAAAACTGTGATTTTAGTTATTCACTCTTCTCAGTAAGGGAGCAAGCTGAATAGTGAGGTCAATATCAATAACCCTTTTTAAAGAACTTAAGTGTAATTTCTATAATAACCTAAGATTAATGGTGACTTGATAAAAGTTATGTGTTTGTGAATAATTTCAGAGTAGGACCAGGGCTTTTCCAGGGACTGAAATTTTACAGGAGCCCAACATCATTCTAGTTACCACATAATATCATAGAGGAAGTTTAGCATGAAATACGCATTTGTAGCCTACAAGGCTTTGGGGGTTATAATGCTACAACTTCTGTTTGAAAATCTTACACTAAAAAAATACTCATCTTCGTTAAAGATGTGATCCTTTTCAAGGAGGTATTTTGAACTTGAAGCTGCTGTTGCTAAGGCGTTGCTAAGGGAAATGAGCTACTCAGCACTAATGTGTAACTTTGCTCTTCTGCCTAAAAGTAGTTAAATCATTCCCCCAGCTTCAGAGTCTGAGAGAGAAAGAACTAAAAATGGTCAAGTGGAGAGCAGCCTCTTTCTGATAGTTACATAGCATGCCTTTCTTGTTTTTCATATTTTTACTTCACCGCTTGTAGAGAAAGGAAGTGACCTTCCTAAGCATAAGAGGGTTGAAAAGGCAAACAAGGCTACTGAGCAGGGCAAGGCTTATAATGAATGTGGACTGCCCCTGGCTAAGGCTGAAGGAAATGCCTGACCACTGGGAGAAATGCTTCTGCAATGACCGACCTCAGGAAAGGGCTTTTTACAACAACCCAGCAGTAAGGGTGACTCAAAAAAGAAAATTATGTATTAATGAATGAAGTACCAAATCACTGCGCCCTAAGCATTTGGTTCAAAAGTTCTTCTAAAATATTTGGAATCAATTATTTATGTTCTTTTGTTGTGTGTTCATTATGTTCCAGGTAATGATATTCTACATGCTGGGTTTATAAGGCAAATAACATACAATTTCTAACCTGCAAGCTCACAGTACAGTGTGAGAGTAAAAGGAATAATTCATTGAGTACAATCTGTAATAGAATAGTTTGAAAATTGTTGAAGTTCAGAATTATGCTCACGGTTGAATTTTTGATAAATAAAATTTGGAAAATACTTGGAAAGATTAATTTCTGTCTTGTGGCTTTAGTAGATGATTCCCTCTGAAGATCAGGCTTCTCTCTCCTCTACTTGCAGAGATGGAGGTGGGAATGGCAAACACACAAAATAATAGCAAGAAAAAACGTGACCCTTGTAATTCTCATAGGACCATTACTTGGTGGCAGAATATTGAAACTGCAGGCATAGGTTAGGTTTTTTTATTTTAATTGTTATTGTTTTAAATGTCAGCAGATGTCAACAGCATTACTCTGATTAGTTTCTGATTACAGACTAACAGAGAATACTACTTAAATTTTTTAGATCTACACTTTTCTCTATAAGGTAAAATTTATAGTAAAAACACTGTGGACTGAGGTTGGACATATTTAAGTTTGAAACCTAAATCTGCCTCTTAATAGCTCTGTGATCTTGAGCAAATCACATAAATTCTCTAACCTTTGTTTTCAGTATTAAGAATCTCAGAGTTATGTGATTAAATGAGATTTACAGGCAAAGCACCTCATGCAATGTTTGACACATATTGGATGCTCAATAATGCTAATTCCTGTTCCTTTTATAAAAGTACTTACTGAGTGAGAGGCCTTCTCTCCCACAGTCAACATGTCATAATATTCCTCTATTTACAACATTTTTTAAAAATGGGAGAGGTTGGAATAGATTCAGAGGAGACCTCAGAGGGGTCTGGGTAGAATGAGCTGGGTGCCAACATCCCCTTTCTGCCTTCTTCCACCATCATTGTTCTTATGTGAAATACCCTCCATTCTTCAAAACAAATCCTATCATTCTTTAAGCCTAGCTTCAGCACCAGCTTCTCTCATAAAACCTCCCCCCATCACTCCAGATGGTATCCTCACCATTGACTGTCCTTCAGTATTTCATGTTGATACTATCCTCTTTACATTCTTCTTTATACTCTTAAGATTCATGCGTGAAAAGGAAAGCTCAATTCCCAGCCAGATTGTAAGCTCCTTGGTGAGTACTATGGCTTGTATTTCTTTTTCTTCTTCATGTTAAGAATTTAGCACTGAAATTTGCCCACAGGACTAAGTAAATGTTTATCTCCCGCAAACATTCTTCATTAGAACTGGAACAGACCATTTAGCCTTTCTTAGTTATTATTGTCTTTATTTTCTAATTGTGTTGAGAGTCTTTGAATTGTATTGTCTTCAACAAGATTGAATTATCTTATAGCTAGGTACTAGTTCATACAGTTTTCCCTATTCTCCATGTTAATAATAATAGCTACCATTTAGAGTGCTGTCTCCACCAAGCCTTTATCTACTTAATTCTGGCAACAAACCTTAAGGAAAGTATTATTGTGCCCATTTTACAGATGAGGAAACTGAAGCATATCATTTCCCCCTGAGGAGGTGTTCAGCAAACCCTAGCTGAATTGAATGAAACAGGCGATGTGGTAGGATTGAGGGTGAGGAGCACGACTATCCATCTTCATTCATTCCTATAACTGGAATGCTGCTTGGTGCCAGGCTCTGTCCTATAAGGGGCAGAGGACAAAGAAGTTTATTCAATCAATGTTTGCTGAGCAGATATTCTATATAAGGAGTTTTGCCAGTTTTGGAAGAGGACGTCAGGGATGGGGCTGGGGACTCAATCCTACCTTCCAAGATTTTGTGCTTTCTAGCTTTAGTCCTTTGTATCTCTTTCACTCCAAATTTACAGCCAGGTGATAATGATAGGTTAAATGATACTCATTTTGAAGACATGCCTAGTTAGAAGCATATCACAAAGAAGTCGCTTGGTCACTTTTGGTTGAGAAAAAAACTGAACACACCTTCCATCTTCCCTCTCCTTTTTCTTCTAGTCTGTGCCCATCTTCCTCATTCATTCAACATATACTTACTGAGCATCTTATTCTATAGGGTGATGGAGGGGAGATCTTACTGTTAGATGAGGAAAACGCCCTTCTAGAAGAATCCTTAGATAACAACAATTGTCACTTCTGTGATGTTGGGTGAGACTGCATGTCGAGTGCCTAGTACAGTGTTTGGTGTACAGTAGACTCCTAGTTAAAGAGCAGTTTTAATTCATACTTTATAAGTCCTACTATTTCTTTATTTCTTCTTCTCTTCTCTCTCCTCCCCTTTCCTTTCCCTCTTCCTTCTCTTCTTCCTCCTCCTTCCACAAATAACCTTCCTTGACCTTTACAATACATCTATTTCTTTATTACAGAATTATAAATGAGTCCAGAATTAAAAAAAAAACCTACATGGAATTATTTTGAATACTATGTTCATCTAGCTAAACACTGTGTCCTTTAATGATATGAATAGCTACTTCATATTTCATCTCTTCAGTGGCCTTTGATTTGTAAAGATTTATATTTATACTAGGGTTTTTGTTTGTTTCTTTGTTTTTTCTTTTCTTTTATTATTTTTAGTAAAGCTCATCTGAACTGAAATGAAAAGGCCTGAAATCCCTGAATGCAGGGATCTTCAGAAATCTCTGTGTGTTTACATGTTGACCCTGCTGAGTTGTCTTAAACTATGATAAAGAATATATCAGTGAAAAGTCCAGACAGGAACTCCACCTAAATTAGATTTCTTGGATAAATGCGTGTTTACCTTTTTTTAGAATTTTGTGAGTAAGGCATTTTTCCTGTCCTTTAAATTTTCTTTCCCAGAAAGACACCCTAGTGCTTTAAGAGTGTGGTCAAAGGCACATTTGAAAAATCATGCATTGATTCTGGAAAGAAGCCTCTACTTTCAGCTGCTATTCTAACCTAGGCTTAGGATATGGAAAGAAAACAGGATGATCAAGTGGATCTACCCTTAAGCTAGTTTACCTGCATAGGTGAACTCTTGGCCATTTAAGTGGTCTAGACATCCAGTTGTCATATTTCCTCACACAGTAGCATTCTGCCAGCCTTTTCCCACAATCCATAGTAGACAGAACTACTCAGGAAAGAGAAAGGCATCACACAGTCAGGTCATACATCTCTAACAGAACATCAACAGTGAATTCCCGATGCTACTGATAGGCTCCGTGTCAGTCTGGTACATTTTTCTTTCTTCTGTAGTGTGTTTGCATTTTCTTATAAAATTTGATTTAATGTTTCTACAGGGGAAAAAAAGACAAAACCAAAACCACAATTCATCAAAGGAAAATTAGGCTTTTAAATTTTGTAAAATGCCCTTAAATATAGTATCCCATTGTCTGGGCATACTGATTGTATATTCCCTAAAAGAAGAAATGCCAGCAGCTAAGGCTTATTTTTCAAGAGAAGAGAGAGAAGATAAAAAGAAATTGAACCACCGGGAAATGTCAGGTCATAGTCACTGATGACGCTATTTAAATGGTGTGCCATAATCATATTAGGGCAGAGCACATGGAATTCCTGATTTCTGCATGACAGTGAAGAAGGGCCAGCAATTATCTCTGCGTGTGTGTGTGGATATGTGAGTGTCCGTTCACTCCACCTTCCCACCCCATTTTGCTAATTCAATTGAGGAGCAAAAAGAGGTAATCCAGACACCCAGGACAGGAGGAAGAGGTCTGCAGCTGTGCTCGGAGGGACTGGTGTGAAGAGAGGCTCAGTCCGACTTGGAGTTTTGTGCTATTGCACGTGAATGCTCTGGAACTGCTCTAATCGACTGAAAATGAGCCGGCTACGGTCATATGGAACAGGTCTGTTTAGCCACATCGCTGGGTAGCATGGCAGATGGTTGACCGTCAATGGGTGGTATTGATTGGCTGGACTTGCCTTAGGGTAACAAGACTATGGGTCCTTAAAAACCCACTTTATCTTATTTTCCTTTGTGCAGCTACGTACTGTTGTGTTTCTCTCTTCTCACTCCCCTAGCCCCCAAGATCTTCTTTCTTCCCTTTCTAAATCAAAAGCCTTCCTTGGTAATCAAAATAGAGAGGTTACCTTGAGATAAACACTCTTTAAATTATCACCAAGGCAAGAAAACTCGAGAATATTTTATTTACTAGGCTGATTACATTTTAATGTTTGAAGAAAGTGACATTTTAAAATTAATGTTTAAGACATATGGTGAGTGTACAAATTAGCTTATTTCATACAACCAGAATTTGATGAGAGCAACTCCTCCTTCTCACTCCCCAGTTAAAAATTGTCACTTGAAACTTAATATATGCGAGGAGGTTAAATGGTATTAAGTGATGCAGCTTTGACTTAAAGATGAAGGAGACAGTCACTGTTGTATGTAGGGGTAATTGTTGCCTGGATGGACTGGAAAAATACTAGTATTGACATCCGTGTTTGCAAGAGGATATGGAAGTTCCAGGGCTTTAATTTTGTCCAGCCAAGATACCCAGGTAGCTGTGTATGTTAGTTTCTCTTTTAGATACGAGGGAACGTAGAATGGTGCCTGCATACTCTGTAAGTAATAAAATCCTCCTTTAAAACAGGCCATGTAATGATATAAGTGATGAGATTTGTTTTTGTCCAGGTGGTTCTTTACCCTTTTTACATCACCCCTCCATCACTTGGGGGCTTTTAACCTGAGACATTCTATTTATTCCTGGCAGAAGAGCAGATTAATTGGAATAGAATTGTACAAAGGAGATGCCAAGTTAACTATGCAGACAAAATAGTATACGGCAGAAATGTTCCACTTCCAGGTAGATCTTAGGGAAAAAGAACAGCACTGGTGAGAGATGTGTGATTAGTTTGCTCTTGTGGTTGTTTATAACTATTTGTATAATTGTGTTTTAAAAAGAGATGCTTAAGATTTTTTTGTTTTTTGTTTTTCAGTGTCTTCACTTTTAAGCTTTTATTTCCTATCATGAAAGACAACATCAAATATCACTCTGAAGAAAAGTTACACCCTTAACTCTCCTCCATCTTGTGTGTGCTTCGTTCCTATGTATACTTTTGAATTGGGTATTTATCACATGTGTCAATATTACTCTCCTTTGGCTAAAGGAAAATATCTCCGTGGAGTTTTTGGTTTTCTCCCTTGCTCTGTGTTGATTGGATTTTCCTTTTTCATCCTTTGCTGAATGAAACAAAGCTTGTTTGTGTTTCATTCTTCACAGTTCTTATTAGGATTGGTGATGGTGTTTTGTTTCCCCACTAGAAGTCAGGAGAAGGCATTTATTTATTTATTTTGACAAGATACAGAGAGAAATACAAGACAGTTGCCTGTTAGGATGCTGCCGTTTCTCATGTCACATCCTACACCCAAAAGCTATTCCAAGGGGAAAAAAAATCTTTTAAGATGGTTCATTTGAATCTGTGCACTCTACCCACCTGGTGGTTATACAGTGAACTGTTACTTTAAAGAGTAGTTTAAACACCAGCCATGTTTGGGGCAGGCTGCTCTTGCAAAGAGAGCAGTACATATAACAGGAGTCTACTGTGTGTGAGATAAGGGGAAAATTCAGCTCACTGACTAGAGGTTTTAATGTGCGAACTCTAGGGAAATAATATATTGACTGTTCCGTGGCACGCAAGAAAATTGAAGAACCCTTTGCAGACGGAGTGCTTTGCAAAGGATTCTATCTGTTTCTCTTAAAACAAAATCTGTGGCAAGATGTTTGAAATCAGCAGGACGCTTAATGCTGCTTTGTTAAATAATGAGGTAATATTTTGTCACTTTTTTCTGGGCAGCATCTGTTTTTTTCTCCCCCTCTTCATTTTTTTTCCTGTGTTTATGAAGGATTCTTCTTCTTCCTTCCTTTCTTTCTTTCTTTCCTTTTTTTCCCCCCTTCTCATTGAAGTCAAGGAAATACAATTCACGCTTCCATTTCTGTTCCTTCCTTTCTGTGCTTTTGGAGAATTTGGTTGTCTTTTTTTTATTTGCAGTTTCAGCCGGCTGCTGTTTCCTAGCCCATTGTGCCACGTAAGGCTTCTCCGCTGCGCGAAGTAGGTAGTTATTAACGCTGAATTGGCTTCTGGTACAGTCCATCTGGACTCTGTGTGGGAAAGCTGGCTGCCGGCGACTGATGCTGAGATATCTGCAACCTTTGGGATGTGTGCATGGTGGCGAGGGGCTGACTGATATGAGATTACTTCTTTTAAGGGAAATTGTTATTAATGAGTCAAGAAACTGCTCATTTATGGTAAGAGGGATACGGTGGCGCTGGCAGCCCCATAGCTCTGGGATATCATTTTTAGGTTGCCTTAGCTGCTTGAGTGAGACAAGTTTCTTTCTGTGGTGGTGGAGGATTGTAACGGAAAAAAAAAAAAATCATGCATGACTGGGAGACTCGCCTGCCTGATTCTTGAGATTATATATTGAGAATCTGTTGCTTTACAAATGTCACACCACTGATGTAGTGGTCAGCCCCTCACTCTGAAAGATGAATGGTACTATTGGAAATACAATAATAAGGTTGACTTTTCCCAACAATAGGATTCTGCCTTTGTCTTTAGAGAAAAGGCCCCTGAGGACATTTGTGCATTTGTTTGAGGATTCCGTTGAAAGACTTTAGAGTGGAGGTTTTTGGAGAAGTGATCAATATACAAAGTGCATGGATTTTTTTTTTTTTTTTTTTTTTTTGCCTAGCAAAACCGGCTAATTATTTGTACTGTAATGTACAGTTACTATTTTGGAAAAGTGACCAGAATATCTTTTGATATACCTAATTTTAATGTATGGCCCACTAAGTGTGCTGAGGCTAGTATGGATGGGAGAAAAGCGTTTTAAGCAATTGGACTTTTCTAATCTCCAAAGAAATACGAAGTAAATATTTTGTTCTGAGTGAGCTGCTTTTATTTGTGTGTTTGTCAGCACTGTGTTCATGTTGACTTTTCCCAGTATTTTGATATTAGTGTGATTGCACTCAGACTTTCTGTCGTTGATTTGGGGCTCTTAGACCTGCCCTGTGTTTATGTGTTGAGCTCTTTAGAACACTTAACCTGTAAATTTGTCCTTATTACACAGTTCAACAGATACCGTAGTACTACTGTGACTTGTAGGACTGTTTATACATGTGTTCAAGAAATTATTTTTTAAATTTGCTTTTTTCAGTATTATTTCAGCTGAAGGGATTATAGTTATAACATTTCTACTTTTCTATTTCACGCATTTTCATTTCTAATAGCTAAATTTATTTGTATTCAAGTCTAATAGTTCACATTGTGTCTCCAACGCATATTGTTTTGCGGTATGTCTGTATTTTTTAAAGTGTGTGTGTATATATATATGTATGTGTATATGTATATTTGTATGTTTGTGTTCGTGAAATAGTAGCTTCGAGAAAGTAGCTTTAATTTCTTTTAATGTAAAGTTTATTTTCTTTTCTAATAATTTTTCACAGACATATTTATTCTTGGACTTTGAAGCCCAGAGCATAGCATGATTTTTGGCCTGTATTTCTACTCTGCCCAATTCCATCTCACTGTCAACTCCAAGCAAAGATTAAAAATTACTTTAAATTATGTTTTTAGTAATAATTTGTTACCTCTGTGTATTTATTAAGGAACAAATTGACTAAATTATGAATTAAACGATTAGTTATAAATTAGCCTTTTGGGTAAAAGTAAGGCATAAATTCCTCAGGTAAGCCACTTTAAATCCCAAACTAGAACAACAAAAAAAACTATACTACTGGAGGCTTGGCAACGTAGAGGTTACAAAATGTATAAAATAGGCAGACAAACTGTATACATTACCACACACTTGCTAAATGTCTCTTTGCAAGTCATTTAAGAGGCCAAAGAAAGAAGACATCTCTTGAAGGAGAGAAGCAAAATCACGTGTTCAGTTAAGCAGGATGAGCACTCTGCACCGGCTAGGAAATGAGGCTGTTGTCAAAGCATATTTTATCTTTCTCTATAGCAGTAGGAAAGCAAAGAGAGAATGTGTTTTAGTGGATTTTTAAAAATTCAGATCATGCCCCTATCCAAGTTGAGAAATAAATTCATTTAAATAAATCATTCATCATTCTCTGATTTGAAAAGCTCAGACAGAAGGCAGAAAGGTAGAGGCTGACAGCTGCCCCCCTTCTTCCCCAGCCCTAGCTTTTTTCTTTTTTGTTTATTAGGGAATAGTTTTCTGAAGCAAACTTGTAAGAACCTAGTTCACAGAGCAAGCCTAATCTCAAACTTGCTTTCTTTTGAAACGCTGGCCATGTTAGCTGCAGAAGGAACATTGCTTGCTAAAAATCAGCAATATTGGGAAAAAATAAAGTTAAAATGTAGATATGTTAGCACATTAAAGTGCTTTTGTTGTATCTTTAAGCCTAGAGGCAGATCATTAAATATGCATTTCGCTAGAAAGCAACTGTCGAGAAAGATAAGGTGCTTGAAAATATTCTATACTGGAGAAGCCCTCCGTCAGAGGGGTGGGGTGGTGCAGCCCTCAGGACAGGGGAAAGGGAGGACACTCCCACTGTTAAGGTCTGCCAGACGCTTGTGACCTGCAGTTGTTACAGTACTTTTGAGCTGGGAGGAGGGAAAAGGTAAAAATACAAGTATGGCTGTTGTTGCTTCAGCCTGGCCTTAATTACCAGACACAAGAAGCAGTTCAGAAATCTGGTCTCTGTTGTTGTAGAGGTCACCAAATCATTAACATCGTCAATCTGGCAGTAGCTAATTTAAATAGCACCTGATGTTGCAACGCCTCCCTTCGTTTCCCTAGCCAATCAGATCCTGGCTTCTGCTGACAGATGGTCCCATAAATGGATGTAAAAAGGGGAAGCTTCGAGCCAATTTCAGCAAGGCTCTGTTCAGTTGTTCTTATCTACATCCTAGAATCGGGGGTTTCAGCTCACTGCTCCTTTTCTTTCTTTTTTTTTCTTTCTCTCCCCCCATCCCCCCAAAATAATTGATTTGCTTTACAATCATCCACACTGTGTTTTGTGGATCTTTTAAAATATATAACAATAGTAGTCATTTAAAAATATATTCTGAAACCTTTGCAAATTTTAAGAGAAGAGTCGAAGCTCTGCGAGACCCAATATTTGCCAATAAGAATGGTTATGGTAGGTATGACTAGATTTATAATCTGTTGTTTGTGTTGCTGGAGGGAAGAAAAGCATCTACACCTTGACCAGTCTTATGCTTGCACAAGAGTTTAGTTCTCTGCTGCTGTTTGGTTCCTACATTTACTACCTCTTTTGTGTAGAGAGTACGGGTAGGTCCTTTTATTGAAAAGCAGTGGGGAAACAGATTGTCATTTTTAACAGGTCATTGTCAATTTTCCCTTCAACATAAAGGTGGGGAGGGGGAGGGGGGCTGAAATAATTGCCGGTTTGTTGAAAGAGGTTTATATTTCATGAGACCATAATGGCAAAAGAAGGGTTTTCTTTTTGTAAGGGAGAGGGGGTTTGTCTGTGTGCCTGGGTTTTGTGGGGCTGGAGGTGGATGCAGCGGGCTTAGGAATCTCCATTTCCGTGCTGGAAATTTAAACCTTGAGAGGCAGCTTCTGAATACTGAACGTTGAGATGGGCAGTTGTGTTTCGGGGGAATGCGCAGTCAAAACGGCAAAGAGAGTGATTTATTTGGGCTTCAGTAAATGCTGCATCTTGTATTTCAAAGAGTTTCCTGTCATGACCTCATAAAAAAGAGGAGGCGGCTTGTATGTGTAGCGGTGCCTGGCGTGTTGAGTTGTTGCTTCCTTCTCTGGGCAGCAGCTCTGTAAGAAGGAATGTCAGCTTTTACATAACGTTCCTTTCCGCTTTTGACACACTGTGTGAGGGTCCATCTTCTTCTGATCACAGATGGAGTGGAATGGCTTGAAGATGGTAAGTGAAAAGAGGAAGGCAGCTTGGAGAGTCCATCCGTGTGTGTGTGTGTGTGTGCACAGAAGGATGGTGGACTGTGCATCATAAATCACTGTGCAGATCGTTTGGGTGTGCATGTGTGTGTTTATTAGTATTTCTCTTTTCTGAAAACCAGAATCCATCTCCAAGTGTAATGGCACTGCATGCACACAAGGCACACACACTGCCTCTTCCATCGAACACACATTTTAGCCAAGCAAGGTTGGTATCTTTTTTGACAATCACAGTGTCACCATCGCTGTTGGCTGGCGTGTCCACCGCCTCTGTGAGCTTTCAGCGGAATCAACGACTGTTAAAGTTAAAGGCACGTTTCTTTTTCAGTCTCCTGCTCTGAGTGATGGGGAAGGCTGGGAATGAGGGGTGGAGGAGGTGAGGTTCAGTACCAGCAGATGCAGTTGGGAAACAGGACTTTTGGATGTGGAAGGGGAAGTGGAAAACCTTTCTGCCAAAGTAGTAAATCTATTTTTAGCATCATCTTTTTCTGAAAAAAAAGAAGCAGGGAAACTCCTTGAGTGCCGCTCCTATCGCCTGATGTTGACCCTGAAGATATGGCACAAAATGGCACGATCAGATGCCACGAGTGCCCACTTTGACTTTGAATTTCACGAGCAATAGCTTTCACAGGGTTTCAAAGCTGGGTATGGGGGAGGCTGTAAATTCATATCCATCTCACTTATTTTTTGCTAGAAAAGCCTGGGGAGGACTTTTCGCTCTGCATAGATGTTATAACAAAGCTGTGGTCTTTTTCCCATTCTTAGCGGATTGCCTTTGTCTGGCTGCTTGTTTTGATGGGTGTAAAACAAATAAGATTAGACCGAGCAGCCCAACTGAAAGCGATAGCTGGGAGGAAAACCCAATGAAAGGTTGCCGGGGAAACGAACAGAGGAAAAGCCGAGTAGGGAGCAGGTGGCTATCATGAGAACACACTGCAAACAGTGTAAAAAAGAGTCGGGGGGGAGACAGGACCTCGATTATCTTTGCTGTTCTTTGTGGCCGGCCCAACTTTAATTATTCTTTATAAATAGGTGTTAATTACATTTCTAACTCTGGTTTACAGTGATTTTTAGAAATCTATTTTTAAGCATCTGTTCTGTCTCCCCCCCCCCCCCTTTTTTTTTTTTTTTTTGGTTTAAAAAACAGAGAGAGGAGAGGGGGAAGGGAGGGTAGGGAATCTTGCTTTTTTTTTCTCTCCCTCTCTCTCTTTCCCCCTTTTCCCTGCTGTGAAATTGTACGTGTGAAAAATCGCAAGGAATCCTGTGAGGCCATTTGAAAAAAATGTAAATTATATTGAATGAAGTTGACGGAAGCATAATAGTGAACTCCCACAGCTGATAGATTCTGCAAATGATTTCTTAGAAATTGCCAGCAAATATCCATAGAAGAAATACAGGTAGAGTAGATTCATCCTAAGCAATGATTTTGTGCTAAGTGATATTGGTGTTTTTTACTAAATCAGAGGTTGGTACTACAGTTCCGGGGAGTTCATTGTATCTCTCATTTTATATCCCGAGTAGCAATTACTTTTTAAAATAATAAATGAAAAGCTGTATTCTAGCCTTTTGCTTCGCCTCCATCTCCATGTCTCCAGCCACAGGATCCATCAGGCTGCACCCTTGCAACTTCTGCCTTCCATTTGGCATTTGGTCCCGGTCCTGGTCTTGGCATAAACTGAGTAGAAAGCTGATTTTTTTTTCCCAGCTTCTCTGAACGTCTGGGGCCCATGCGTGCACTGGGTGACAGGCATCTCTTGCTTTTCCTCTAAGTGTGCTTTACTAGTAGTCTCTTTCTCATGATGGTGGGTACCAGGAGGACTGAGAGGTAGAGTACTCAGGTGAATAGAAGGTAGCATAAAAACAACTGAAATGATGATCTGTTACAGTTTCTTCCTGAGAGACAAATTAGGTACATGATCAAGTAGCTAATTTTAAGCCCCAAAATGAGAGATTAGAAGACACGGAAATGTGTTAAAAGGTTAGGAAATATAATCGGCTTTATGGGAAGTACTCTTAATTTTTACTCTCTCCATTGCCAATCTCCGCACTCCTGCCCCCATTCTTTCTTCCTTGCAGATGCTTCTTTTTGTTTTGTCTTCTTATTGGGGGATTTTTAAAAATTTGTTTTGACTCGATGTAAAAATAAATAAACTTATTTTTTCATACACTTAAACTCTTACACTTAGGTCTCATATCTTGAGTTCATAAACATGACACTATTAAAAATAGAACAGTTTTCTGATTCTCTTGAATTTTTTTTTTTTCTGAGAATTTTCTGGCATTTTTTTAGTTAGGGAAAAAATAATTTCTACAGGAACTGTCACCTTGGCTGGGGTTGTAAAAAAGACACGTGGTTCTACTGCTGACCTTTCTCACTTCTTTGTCTTAAAAATATTAATGCCTACTACCTGCATGTGGAGGTGTGTCTTTATGGAAGCACAAGGCTGAGTGTGCATTTATTAAGAACTGAAAATCGGATGGGAACTATTTCTGCAAAAAGCAGTTGGCGACAGCACAGTGTTAATGATCAGAATGTCCACATATCTCATTGCAATAGAATGGTTAAGTCATTTAGTATTTAAATTTTTGAAAGGGTAAAATAAACATAGGTGGGGGAATAATCGAAAAATTGCTTTGAGAATCATTGATTTACAAGACAGTTTTAATATCTCATTAAAAAAAAAAACCTAACAAGCAACTCAACCATTCATTTGTGATCTGGGTCCCATTCATTCCTAACTGCCATTCATTCAAGTCATCCTCCTGGCCAGATACAGATGAGCTTGCTTCTGTTTCATAGTTTTCCAAAGCCTTAAAACTTTTTTCTCTCCTGATAGCCCTTCCTCGACCCTTTGAATATTCTAGGATTTTGTTATGAGAGGAAGGCCAGATTGTTGTGAGGTAATAACAATAGAATATTTTTTGAAAGAAAAAGAAAGAAAATAAGCTACATATTTTAGTACTAAAACTCAGTCTTGAAACACGGTTTGGGATATGTTAGACTTCAGATATTTTAAACTTAGCGTTTCTTTCGGGGATAATCTATTTGAAATTTCAAATCTGTAAATCACTGCATGAATTGTGTGTGTGTGTGTGTGTTCAGTTATCTCTAAAAGAATTTGTGGGTGAATCCAGGTGTTTTACTCAAGTAAGAGTTACTATGAACAATGAAAGGGCTTCCTCAGGGCAAGATTTTTTTTTTTTTTTTTTTTTTGGTTTAATTTCTTCCCTTTGCTCTTATTTCCTTATTGGGGGTGGATTCTCTTCCTATATGTAGACCAAAAACTATTCCTTCTATGAAGAGATATGTTGATATCCCACGTCAATTAGCCCTTGGCATCTTAATGCCTTAATTTTTAAAAAGCCGAAACAAATTATCTGTGTGTACTATGAGTAAGGAATGGCGGTCTTAATAGAGGTCATTGTACATGGACAGGAGTACTTTGGCCTTAACAAATTTCTTCATCTGTTCCAATGATCTGTGGCCACCAGGCACTTAATTTATATGCCTGGACACTTAATATGTACATTTATTGGTGAGCTGGCCAGCGGATGTAGCCACATGAGTATGTGCTGGCAAATGCTGCAATGCAGTGTTTCTTCCAATGTCATTGGGAATTTGGGGGGTATGAAGGGAGGTAAACAGTCTCAAGCTTTTATCATACCATTTTGCAGTCGAAGGGCCATGTTGTACAGAACTGACCGATTCCCCTTTTGAAAGTGAAGTCAACCTTTTATTGCCCACTGTCCATCTTCCCATCCATTTGATAGATATGTGGAAAGTATGTGTATGTGAGAGAAGGAGACTGTGTGTGTGTGTGTGTGTGTGTGTGTGTGTGTGTGTTATCAGGGTAAGCATGTGTGTTTCTGGAATCCTGCACCTGTCTTAGGCTTTCCTTATTTGGTATTACCAAATGTGTATATACACTTGCAAGTATATGTGCATCTAAAAATGGAAAGAAAACCAAACTGGGCTGGCTTCCATAAGAAGTGGCTTCTCTTCCTTACAAATTCCAAGAGTTCTCTTATTAGAAAAATACAAAAATTCATCAAAAAAGATATATAAGACCCCACAGACTTCCATTAGTAACCAAACATCTTTCTTTACTTTCCACTTGAGAAACCGTAAATGGGCAAATTCATAACAATATTTGCGAACTAGAAGCTGCCCTTTCAATCAAGGAGTTAGATTTAAATTAAAATATATGTTTATGTGGAAGGAAAGTTGTGGTTTCTTTGGGAGCATATGAACCTAATCTTTAACCACTGGAAAAAATAAGGAGAAGGTAGGGTGGCTGTGTTAGCATCTTGTGCTTCATTTTGTGAACATGCGTGTGTTTTAGGAACACCCTTGTATTTTTAAAATCTCAGCGTGTTTTAAGAATAGAGGGCTTTTATAGGTCTGCAGCTTTCTAAGGGTGAAAAGAAAGGTGATCTGTGGATGGATGGGAGTTGTCACAAGCAGTAATTGTCATAAATTAGCCATCGAGAAATGGAAAGAAAAAAAGGCTGGAGGACAAGAGTGGAGAGGGGTACCCACATGTGGATCTGCACCTCGCTGGTATAAGAGATAATGAGTGATAAATTTGAACTGGTGCAGTGCAGGATGCCCAATAATTTCTCAGAACCTTGTCTTTGCAGGTTCATTACTTCTTTGCTTGCCTGTTCACACCTTTAATTATATCCAGTTTGGGATGCTAGCTGGGGGCACCAAAGATGAGCCATTTTGTTTGTTGTTTACTTCATTAAGTATTCAGGCAGTGTGCTCACAATAGCTTTGGAGCATCAGCGACAGGAATCAAGCACTTTGGAAACGGAATTGTTACAAAAGAGCAAAAAATGAGAAAGCAATCAGCCAACTAGCTTGCTTTGGCTGTTCACATCCACTCTGCTTAATGGTAATATTTATGCTGTCCCTGGTACATTCATTAGGAAATAACTTATGCAGTGTCAGTGCTCCAAATAGGCTGGTGGCCTGCAATCATTCTCTGTCTCTCTCTCTTTCCATCTTTCTATCTCTGTCTCTCTCTTTTTCCCCATGCCCTGTTCCCATCCCTGAGATTTTACCTTTTGCCAGTTCATTTTAGCACTGAGCATTTTTACTTTGGGGAAGATCATTATTCAGATCCTTGTTGTATCTAACACCAGAGATATTTTCCCCATCGATATGGATCTCCTCTATAAGGATCAAGAAATGCTGAATGCCATAAAGAAATTCTTAAATAAATTGTGGTTGAGAAAGCAGTGACAATGTTGAAGAAATAAGGTCAGTGTAGTTGTTGTACTTGCATTTTCATTTTTTGTTGTTTGGGAAAGCCTTATTTTTAACCACTAAAGTAAAATATAAAACTAGCATAAGTGATTTTTTTAATGGAAAAAAATTACAAATCACCAGCCTCTCCTGAAAATAATTTTCCTTGGACATTTGGTTTGAAAATAACATTTAAAATCAAATCTAATTTCTTAATGACTTATTTTAAAGTTATAAAACTGTAGTAATTCATAAATATTTTTTCTGTAAGAAGTTTAGTTCCTTTTTCAGGATATGAGGAAGCAGAAAAACAATTCCAGTCAAGATGACCAATTCTGAAAAACACACCACAGGATGAGGGTTTCCTCTGTTTTGCACTTTGTGACGTTGAATCCACCTGTGCTCATTCTGTGAGTCAGTTACCTTCTCTTGGCTACTCTCTTGTAACAACTAGCCCTTGACGTCCTTTTGCCAACAGTGTTCATAGGAGAGGCAGGCTATCATTTGTTGTTGGATGTATGTGTTGAAGACTTACTATGTGCATTTCTTTGAAATGTGGAAATCAGAGTCACTGTTTCTTTTCTTCTGACACTAATCAAAAGATATATTAGAGGCTAAATCTCTGTAATTTAGGGATAAAATTGGGTGAGGGGTTTTAAGGTTGGAACATTATACAGTAAGGTTTGTGTCAAATGACAAGAAAAGATCTGTTGAAACATTCAAGTACATAAATGTTTTTCCTTTTGTTATTTGTAAGAGTCTAGACATGACTCCAAAAGATAGAAACAAAAGATCTCCTGGACATTTTTGTCTGTAAGGTTCCATGTATCCAGATGTTCACTCTCAAGAAAAAGTAAAGTTTGGACAGTTTGAAGGAACTTGTCCTTCCGTCAGCTGCCCGTGGAGCTTGGCTAGATAGCTTGTTAATTTTATGAAATAAGAATACCTTGCTTCTGACAGAGATGACTCTTTGAATACTTTTTCCCGTGTTACTCTCCGGAGACAATCTGAGAAGATAGTGACCTTCTTGGCACCCCTGTGCTAATTTTTTTTTAGTTCTATGGAAGTATAGTTGATATAAACCCTGAGCAAACTTGAGGTTTGCCAGTCACACACATCTAGACACTGTGTGCAGTGTGTGTGTGCACGAGTGTGGTATGGATAGACAGCCATGACCCCTGGTGTGCCCTGGGATGTACCAGTAATGGCTTCTCAAGTAGTCTGTGTTTTCCTAAGCTGCCAGTCTAAACTCTTTAGAGTTTTGCTTTCTAATTTGTACATGAAAAATAACAGGCTGAGCCGAACTTTTTTTCTAGTGCCCCCTTTGAAGATACAGCAGTAGTA
Source organism: Camelus ferus (assembly GCF_009834535.1). Taxonomy (NCBI): domain Eukaryota; kingdom Metazoa; phylum Chordata; class Mammalia; order Artiodactyla; family Camelidae; genus Camelus; species Camelus ferus. Next base: position 35,968,706 of record NC_045708.1, read on the forward strand.
AATACAGCTTTAATGATAAACTTTAGTTCTAAGTGCTATTTAAGTCTGTAGCGGAAAGCCTGAAAACTTGCAATCTTTACTAATGAAACTTTCATTAGGAAAGTGCTCACTTAAAATGGAGTAAATGACTAAGTCCCTGTAATTTGTGATTTTGACCAGATTTGACTCATCCTTTCTTATGTTACTTTTTGTAATTCAGCCAAACACACATCTAAAATTCTGGATATTGTGCATATCTTCAATATTAATTATTTCTGTTGATGCACTGGGTACAGACAGTCCAATTCCCACAAGTCCAGATTCTTACTGTAACACCAAAACAAAACTGATATTTGTGAATAATATTGGGAAAGTTGTCCCCAAAGGAAGCTTTACATAAATATGCACTTATTATTCAGGATATTAAACGGGAATCCTTAGCTTTTACTTTTTAATTTGGGCTAAAATGTGTAAATTGGTTTTATTTTGGAGTTGCTCTGTTTTAGGTGGCTTTGGGGGAGGATAACTTTCTAGCTTGATTATATTTTAATTGTCTCTGTGGTAGAAAAGGTTCCAGGCCTGAAATCAACCTGGTTATTGTGATTAGAAACCAGAGGGCCAGTGTACAGATGGGGCTAAAAACAGGTTACATCGACTTGTACACGTGTGGAAAAATGAGAGTTGTTTCTAACTAGATACCACTATTCCCATGTCTTTGTTGGCAGGGCCAGCTCCAAGGCCCTGGACCCATGAGTCTGCCTCTGGACTCAGAGGACCTACACAGTGAGCTTGTACAGGCAAGCCTCTGGAAAGACTGTTCTTTGTCTTAAGAAGCCAGGAAGTGCAGAGGATTTCAGAGTCAGGTGAACTTTGGTTAGAATCCTGACTTTTCTGATAAGTAATAGGGCGATCTTGGATGAGGTACCTCAGTTTTCTGAGTCTTAATTTCCTCAGATGGAGATGAAAATGCCTGACTTACACGGTTTCTGTGAGGATTGGATGAGAAACAGTATTTGAAGGCACCAGTTACGCACATGATCTGAAAATTAAAGGTGCTTAGAGGACGTTAGCTCTCTTTCAATCTGTCAGTCATTCTATCTGTGCCAGGTGTCCTGGGGAGAAGTGACATCGTATGCTACCCTCACAGTCTCCATCCTGCCCCCAGAACTCATGGGGCTGGGAGGGTTGTGTTTGACACACAGTCAAGCCCTCAAGTTATTCCCTGGAATTGTATGGCTTTATTCAGTTTTCTGTATTCTACGGTTTTGCAAGGTACATCTGTGATCTTCTTTGGAATTAGAATTAACTTGGGGTTTAGTCATTAGAAAAAAGGGTGAACATAAAATTAATTTTAATTGGTGCTGTTTTATCCATTTCATGAAAGAGTCTGTTAGGAAATTCAGAACTCAACCAAAAAGAAAATAAAAAGAAGTTAATGTCAATTGACACGGTCTCATCTTTGCTATCTAAAATAGGAAGGAAGGGAGGGAGGGAGGAAGGAAGGAAGGATGGATGGATGGAAGGATGGAAGGAAGGAAGAAAGGAAGGAAGGAAGGAAGGAAGGAAGGAAGGAAGGAAGGATGAGTAATTTAAATTTGGCCCAGAAACCAACTTACTTTGGACCTGTTTTTCCCTCTTCACCACATCAGCTTTTTTTTCGCTATCCCTCTTGCTTCCCAATAGGCTGATTTTGAAGGTCTATTTCTCAAGGAGGGGGAAGAGGTTGAGGCAAAAAGTGGCTTAATGAGATTTTTCTAACTTGCCATCAGTTTTCCTTCTCCTGCTCAGTGAAGGATGGCTGTGGCAGTGTAAGCAGCTCTAGAACTGATCATATTGACTGAAGAAGAGTAGGAGATGGGAGCAGAAGGCTGGCCCTGAATTTATTAGCCTCCCAGTTGAAGGGGAAAAAAAGAGAAAGGAGGAAAATCACCCCAAAGGCCTTGAGTTGTTGATCACACACATTTGGGAAGTGGTAGTGGGTGGTGTCAGGACTGGTGTTAGGCCACGCCTAATTTTATACATTTTCCCAAGACTCTGAAGGGGGAGATAAATAGGCACATTAAATAAATTCACAAATTGTTTTAAATTGAAACCTGTTGCTGTCACCAGTGAGGATTAACACAAGTTGGGGATTTGCAGATACTAACTACTATGTATAAAATAGATAAACAACAAGTTCCTACTGTATAGCACAGGGAACTATATTCAATGTCTTATAGTAACCTATAATGAAAAAGAATACAAAAATGAGTATATGTATGTATGTGTATGACTGAACTGTTATGCTGTACATCAGAAATTGACACAACATTGTAAACTGACTATCCTTCAATAAAAAAACAAAGAAAGAATACAGGTAGTCCCTTCAGGGGACTCAAGACGTAAACTGAAAACATAACCTTAGAACACTGTTGTAATGTCATGGATTTTGAATTCCACTTCATATGATCACAGGAAGGATGTGAAGGGAGTAATTTTCTTTCCTTCAATTTAACCCTTAAAATTAGGGGAAGGGATTATAAATTGATCTGATTCCCAAGTGCCATTTTATAGGCCTGATGTTTTTATGAAAAAGACCCTTATTGTAAAACAGACAACTGAAATTTTCTTTTTCCGCATGTATCTGTTTCAAGGCTTCACCAAGTTCCTTCTAAAGATTTTGTGAGCAGCCTTGTATGTGATGTGCAAGCTCTCTGGAAGAATTTGGTTGATTTTTTAGAATGTGTTTATATGGGCAGAAATGTATCTGTGGAAGAAAGGGATTTGAATTTGAGAAAGGTGGAATAGAAGATGTTTCTGCATATTTTGGCCTAGAAAATCTCATACCTATTAATGAAAGACCAAAAAGAAATGATTGGGTGAGTGATTCGGGCAGGTGAATGGGGAGGGGAGGGGCAGGTAGATATTCTTAGGATCTCCTTGCCAGATAAATATTTGCATTATTTTTTAAAATGACCCATATTTAAGCCAATATTTGACTCTCAGTTTCTTCTTGCTTTATATCTCTGGTTTAAGGTTATCTGCTGGAAGAAAAACAGATTTCTAGCTTAGAAGAGCTTTAGTAAGAACTCTTAAGCAGGTGAACTTTGGAAACACGGGCACGCAGTTGGGATAATCTTGACAGTACTCCTCCTGAGCTTAGAGGTTGTTCAAGAACAGAGGAGCAAGTTTGCATTTCTTGAGGTTCAGCTGTTCCTAGTACAGTTCTGCTGTAATGGACCTGTGACCATGGAGACCATTTCTCATATTTATTTAATATTATAGAATTTTGACTCTATGGTGTCAGTTCCATCTTTTTAACGTAGTTAGGGCAGGCATGTTAACCCTTTTTTTATAGAAAATAAAGCTCAGCCACCTGCTTTAGTTTACACGTTTAGCAATATTAGAAGTCCCAGATCCAAAGTGTTTGAAATACATCCAGCTTGGCCAAAGTTTACTTCTCTGGGAGTGGGGGAAGGGGAACAATTCCTTTTCTAGATCAAGTTTTTTAATGTGGAATTAGCAAATACAATTGCATGTGTCTAGCATATAAACCACATTCTAGGTGCCTCCTGGAATGTCATAGTATTTAAAACATACTCTAATATAGTGTATTAGGACAATGACAGAGTGTGAAAATTATCTCAGGAGAGGAGGTACAATATAAGGAAGAGGGAGACATTCATTGTTGTTGGAGGAAGGAGACAAGGCTTCGTAGAGGAAATGCTATTTGAGTGAAACCAGGAAAAATGGATAGGCAGAAAAATTAGGAGAAAGGGGACTTCCATGTGCAGGGAAAAATATGAATAAAGGCACAGAGATGGCAACTTGCTTAAGGAATGATCAGTAGTCTGGTGTGAGTGCTGCTAAGATGTGTAATGATAAAGCTAGAAAGACAGGTAAAAGCTATATTTTAGGAAGTTTTAGGGTATTTTGACTTGGTTTTGACTTTATTTGAATTGGTAGCTAGGGCATGTCTTAGATCAGAGGACTGTAGTTTCCTGATTGTTTAGCAGGGTCGAGACCTGTCTTTATTGAGTCACGGTTTCTCAGAAGTTGAAGTCACCATAAGGATGCTCCTAAATTAGATATTGGTTATTTAGAGCAAATCGGCATTAAAGCACTGTCTGGTCATAGTGTGATGTTATAATGGTGATGCTCATTGGTACCGTCGCACTGAATATTGCTGGTAGGGTTACAATGCCAAAAAGCAGTAGGAAGGAAAATTGCAGCTTTATTTCAGATCCTAAAGAAATGTGCCATTAGAGGAATTTGCTGCATTCTCGCACCAAAAGGTACCAGTGCTCGTTTTATGGGATAATCTGTGGCCAGAGAGAGGATGGTGGTGATTTGGGAATAAAATTATTTCCTCCAGAATAGAAAAGTACCCACTTAAGACTTCTAAGTTCATGTACTGTGAGCCCTGGAGGGTGGAGATCATGTCAAATGCTCTTTTATTTTAAGGTTGGGCACATGGTAGGTACAATACATGTTTATTGAATTGAGTTATAATTTTTTTTGAAAGGCCTGAACTGCAGAGTTAGAAAACTTGTGGATTTTGGGTTTGTGTCATCAGTTTGTGAGTTTATTTAGTCTAAGTCACTTAACCTTTCTGAATTTCAATTTCTTAATTTGTAAAATAGAATTAATAAAACTTCATAGCTTGATGAGAGAGGATCAGTTACATTATATCCTTGGTACACTTGAACAGACAGGGTAACAATGTTAGTGAATTACTAGGTTCTAGTTTTGCCTACAATTATTTTACTGGGTCTTGACCAGAATTTTAAAAAATTAAAACAATAAATGAAATAGAAAAGAAAACTTTAATGGCTGGTACTTAGTAAGAGTATTATTTCATGAAACTTTTGCTTCAGTTACTAAGTTGTGATATGTATGAAGTTCTTGTATTCAATGTATTTCTTATTTTTTTTTTACTCTGTTAGATCATGGTTAGTAACATTTGAGAAACATTGTTCTAGATAATAAAGAGCTCTTAATTATCCAAAGGAAAAAACAGTCAACTTTTTTCAGAACTATGCAATGCAAGTTCTTTAATATCTTCCAAATTATTAAGGAAAGGATGACTTCAGATTATTTTAAATTTAATGTGGAATATTGTATCCTAAATCTTTGGAAATTAATGTCTGCATGGTGTATGTTTGAGCTTTTTATTAATCAAAATATTTATTAGCTAGCAAATCTCATTCTTTGGTTGTACTGTTTAGCTGAACCTTCAAAGTAATAATGATAATGACAATAATAAGTAATGGAGGTGACCTAGAGGTGACGCTAGAAATAATAAAATTAGCTTTCATTTCTTGAGTTCTTACTGTGAGTCAGGCACTGTGCCTTACACAGAGCATCCGTCTTAATCCTGAGAACAACCTTAAAAGGTAAATGTTAATTTTCCTGTTTTATGGGTGAGCTAACTGAGATTTTTGAAAGGTAAATAAGCTTATATAGCCAATAATTGATTTGGCCAAGATTTTATTTGAAGCAAGTCTGTCTGCTTTCAGAGCAAAATTTTAAAGATCTATTCAGTTCCATGAAGATATATGAAGACACCTACTATGTGTTAGTACTGTACTCCTCAGCAAAGATAGACAGGTCAGTTTGTCCCTGCCCTTGAGGGTTTACTAGCTGCCCTTGAGAATTCTCTGTGCATGAAAGTGGGTACGATTTGATTTAATCACAAGAGGACAGGCACAAAGACTCTTACTAGGTATTTTATTTTGTAAGTACTGGGAAAGGTGCCTGGCATATGGTAGGTATTCAATAAAGATTTATTACATTGAATTGAAATTGGATTAATTCTTACCTGGTGACTGGGGAGAGAGTGAGAGAGGATTGGGGAACCTTTGTGCTAGAGAGTGTCTTTACCTGCATTGTGGCAGATCCATCTGTCCCAAAGTCATTCGGTGTCTTTTGGAACTCCTAGAACGGCAGCAGGGAAAAGCCAACCCGAGTTCAAGAACTCAAACTAGAAACTTCGAGTTTCATTTAGGTGGAAGGAATCTTTTTCATCTTAGTGTGAAAAGAGAATCCCATGGCAGAGACATTTGGAGAATGAGAAATGGAGGGCAGGCTTCCTTCGAATGAAAACTAATAATTACTGCTGTTGTTGTTGTTGTTTCTACATCACTTACTAACCTTATAACCTCAAGCAAGTCACTTTACCTCTCTGAGCCTCAGTTTCCACATTTCTAAAATGATTTATCCCTCTCAGGGTTCTTGTGAGGATTAAATAGACCCATTTGATAAATACTTACTAAGCACTTACTGTTTGGTGGTCTCTGCGGATCTAGTAATAATGGAGACGTAGCCCCTGCCCTCCAGGAGCCGAGTGTCTGGTGAGAGTGGATTCAGGCTCCCACCGCCAGAAGGACGCAGTGCCCAGCAGTCTGCTTGGGGTGTGCGTATCGTGGTCATGCATGCCTCATCTGCATCATTAAAAGTTCAACTTTATTGAGGGTGAAGGTGCTGTGATATTCATCTTTTTATCCCCTCGTCCCCCTGGGACCCCGCCTTGCCCGGTGGTACAGTGCTACCTTATGTAGTTGTCACTCAGTGAATCCAGCCCAATTCAGCAAATATTTACCAAGCTGTTCAGGGTACTGTGCTGGGGAAGGGAGAGTATCATTTGCTGAGCAGAGCTGAGTTTAAAATGACTTGAGAATACAAAAGGGGAACAGCATCATGAGGTGGTGATAAACTACAGTAGTGCTAAAAATGCTTGTGATCTATTCAGGAAGAAAATAGGGCCCCAAAGAAAATTTGGCCACAAGCCTAAAAAAAAAGTAATGTATTCTTTTTCTCACTGCTGTTTTGTTTGTATTTCATGGGGATCCAGTGCATTGCTATGGGCACACAGTTGAGATGTGATCACGGAGATGACTACTTAATAGATTAGTGGCTTGGGACCAAGCCTAGCCACCTTCCCCAGGCCCAGGAGACCCTCCATGGCCTGGCCCCTGCCCTCGTTTCCAGCCTCCCACCCTGCAGCTCTCTGCCTTCCGTTCATCCTCCACTGTGGAACCGCACCGTGTTGTTCTGTACCTGTGCCCAAACAGATCCCTTGGTCTCGAGCATCCCTCTGTTTTTCTTCACTTGACTTCATGAGACGAATGAGAGATGACTTCTCACCCAGGGAAGATTGCCTGACTGATTCTGGCTTAAGCCCCCTCTGTTAGCACTGCCGACATCCTTCTATCGTTGGTCTTCCACATTGCATAATCAGTTGTTGAATTGTCTTGTTTCACCACCACCTCAGCACTCAAGACTGGGTTTACCTCTGTGCCTGGCTCTGTGCCTGGCTCAGTAATTGTTAACTGAATGATGTAGTTGGATGTCAGTTAGATTGTCCATAAGTGGGTTCTTACTAGGTGCCCTGTTAACCTGTAGCCTACGAGAGGGGTGTTGGACCCAAAGCCCCCTTGTCTTGAAGACTCGTTTTGACAGTACTTTTGCTCACCAACCACAATTCTGTAACTTTAAGTTCAAGGTCTTCAGTGTGTCTGTTTACATGAAACTTTTCCTGATCACCATGACTCACCTGTGATTCCTCAGTAATTCTTTCTTCTAGACTCCTTTATGTTACTTGCTTTCAGTACCATGCAGTTAGCAATGATATATCAAAATAATAGCAGCCCTTTATAGTGTATGTGTCAGGCTTTGCAAAAAGAACTTTACTGAGGTTATCTCATTAAACTTCACAACAACTCTAGGAAGCAGATACCTTTATTCCCATTTAGAAGAAAGAGCACCATGCAGCTTACATAACTTACACAAAGTCACATGGCTAGGAAATGTCAGACATCAGAGAGATTTCAAGCCTAGTCTGTTTGACTCCAAAGCCTATGTTCTGTCTCCCATTTTCTATTGCTCGCCTCTTAAAAGGTAGGGACTAATAAGAGGCATTTAGCCTAGTGGTTATCAGTAGGGACTTTCCATCAAGATTGCCAGGTTTCAAATCCTGGCTTTACCAGTTGTGACTGGAAAAATCACTTCCCCTCCCTATGCCTCAATTCCTTCATCTGTAAAGTAGGGTTCTTGTGAGGATTTGATGGACCAATATATATTAAGGACTGAAAACAGTGCTTGGCATATAAATTGCTAATGATCATCATCATTATTATTATCATACAATATTAATTTGTATCCAACTATTCAAATATTTGTTGAGTGCCTACTGTATGCCAGGCGCTGTTCTAGGTGCTGGAGATCCAGTGGTGACTAAGACAAGTCCCTGCCCTCGTGGAGCTTCCATTTTAGAGGGGGAAGACAGACCACAGAGTAAATAAATGAGTGGCTATTAGTAGGTAATATGTATTGTGTGATACTTTATAATTTCACATAATGGAATGCTACCTTAGAAATACGATGAGATAATGGATTTGAGAGTGGCACATACAGTGAGGCCACAGTTGTTCAGCCAACGTCTTGCTTCTGCTTGGTGAGGTGGAGCAGTTCGTGCCCTGCTCTGAAAGGCTGGGCTTTATATGTCCAGCAGCTAACTCTTGGGGTGATAGGCTTGCCTTACCTGCACCCAGTGCGGGATGGTCATCCCTGGAATGCCAGGAAATTAAATGACTGGGACTCAGGAAAGCCCAACATAGAGAATTCATAAGTAGGCCAGGGGTCTCCAGGCCATGGGGGAGAGGCTCCACTCTATTTCCCTATAGTTGCGGCTGGAAAATGGGATAAACATCCCAAGAAGTTCAGAAGGAAGTTTTGGCCAATCATTCAGCTACAGTCAGGGTCAGCTGGGATGTTCTGTCAAGTAATTTTGTAAGATCTAATAATTCTTTGCAGGAGCCTGGACCTAGAAAGTGCAGTAGTCATTGCACTGTCATGGGATTCTTCATGTTCATGAGACTGTTGTAGTGGTTAAGAGCATGAGCTTTGGAGTCAGAGAAATCGAGGGTTTTTTTTTTTTTTTTTTTTTTTCCTTCCCATGGGTCTTGTAAAGTCTCTAACCTATCTGAGCCTCAGTTTTATTGTCATTAAAATGGAGCTAATAATACCTACTTCAAAGCCTTGTTCAGAAGATTAATTGTTAGCATATGTATCTTTACATATGCCTGGTTCAGGGCCTGGCTTTGTACTAGGCTTTTAATAAAAGGTATATATATATTTTTAAGTTTAGTCCCCTTAGAGTGTGCATTTTATATATTGGTCATTTATCGCAGGGCTCACAGGGAAAGATTTAGACTGAAATATGTGAGCTACTTCCCATTGCCTAATCTTCAAAAAGAAAAGCAGGTAACCTCAAAACCAAGTATGTATCATCCCAAAAGGATTGTGGAGCCAGAGGAAGATTTGATTTGCTCCGTACTGGTGTGCTAGAGACTGGAACAGCAGTCTGTGTCACAGAGCTGTGCTAGCTTACATCCTTCTGGTCACAGACCCTCAGAGGCCTGAGGCTGTGGGAAAAAAGGCACTTGGTAAAAGAGCTTTGGAGTCTAAAATCCTGAGTTCAATTCTTGAGTCTGCTACTTTCCAGTTTTAAGTTAGAGTACTTACTTCTGAATGTGTATTTTCATAGGTCAAAATTATTCGGGCAAAGGCTCCTGTACTAACTGGAATTGTAAATAAATCTTACTTGATGCTCAGCAACTGGAAATAATTAGTTTTAAAATATAGGTATAAACTTCTGTATATTTTTATCTTCTCTCTCCCTTCTGTATTGCGTAAAATTAGATTAAAATTTTAAGATTAACAAAAAGAGAGATACAGTTTATTCTCATCTCAAAGCTCCTTTGTTTTTGTTAGCAATGTGTAGACTTAAAATTACTCCAAGCATACGAACTCTCCATTAAACACTTTTAAGAGTAGAAAAACATTTGTCCGAGCATCTGACAGCACAACTTTTGTGCAGAGCAATGGATGAAGCCCTAAATATGTTCCTCCTCTTGTGGTTAGTGGCATGTTAGTATTGTGATTCTCAGAGAATTTATTTGACCCCCTCAGCCATTAGTTCACATTTGTTATGATCTTGATACCTGACTCATCTAAAATAAACAGAGCAAGAAGAGTGAAGAAGAGGCTTTAGAAAATGATTTTAAATATAGACCCACACGTTCCTGCTTTGGTTTTCCCGGCTCACTGCAGAGCCTGGTGGATTGGGAAAAAGGAAGTCTTTTCCAACGTCCTCATGCTCTCTCCCTCTAAACCCTCCGAGCACCCTGCCTCTGCCGCTGATGACGGAGTCACACGACGGACTTTGATTAAATTCTGTGTACTGCATGTTGGGAGCAGGAAGTCACCCAGAATTCTGGGCCCGCTCTCAACGAGCTTCCAGTCTGTGGCGAGACAGGCAGGTAGACCGTGACTAAATGCAGGGTGGTGAGTGTCATGACAGCGCAGAGAGAGGAGGTGCCCAAGGTTGTGTGGGTGGGAGACTGGCTTCAACTGAGCTTTGCAAAATGGTGAGGCTATTTAGATGGTGGCGGGAGAACCATTTTAGTGGGGAGAGCGGGAGCACACATGCAAAGACCGGGAAGGGACAGACATGGAAGGAACATACCACAGAAAGCATTCACAATGTGGCACTTGCCTTCCTGCATTTTGGAGCTTTGTTTACAGACCATCTACTAAACGCCTCCCAAGACCTGAATTCCTAGAAGGCAGGTATCAAATGCCTTGGAACTCAGTTACCTAACAGTAATAAAATATTTATTATTTTGCCACATTCCTATGAACCCTATCAACACTGAGAAAACTGAGACATAGAACTGTTAAGTAACATGCCCAAGGTCACCCAGCTGAACAGGGATTTGAACCTAGGCATTCGGGCTCTAGTGCCTGTGTTCTTAGCTACTGTGCTATGCAATCAATATTTAATAAGTGTTTGAATTGATTTGAATTGAATGGATGTAGAAGTAGTTACATGATAATGTATTCACTCGTTTGTCTAAAAAGAGAATAACATGCCAGGCATGCCCAGTTCTGATAGTTATTGCAGCAAAATATCAAGGGCCCCCGTGGTTTTGGCTTTGGCTTATGTGATTGTAGAAACTCTCACAGGTAGAAATGTTCTGTGGGCTCTTAATCTCCAGATTTTAGCTAGATTCAAACCCAAAGTGAAAATGAAATAGTTTAGGCCTGAAACAGAGGAGATCAGAGGTCGAAGGAATATGGAGGTGAAAACGAAACAGAGGCTGTAATGATGGCCTTGCCCAGAAAATGGAAGACCTCTGGCCTTAAAAATACAGTCTTTTGAGATAGTTTGAAAGAAGTTGAGAGAAACAATAATGTAAGCACAGATAGCTTTAAAACATGGAAGTGCCCTAGTTTTAAATTGGTTTTGAAGAGGAGCGAGAGAGAGAGATGGGAGAGGTTTATGATAAGAGCGGAATGGTGGGGCGCAGAGCAAGGAAAGCAGGCTGAGCTGTGGAGAGCAGGTGCTCGCCCAGAGAGCCATCCATTCACTCATCTGCTCTTCCAGCAAAGCCTGGGGCTGGTCCCTGAGATTACACATGAGCAAACACGGTCCCTGACCTCAAGGAGCTCACAGTCCAGAGACAGAGACAGGCAGATGGAGAGTCTCGATGCTGTGTGGTAAATGTCTGTGATGGACGTGTGCACGAGGCATGGAGGTGGGAGCCGCGAGAGGAGAGTGGGGAAGGCCATGTAAGGCCTGTTGCTGAGAGAGAGAAGGGCTTTCCGGGCCAACAGGATGCTTTGCAGAGTGTGGCTCGGGACAGAGCACGCTGTGCTCTGGTTTATCATTGCTGGCTGCAGAATGATGCTGCCCAGGGTGCACTTTCCGAGGGCTTACTGAGGTTGTGGTGGGTAAGGAAGGAAAATGGGAGTCAGTAACTGGAAGACCTCAGCTCAGATCCCACCTCTGCAGCTTGTGAACAGGAGCTTATCACTCTACCTTCCGTTTGCTCCTTAACTCTTAGTTTGCTCCCTGTAAAATGCAAGTAATGGGGGGAGGGGAGACAATCCTATCCATCTCTCAGGGTCTTCATGGAGATAAACAGGGTGTTGGGTATGAATGTGCTTGCAGACTCCCCTGAGTCTAGCATGTGATTTAATGAATTCTTTCCAGGGCTTTGTGCAGGTTTGTCTGGTTGCTGCAGGGAGATGACACTCGCTGTGTCATCTCTCTCTGCACTCGCCATCACATCTTTCTGACAGAGCCCTAGAAAGGCCTCCTGAAGTGCACTTGGTCCATGTAGCTGCCCCTTGGGGTCCACGGGAAGGAAGGAGCAGTCCAAGTGGAGGGTGGGCCAAGAACAACCCCTGCTCTTCCACCCTGACCGCTTTCAGTATACGGAGCATACTGTGGCAGTTCCCTGAAATATCCCTTAAAAACAAGAGGGTTTTCGTTTCAAGTAATCACGAACCCTAATGACTGTGCTTATTGCATTTGAAGTGTCTAACTTTAACCCATTCACAGTAGAGTTTTTTTAAAGGGCAGAGTGTACCAGAAATTGTGTTTATAAGTGTTAAAAATGCTGCTTTCATTATTCATTTTTTAAAGTTCACTTAATCTCTTCCCCCTTTGCATTATGTTTTCCTGACTGGTATTATTGTGAGAACTTATTAGTTAATATTTGTGAAGCATTTTGAAAATGGAAATAGCTATTGACATAGGTGATGAGTAGTAACGTTTTTAAGTGTTCTTTTCTATTTCAGAAATTAAATTCCAAGGATAAATCTTACCAGCGGTCAGATTAGTCAACTTTGCCACCTGCAATACATTTTAATGGGCATATATTTTCAGTATGTTACATTTTGGACAAGAAGAATGAACATGTATTGAGTGCCTACTGTGTGCTGAGGTCCAAGCCAAAAGCCTGAAATTTGCTATTTTCAGTCTTCACAGCAACCCTACAAGGCAGACAGAAAATTGTTCGCATTTTTCAGATGAGTAAATTTAAATTGCACCTCAGAGAGTCTTAAGTGGCTAAGACAAGGTCAAGGCTGGAGCTGGTTTTCAAACTCAGATCAGATCAACTCCAAACCTCATGCTCTTACCATTATACCGTGCAGAATTTTGAATTAAGACCCTTCCATCCATTTATTGGGCAATATTAACCGACTAATAGCATATATACATCCTAGAATTGTTTTAACTGGATTAGATCACTTACTTTCTCTAAGACTACTGGGTTGCATTTTATGCCAATAGGAATTCTTTCCTCAAGACTTAGAGGCTTAGGAAAGGGCACAGAATTTGATTTCAGACTTGAGTACAAGTTGTGGTTCCGACTGAGTGACAGTGAACACTGCCGGAAGCCTCATTTCTCTGTCATGTGTAAAGTGACTTCGCTTCTTCAAGTCCCAGTTTTCTCAACTGTAAATGAGAGGAATGACAATTACCTACTTTGCAAAGCTGTGGGAGAATTAAGTGAAGTAATGTAGGTGGAGACATGTAGTACGATTTGTTGTGCGTTAACTGTTGGTGGTATTGGATGGAGTTCACGGTAACTGCTTGCCTGGACATAGTCCTGTGTGACCCAAAGTACTTTTAACCAGCATTATGGCAGGATCTCCATTTATTGAGACTTTGCCATGTTCCAGGCAGGGACTTTTCTAGGCACTTTGTATGTGCTTCTCCATTACCACATTTATGACATTATGTAGTAATTACTTATTTATTTATTTATTTACTACCTTGCAGGCAGGAACCTCTTTTATTTCCTTCATATCCCAGTATTTAACATAATGGCTTCTGGCCCATCGAAGGAACTCATTAAGGTTAAGGAAGTGAGCTTGGCTTTGTTCCTTTAAACTGCTTTTCTTCTTTTAAAAGCTAACTTCGGTTGTAGAGAGGGACTGTTCAAATGAAGCACCACATTATCATTATTCAATTGTGACATATAACTTGCTTTAAAAAAAATGCCTTTAAATAAGGAAAATTTAGGTTGCACTAATTTTACAACAGCTGATTCTGAATATTTGTTAGCCTTTCACTTTTTTAAAAGGTAAATTTCTGTGATGAAAAGAATATCTCAGGAGTTGGAAGAGTTTGCCAAGCAAATTTACTTTGTATCTGTGATTTCGAAGGCCATGGTTACCCTACTCAAAGGAGTAAACTGTTTTCAATAAACTTACTGTATATACATTTGTCATATCCAGATTGTTCTTAGTGGCATATTAAATTAGACCTTAAAACGCCTTATCTGAGAATTACATATTACGCAGTTTGAATTTTAGTATAAAGGTAATAATTTTGGACCTTTGTCATGTGTTGTTAAAAGGCTTATTATTTCTCAAGTTTTAAAATGCTGGTTTGGCTCTTGCCCAGTTAATGTGAATTAGTGAGATTTTAGAAGTGTATTTTGATAAAGACAGAAGATTGTAAAGACAGAACTAGTAACTTATTTATCCTCTGTTCTAATCCAAAATTCTTTTGTTATGAGGCAAATCATAAAAAATGCATATGGTAGGGGATTTTTAAAAAATATAACAATGAGGAATTGAGATGAAGGAAAATTAAGAGAATTAAAAAATAAGATAAATTCAGAGGTAATTGTGCTTTAAAAAAAATCAGGTTTGCAGTGAGGTCCTATGTTTTTCTCTACACATAGAGGACTACAGATTTGACATTCATTTTCCTAGCCATGTTACAAAGAGGGGACCCAATGTATTACAAGATGCAGAGTTCATAAAATAAAAGTAAATCCACCACGTAGAAGATAGAGGATATTAGTGGTTCATTGCCATAATAAAGTATTTGCCTCAAAGCAGACAGAAATATTCTGATACCTCGTATTTGTGATTTTTTTTTTCCTCTCCTCTTTGCTTCTCGTTCATGAGATTTTTATAAATATGTATTAGGAGGATCTCCGTATGCGGGAAAGTGAGAGAGAAGCTTTAAAAGCGTGGCGTGGAATGTGCTTGACAGTGTCATACATTCACAAGATGTCCTTGAAGATGGAGCACAGAACAGAGATCAGGGAAATTTTGGCAGCTGCAGTTGGGAAAATAAATGGCTGTTGTGTGATTGGGCAGATCCTGAAAGCAGGCTCCTGCTCAAACCATGTAATTAAGAAAAGTGGGAGCTTTTGTCCAAGTGCAGAATGTTCATAATATCAGAGTTTGTCAGCAGGAGCTTTTAGAACGGATCAGTACTTTTCACTCCCTGATCCAGGGAACATTTTTCTTATAAATCATCTTCTCTCCTTGCTGTCCTCGTGAAGGTTGCTGCCAGGCAATAAGGCAGACTTAGATTGTAACCTTGCTAATACACAATGATTTAGGTGAAAGGGAGACTGAACCAGAGACTGTTTCAAAAAATGCGATTTTTATTCATTTGGGCTTCTATGTAGGAACAAAGTGTGACCAAGGAGAGATGCTGCAGGATGGCTCTGGGAAGGAGGTGGAATCATTTTTAATACTGTGGCTTCAAATTGGTTTGAAGGACTTGACATTTTCTTCCTTTTCAAAAAATCACTTCCTTTCAGATTATAAAAGTGCTGTATTTTCATTGTAAAGCAAAAAATCAGAAAACTTGGAAAATAAAAATGGAGACAAGTATAACAGTCACCTCTAATCTTACCATTTATTATTAGCATTTTAATTTTTCCCTCTGTGCATGTTTGTATAATTGACATGATCAGTTTTATTTTGCCTTTTTTCTACATTGATTACAAACATTTTTCTTGTGTTATAAAAACCCACTATAAACATAATTTTAGCAGTTGCAGAATACTGTATCAGAATTATACCATAACTTAGTTAGTCATCCTCCCTGCTAGGCCCACAGGTTGTTTCTATTTTTTTACTCTTCTAGACACACTTTTCTTGATATACCTTATTGTGCATACTTTCCATCTACAGAATTTTGGATTCTTTTCTGAGCTTCTGAACGGATCTTTGGGTCCAAGAATATGAACATAAGTTTCAGAAATTTTGTGCCAATTTATATTTTCATCAATAATGATACAAGAGACTATTTCACTGCACCTTAATGTTTAACACTTGCAAACCTTGAATTTCTTTCTTTCTTTTTTTTTATGGAGGTACTGGGGATT
Organism: Camelus ferus; assembly: GCF_009834535.1. Taxonomy (NCBI): domain Eukaryota; kingdom Metazoa; phylum Chordata; class Mammalia; order Artiodactyla; family Camelidae; genus Camelus; species Camelus ferus. The sequence continues at coordinate 35,984,656 of NC_045708.1, forward strand.
GAACTCAGGACCTTGTGCATGCTAAGTATGCACTCTACCACTGAGCTATACCCTCCCACCTTGAATTTCTATCTGTGTTCTCTGTAAATATTTTGTCCACAAATAATTAAAAGCCGCACTCCTCCCAGCCCAGGTCTGCATTCTCACCAACACTGGTTTGCTAACGTCCAGTTTTACATCTGCCTTCCCAGTGGGTGTCCAGGAGGAACAGAAGTCTAGACTACTTCTCTGAAGTAGTTTGAGGAATAAAGTTCTCCTCTGTCAGTCAAAAAGTCCTATCTTCTAAGATTTCTTTCTTACACAAAAACAAAAACAGAACAAACAAACAAACAAACAAAACAGGAAGTCAGTGAAGGAAGAGGTTAAAAATAAAATTTCAAGTGTAATAAAGTAATTTTCAAACTTAAAACTACTCTGTCAGATTGATGTTCAGGATCTTTTCACTAATGAACATATAAATATAATATGAGGCTGTGTGAATTGTCCATGGATCTAATTAAACATTGGCCACTTACACGTACACTGAGATGCTGAGAACTGTTTTGTTTCTCGCACTATCTTTGGCTTCAGAATGTCCCCAGATAATTCTCCTTTGAATTGGAAACGCCGTTGGCATTATGCAATTCTGCTTAACAAAGAGAAGGTTGCTGGATGTAGATTTTTCTAGGTACTGATTCCATCTACTCCCCTCTGCTCTTCTCATCTCCACTCTAGCTCTGTTAAGAAACAAGTATTAATTTTTAAAATAAAAAAGTGTTTCATGTAGATTTCTGAAGAATTTAATCTGAGTGTGCACAAAACTTAAATTCAGAGACACCCAAGTTCTTTAGATCATCATATAGATAACATGTTGCTTTTTACAGCTGAATCTCTGAGTTTGCTCACATTCTGAGCCACTAGCCAGGCATTTTATAAATATACAGTATTTATGTTTACATGAATTGTGCCATTGGCTGTTGTTTATGCATTTAATCAGAAGATAAGTCCAACTTAATGAGTCTGTGGGCAGTTTAATAAGTGGTTCATTAATGTTCTTGGTATGGAAGTTGAAGATAACATATATACCGTCACAACTGGTTCCCATCCCAGCAGATACCTGTAGCTTATTATTAGGCATTTTTGTTATTTTGTCTACATTAAACATTCAGAGTTTGGGGGCTTAGGGAGTAGAATGGGAAAGGAATTGTTTTCCAATTGATTTTTTTTTTTAATTAGAGCTGATATTTTTACAGGAAGCCTGAGAGCTTGCCCACAAAATTGTATTTACATAAAAATGAAAACATTTATCTTTTTCAAATATGCCTTTAACAAAGAAGGCTTATTGAAAGTTTGGGGTTGTATTTATTTATTGGCCATTTTAGAAAAGAAGATGGAATAGGAGGTGGAGGGGGTGCGGTTGGAAGATTTCCCATCTTCATAATGAACTGGATGATCAAACAATCCCTTCAGCTTTGGAGAGTTTGCTGTAAAAATCTGTTAAAACCAAATATTCAGAGGTTATACCAGGACTGCCCCAAGTTGGGTACAACAGGAGATCATTTTAGGCCCAAGCTGAATCCCTGAAGAAACACTATAAGATATAAAGGAGGCCAGTATTTATTTAGGAGGAGAAATGTACGTGATGTGTCTGGGGAAGAAGATTAAAAGCTTGGATTTCTGTGAATTTGAGAATAATGCCTAAGAGAAATTAAACTTTGATTATGCTTTTCATTTAAATGCTGGTCCTGCTATTTTAAGTATTAATGCCTCTTATTCTCTCCAGCGGCTGCTGATTTTTTAAAAGCCCCGACTACCACCACTGAGAATACTTTTGGCATGCCTGGTGTTCCTCTCCAGTAAAGAAGATGCTGTTTCAAAGGAGTAATGCCTCAAGCTTACTTCATTGTTACAAATAGTCATTCATTTAGGACGTAAGCATTTAGACCAGAAACAGGACCATCAGTTCACTATCAGAATGGCGAGTGACTAGTTTGAGTGTAATTTCATTTACTTGCTTTTGGTGAGGAGGAGGGTCATTAGAGAAACTCTGGAGGAAATTGCTTAAAAGAAGGGTGTGTATATGATTGATTTTAATTATTTGTTTACTACCCCTCCTTTCCCAGCCTCTCAACTTGAACCCTTTAAGGGCAGGGACCAAATTATTTTTGTTTCCCCAATTCCTAGAACAATGCCTTGGTCTATAATGGCATTCAATAAACTCATCTTGAATTGAATACACTTGTTTTAAAGATATGCTGAGAATTTATTACCATGTAACTTCCTAGAGTAAACAGGTCTTTCAGGTTATTTGTGCATCTGCCCAAAGGTATTATTAAACTGTCAACATGTTTTCCCCAGTTGGAATTAAATTTTTTTTCCAGAGGGTTTTCTAGTTACCTTCTAGCAGAATCTACAGAAACTTGGTGCAAATGGTTTTTAGAGACATGAGTACAGTCTTCCACCAGATTCCCCTGGTCTGCGGACCTTTGTGAGTCATTACTTGTAATTCGGTTGAGGGTGGGGTGTATTACCCAGTTCCCTTTTCCTAGAGTGATCAGATCATAGATCTCAGACCCTCCTCTTGGGCCCCGTTAATAACATGTGTCTCCTTCCCAGTTGAATCATAACCAGGAAAGCACTGCATTTAGAAAAAAAAAAGGCTAATCTGAAGGGACTTGAGCAAATTAAAGCCTTTTGAAAAGAAGGAAGGATGAATATGGATTTTATGAGCCGATGGACAAAACTTTAAAGAAATATGAAATTGGGGGGTTGTAAGGACATTTTTAGTATCTTTCAAGGAGCAAGAAGAGAAGTGAGGAATTATTCCTAAAAATAATGTCTGTCTTCAGGAACACAGAGCCTGCTGTGTAATTTTCTAACTTTGGGGATTTGTTTTTCCAGGCTTTTGAAAAGCGAGTGAGATGCAGTAGTCGGGGCTGCTCTACCAGAGTCTAACATACTGCATGTCAGGATTTTATAAGGGTTAAGTGGGAAATGCCTACAAAGAGAATTAGGACTTTTATTTTTGTTCTCATGAATAGTTTAAATCTATTTCTTTAATGGTTCGATTCAGTGACTGCCCTTGGTAAACATTATTCTTCATGCTCTCGGGAGCACTTGTTCTATTACATAAGGCTTAGCCTTTATATATACATTTTCAAAAGTCCTTCCAACATAGTCAAAGAAAACACCTTTAAATACTTATTAAAATATTTAATAAAATACATGTCTGTGTCCTGGATGTGCACACCTGAGACATGTTTGCAATCAATTCATTCCTTTAGTATCTTTTCTAGTTTCTGGGAATACTGACATTTGAGGATACTGAAAGTAGAGGGGAGGGAATTTGGAAAAGAAACATCATATCCTATGACCCCCCTAGGTTCTTTTTTCTTGATTGTTTTGCCTGAATTGAGTATCGAGGACACTCCTCCCCTAGAAAAATCAGAAGTTGAGGAAAGCCTAGAGCGGCGGGCTGGGTGTACAGGGCCCTGCGCTGGGCTCTGGGATGATGAATGTCAGTAGTGAGTTCCTACATCGGTGCAGGTTCCTGTAGTATAAAGTCATAACCTTTTATTTGCCCTGTGAAGTAAATACTGAAAGTGTAAACTAGGTTAACTTATGGAAATGCAAGACCATACAGTTTATTGTCAGAGTTTCATTTTTGAGGATAATACTGGAGCAAGGCCATGATGTGGTGTGGTGGACAGGATGGGTGAGGGGGCTATGGTAGGACCTCTGTTGGGGCTCTCTGGGGCCCCAAATAATGATTTCCTCGGTTGTGAGAAGGGCCAGTCCTGTAACTCTAACCCGACTTACCCCAAACTTGAGCACATGGAAGCCTACTGAAGACAGAGCTGTAAGGGATTCATAAGCCAATGGAAGAAATATTAAAGGAGGCTTTAAGTACTTTTTAGAATTTTAGAATGGTCTCACTTAATACACTTTCTAGCCACAGGACGTGCTTGGTCTGTCCTCTGACATGTGGACCCTTCAGCAATAAATATTTGTTTTAATGAATGAATGAATTCTGAGGACAAGAAATTACATGAAAAGAGTGATTTGGGAAGGAAGGGAAATTTTTGCTCTTTGATTATATGGCTACTATTAGAATCAATTGGGGGATTTCAACCTGAGACAAAGGATTGACTTTAGTGTGCATAAAATGTTGTGTGCATGTAAATTTTGGGGGGAGAAAGGACAAAGGCATTCACCAGGTTCTCTACAGGATCCATGTCAGCCAAAGCTTCAGCCCTCCTACTTAAATGAATGCCTCTTAAAATCTGCATTTGAAATAACATCTAAACGTATGCCTGCCATATAATAGGTACTCAGTAAGTATTCTGTCCTCTTCTGTTATATGTAAAATGGGGATGACATTAATACCTTTTTGGCTTGTACTTCACAGGGTTGTTTGAGGGATCTAGCAAACTATTGGACCTGCGAGGAGTTTCATTTATTCAACAATTCTCTATGCAGAACCTACCAATTCTCAGGCCCTGTCCTATATACAGATACTGTTATAAACAAAGCAGATGTGGTCTCTGTACCATGGAGCTCAGAGTTCAGGTTGCCATTCTTTGTGGACTGTAAAGTACTGTACTCAGAAAAGTAAGGAGATAGGCCTCCACACCTATATTCAAATGCACTTCTATGATATGGCCACCTTCATACCCTACCCTCCCTGAAAAAAAGTAAAAGTAAACCTTCATCCAAATGCCCATATCTGCATTGTCACAAGAATATTGAAGTGAGGTAGTCTGTAGGCCTGAGCTCAAGTCCCATTTTTGCCTCTTATTAGCACTGTGACCTTGGGCAAGTCATTTCTCCTTTCTGGTCCTCAGTTTCCTCATTAAAATGACAGGGGGATTGGGCTCTGTGATCCCGCATGTTCTCTGATACCTGTCATGCATCCACACTGTGAACTCACTAAGGCCAGCTTCTCATCTTTGTTGTCTCTGTATCCCCAGGACCTCGCACAGTGCCTGGCACTCCAGAGCTCCATCTCTGTTCGTCTAAGTTTCCCAGATCTAGCCATTGTGGAAATAAATCCTTTTTATGCATATGATCTGGCATGCCCAAGAAGTAGAATAACAGATACCTTGGGCGGGCAATAACAAAGATGTGATTGAACAGCTAATTAGGACCATTGTTTAGAACCCAGGATTTTGGCAATGGAGATGCCATGAAGGGCAGAGAGGGTTGGCTCTTTTTCTCAGGAGCATCCTGAGAAAGAGGCGGACCCAGCCTCTGCTTCTTACCCTGCTCACCCTCTGCAGAGATAAATGACCCTGAATGTTGATCCAGCAGCTGCATGCCTGAGGCCTTCCCTCCTGCTTTTGTTGCATATTTTGCAGGAAAAAAAAAAAAAATGTAGTGTGAGGGGTGAGGTTAATGTGTTGAGTGTGAGTAATTAGTCATTCAAACCATCGACATTTACAATGACAGGATTTGAGTGCCTCCAGTTATTGTGCACTGCTCTAATAGTTTATCCCTGAAATTTTCTGCCTGTATAATGTTTCTTAAAATATATCATGGGAACATAAAAGATTTAATGCAGTGCTTTGTACAACCATTAGAGTTTGAAGTCAACTGAACCTCCTCAGTGCTCTATCCTGGATGCTGACTGTAATTCTGTTCTTAATTGCCATTCATAAGAGGGGAGGAAGGCAAGTCAAGGGTTTGAAACCTGGTCAGCTATGAAGTTGGCTGTGAGACCCACACAGAATGTTTCATTAAAGTACATGTGTACACTTGAGTAACTGATATATTTATTTGCAATGAACATTGTGCTGTTACAATATTAAAGGCCTTAGCCTGGGAAGCAAGTGTTCTGATTTGCTGAGCCACCTCAGAACTTACTGGAGGGTATTGTTCTCTCTAATACTCATGTTTACTCTGGTCTGTTTCCCAAGTAGAGATTACAGGTGTCCTCTCTTTAAGATCTATCACGTAACTTTAAATGCTGTCATTTCCTATTCTTGGATTCGATATATTTATATCTCGGCAACTTCTCTTATTTTCCAAATAATGTTTTAAAATCCTCTTGGTTCACTTGTGTGTCAGATTTGATTCTGACATTTTACATTTCTGATTCTTTTTTTAAGCCTGTCTTGCATACTGGGATGCATCATTAAGACTAGCGACAGGTCTTATCACACGATGTATATTAACACATTGGCAAATGTTTCTCAGCTTTAGAGCTGTACATTTTTATTGAGAAAACTCTGTGTGTGTGTATGTGTGTATTTTCCTCAGTTCTTTCTGAGGCCACAGAAGGATAACTGGGTAGCGTGTGTGCAGAGCTCCATCTCCATGGGACGAGAATGACTCGACCTAATTTATAGGCTTGGTCTGTTGAAGTGGCTCACTACTGAACGTTGCATCTCATGGCTCCCTTTCAAAGGTTTGGGCCAGTTCGGGTTGTCTGATGTTCAGATGGGGCTCAACTCCAGGAGTCCACATAAATTAGGAAATCCACATAGGATATAAGGAGATCCAGAAAGCTGATTAGGGAACTGAAATTTCTCTGCTGCAGACTTGATACTTCCTAGGTCTTCCAGAGCAGGGAGACCTGTGAAACATTCACAAGGACAAGTGCTGACTTTCACCACTGTGTCTATGAGTCAAGCATCCAGTAAACAAACAAAAAAAATGAACCCAGCTGTCAGGTGACCTTTAATAGTCTTGGTCGCACAGAATCTCAGCGTGCTTAGTTAGGTACGACTTACTTTCTTTAACACCCATAGCTGCCTCAGTGCTGGATATTTTCTAGGTGTTTGACCAGGGGCTGCAAGAAGGGGAACCTAAGAAGGTGGAGCAGGGAAGGTGTCCTGTAGATTGTGGGATGGGCTTTTTTGACATTAAGTCGAAATGTAGTAGTTGGGCAGCTCTGTGGTTCTGCCAGACCAGCCTCCTGAATTGGATAGATTCTGTCTTTCAGGTTCCTTATTGAGTTGGCAGTGCTTCTTGTGTTTGTTGCCTGGACACCTAATCTCAGTGAAGCAGTGAGGCAACACGGCGAGTGGAGGCCCTGCAGACCCCAGGAGGCCCGACTGCTTGGCAGAAACCTACCTCCCAGCCAGGAGTGGGGAGGATGCTCTGTAACATCATCTCTATTAGCATGACCCTTTCCCCTGGGCCCATCGCCCTCATTCTTTCCTGGATCCTGGCCTCAAGGGCAGAGCCGCTGAATAGGCATTACTGGGTGCAGTTTCTATCAGTGCTGAGGGCAGCTTGATTTAAGCTTCTTCCAGGGATCTCTTTGCTTTCTCCTTGCTGTCTGGGCCAGCCTAACACAATCCCACAGTTGACCTGAAGCCAAGATGGTTCTTGGTAAAGAATCATAGAAGCTCCCCACCCTCTTCAGTCTACCTTATTTCCCTGCCTCCTCTTGAGACTTCTTTTTTCTTTTGATTTCGTTTCCCATTTGTGATTATCAGAAGGAAAAACAGTTAGAGTAACAGTCACCTGTGTAGGGCATGATGAGGAATAATAGTAATGATACTTATAGTTACTTTATGTTCTAGGCACTTTAGGTAGATAGACAGACAGACAGATAGATAGATAGATAGATAGATAGATAGATAGATAGATAGATATAACCTTATGCGATAGGCCTTATTCCAGTTTACAAAGAGGAAACTGAGGCTCAAGAGTATTGAAAGAACCTGCTTGAGATCACAGAGCTAGTAAGTAGTAGACCTAGAATTTTAGATCAGCTGTTCCCTTGACTAAAAACTCATTCCTTTTTTTTTTAATACCACTATGCTTCAGATGAGAAAATAAGCAGAAAACAAAACAGAATAAAAACAAAACCAGTCTCTGAATGTTGACGAGGATGAGCAACAACTAGAACTTTCATACTCAGCTAGTGGGAGTGTCAGTTGGTACAGCTACTTAGAAAAACTTTTGACAGTGTCTACTAAAGCAGAATACACCCAGGAGTATTCCCAGCAGAACTGCGTGTGTATAGATAATGCTCATAGCAGCAATATCTATCACAATTAGAAACTGGAAAGAACCCAAATACACATCAAGGTAGAAGAGATAAATAAAACATGGTATTTGCATACAGTGGAATTCTCTGCAGCAGTGGAGAACAGCCTGCATCTCACAACATGGGTGACACCCAGACGTAATGTGTGAAAAAACATGAGAGAGTACGTTTTGTGTGATTCCATGTATATAAAATTCAAAAACAGATCCGATAAATTTGTGGATGAGAAGTCAGAAGAGTGGTTACCTTTGGGGGGTGGTGTGAATGACGGGGGTGGGGACATAAGAAAGGCTTCTGGAGTGCTGGTCAGGTTCTATATCGTGGTCTGAAAAGGTCACTCAGGTGTGAGTTGTGCTCACTTTTTAAACATTCCTTGAGTTGTACCCTTAAGATTTATACACTTTACTACATACATATTAAATAAAAATGCTTATCTCCCCCAAATTCTCTGAGCAGCCAAATCATAATAATAATGGAAGCTACTAGTAATCAGATATCTGCTAAACCTTGGTTTCCTCGTCTACAAAATGTAGAGAATATTAGAATATGCCTTCTTGCGGGGAGTCAGTGAGAGAAGTCACATCACGTGATTGGCAGAGTGACCTTAATAAATATCTCTGATCATGGTTGTCTTCCCACCGCTGTTCAGGCACTTCACATACATCATGACATCAGATCCTTCTTACCGTCTTGCGAGGCAAACAGCATATTGTTCTCCCTTTTCAAATGAGGAAAACTAAGGTTCCGAGAGTTCAAGTCCCTTACCCAAGGTCACACAACTCTGGAATGGCAGAGCACAATTGCATTTCCAAGGCGTTGATGATCGATTTCACAGGCAGCAGAAGCCACATCAGGAGGGACACATAAGGGGTGGTGCTAGGATAGAATGGAAAATTGGGACTTTGGGGCTGCATTTGGGGCCAGGAAAACCAGGTGCAGGCCCAGACTTTGCCCTACTTTCCTGTGGTGACAAAGAAGTTGCTGGATGTCTCTGAAATTCATCTCAAACATGAGGATTTTGAACTGAATTTTATTCCCTGAAGTGCCTCTGTGCTCTGCAGTTTTGTGATTCTCTGTTGGTCGTACAATACAGGACATCTTTATGACCTGGTTCCATGAGCTTAAACCCATTTTTCATGTAAAACCTTCTGGCATCATCTTCTCGGGACTTCCCCTGATTGCTCCTATACTGTAAGCAGAATTAGTTGCTCCCCCACCACATGCCCGCTGTCCTAAAATAATCATTTGTCTGTCTGTGTCCTCTACAGACTGTAAGCTTCTTGTGGGTAGAGACTAAGACTTATCTCTATCCCCATGCGTGCTGCCTAGGGCGGTTCACACATTCATGTAAATGTTTGTTTAATTAACTATTGAAGTACAGAGGAAGTCCTTTTTGAGTAATGTGTGAGAAGACAACCTGGGGTTGTGCTAGACCTAAGGTGGAGACCTAGAGGGAACCTTTCCTTCGTGTTTTTAGTTTTTATTAGAGGTCCAGGAAAAACAACAGAGTGGCTGGGGAGAAAAATCATTAGATAACTTTGTAGCTCCCCAGCATGTGCTTATGAAATCTGAAGTTTGATCGGTATTAAGCATCAGTGAAAATCTAAATCCTTCCCATATGGAACAGCCCCCCTTAATTTAATGTCATTTTACTTTATGAGATAGTTAATAAACAGGTACTGTATTTGATCTTGTGAGCATAGCCCTCTATATTTAGCTTTTTCAGCTTTAATGGAACTATAATTTTAATCATGATTATTACTTTACATTTTAATTATAATTTGGTGTGGCTTAAGTATACATTTCTGAGAGTGATTGTGTAATGAAAACAGGAATTAGCTTTTCATTAACAAAATAATGGGAGAGTTCCCACTGCATTCTAGTCTATGTTCAAAATCTATGGGCTGGCCTAAAAATAGCAAGGGGAGTTTAACATTTTGGTTAAAAACATGCTTCTAAATTGGCTGTGTTCACAACCCCGTCTCTTTTGCTCCATCTTGCTTTATCTTGTTCTCTTTCTGTTAAAAAAATAAAATCTTGAAAGAGACTTTGTATCTTTGAGATATCAAAAGGCTTAATATTTTTATTTTTATTTAGATAATTAGCACCATGGAGCCTCAGGTGTCAAATGGCCCGACATCCAATACAAGCAATGGACCCTCCAGCAACAATAGAAACTGTCCTTCTCCCATGCAGACAGGGGCAGCCACAGATGACAGCAAAACCAACCTCATAGTCAACTATTTACCCCAGAATATGACCCAAGAGGAATTCAGGAGTCTCTTTGGGAGCATTGGTGAAATAGAATCCTGCAAACTCGTGAGAGACAAAATTACAGGTATGCTCTTCTTCAATATTCTAGGCTTGGGATTCACAGCTACATTGTTCCGTTACATGTGCAGAGCTCAGCAGCAGTGCCTATGCGTGGTGGTGCCTGTGAGCGTCTGCAGCGTGCCTCCTGCATTCAAGGACAGCGGGGCACGCGGTCGTAAACTCATCTGTGTGTGTACACTACATGAAATGTCATCACAGATAAAGATTTTGGAGCTTCCTCAGCCTTATTTTGTGTGAAATAATCCTTTGGTTGTATCTCCTTTTATTCCTAATCAGCCACCTCTACCCTTTGTTCTTTAGTTCTCAGCTCTGCCCTCTGCCCTCCCCATTCTAGTTTTTACCTATGTATTCCTTCCCTCTCAAACATTTGGTTTGTGTGTGTCCAATGTTCTTCCATGTGTCCGAGACAGTGTTTTAAAGGGGGCCATTGTGGACTTGTGAAAGGAGGTCACAACTGCCCCATTGTCGCTGGGGAGAAATAGGCCCTAAGGATAGCAGATTATCCTGAAATAAAATTACACCGCAATAGGAGGGAGATGCTGAATGAAGGTATTTTGTTTTATTTATTTGTTTGTTTTGAAGATACTCTGAGAAGTCAGAGACTTTTTACTTGAAAGTGAAACAGAACCCCATACTTCATACCTGAAATTTTTAGGTTCTGATTTTTTTTCTAACCGATAGCCATTCATTGAGGACCTAATGTTCGCCAGATGCTGACGCTGTAATTCTTTGGGGCTGGTGCTGCGGGTGTTTCCCTGTAACCTTTCTGGAAGTGAGGTTGTTTTCTTGGAAGAACGCTGGACTACTTCCTGATGGCAGTGAAGCTACTGCTCTCTGATGCTCCACTCCTAAAGTCGTTCATGCTCAACTTTGAGTGTTTGTCATTTTTGAGTGTTGACTTTTGTCTCCCTGTCTCTGGATGGTTTAATTGAAGAGCAGCTGGCCTATATAAGAAAAAAGGAAATTCTGTAATTAAAATGAGGAGATATATTATCTTGATTTTAAATCAGAGGATCCAGTGTATTTGTGTGCATGTAGCTATATATATTCTCCAATTCTTCTAATTCTCTTGCAATATTGCAATATATTAAGTATTTTGCAAAATCACAAAGCTAAAATAACTGTCGAAAATATGTCACGTAACCCTCCAAACATAATTTCCTCTTCTGTAAAATTGAAAAATAATACTTTCTCCCAGGGCTTATTGTGAGGATTAAATGAGAGATTGGATGTATACTGCCTAGCGTGATGCCTAGCATAGCAGTCTCTCAGTAATTGAGGGGGGGTGTTATTTTTATAGGTACAGTTAGTGTGTTTCAAGGAGAGTAGCTAGAACAGAGAAATTTTATCAAGGTCTCCAAATAGGACCAGCGCTTTGATTATCTTACCTCAGAGCCCGGATCATCCATCCTTTAACAGAATTCCGTGTGCTCTCAGAAAGCCAATATTTAGATTCCTGAATAATCTTTATATAATAGGATGATAATTCAAACCAAATTAAAACCAGTTAACCATATGATTCCTCCTCCCACTCTTGTATAGAAAATATATTTTTGGTGTAGCCTTACCTTCTAAATAGGGACTCTACCAGCTATATTAGTGAATGTTATTAATCACCTTTTCAAAAGAGTTCCTTTAGAACTAGAGTGAGATTTTTGAGACGTACTGATTCATGGTGTTGTTCCTTGTTTTCTAAAGACACATGTTTAAACAAGCAGATTCCTTTACTGAAAGAATGCTAATTTGGTAGTTCACTGAATGGATTTGAATAGGAGTGACAGCTTCGAAGACAGCCTTTAATTTGGTATACAAAACCAAAATTGTCAACTTTGGTTTGTTTAGCACCCTCTCTAGCACAAGCATCTGAGCTTAAAGAATAAGCTTATGGGTTGAAAGCAGAAATACAATTCAGGCATAAATTTATAATTATCCATTTTTTTAATTCAGGGGAAAAAGAATTTTATTTGCAGAGAACTTATGGGAATGAGGCAGGGAAATACAGAGAGACCAGAGATATTTGCCCTCATTTGGTAGCAGTGTTTAATAAAAGTAGAACTTGTGGTTGTAAAGAGTGCTTATTAAATTCTTCATTTACACTACCTAATTAATTCTAGCATTTTAAATTAACAGTGAAACTGGTCCCTGCTGTACCATTCCATAGATGCAGCATATTTCCTCCATCCACCCGTTGTTCAGGTTTAATTGGCTACACTACAAGTCAGAGGAGGAGGAAGAGATGGGGCTGTGGGGAGGTGGGGAAGAATTGGGGATGGCTCTAGTGGGAGACCCTCTGAGGGTCTACATTTGGGGTTAAGTGATAACACGGGCTAGGCCTACATTTGGGGTTAAGTGATAACACGGTCTAGGAGAGGTGAGGTATCACGCCAGGCAAGTTGAAAGGCAAATTGAAAGGCTGCTGCTGCTGGTTCAGAAGTCGGGGTAAATGACATCATAGGTATTTTTGTTGCCCTGATTTTTACCATCCCAGTCCCCCCTTTTCCTCCAACACCTCCTACAGATCTCAATGCATCTCGATCCTGTGAAGTTTACAAGAAGTTCTAAATATCCAGTGGGAGGATTGAGGGGTGGGAAGTGGCAAAGAGATAAGAATCCAAGATGAAGATTTTCTACCCAAACCACTCTGTAAGAGGATATATAGATCCCCTTAGAAAGTTCTGGCTTCTAAAATTGAGAATGAGAGAGACAGGCAGAAAGAAAGAAAAGGAAGGGAGGGAGCGAGGGAGGGAGGAAGGAATGAAGGAAGGAAGGGAGGAGAACAGAGAGAGAAAGAGAGAAAGACAAAAAGAGAAATCATTGATGATGTTGCCAGAGGCTAGATTCACTCTTAGCTGAGGACTGTTGATGAATTCTCCATTTGAATTTGGGCGTGGACTTAAGTGTTGTGGTGCTAAGGGCATAATTGCTATCATATATCAAGTACTTACTCTGTGCCAGGTACTTGGTAAGCAGTGGACGTACCTTATTTCATTGAACTCTGAAAACCATCTCCATTTCCTTACATGTGGACACTGAAGCTTAGTGAGGTTAAGTAACTTCCCCAGGGAGCATGATAATTAGCAGCTGGTGGAGCTGATTTCACCACACCTCTGACACCCCACCGCCCCAGCCCCCCACCCCCATTTCCAAAAGCATGATCTTATGTGGAAGCATGTGCAGGGTGCCTCTGCCTAGCCCTAATCCCATAACCCAGTGAAACGCTGTGTTCCTCTGAGTAGCAGTTACTGACCACCCTCTGGAGAGTACCTAATGCACCATGGCTTTCAACAAGACTCTTGTGTGTAAAGAGAGGCAAGATAATATTTATCATCCTCCGAGGATACAGCTCAGTCTTCGGTGTAGAGCCAAATTTACTGAAAGTGCCAAGTTTAAGATTCCCTTACAGTGCTTTTGGACATCTCTGCTACTTATCTTCTCAGAGATATTAGATTTTCTTTCCCCATTTGGGGAAGGACATTTATCAGGATAATCTAGGTACCAGGGAGAGAAACCATGTGTGCCAAGTTGCTTTTGTGTGCAGTTGTGGACGTGAGGTGGCTCTGGAAGCTATGTCCTTTGTTTTTCTCCTCCATCCACCTTCAGCCTCTGTTGTTGGAGGGGAAAGAAAGTGGTACACGGCCTGCAAGGATTTTTGTGCAACCAAGAAACTCGGGCAAACAATCCCAAGCCCCTCGTAGAAATTCTGTTATTCCTGTGGACTGAAGATAATTGAATTTGTTTCTTATTTTTTATTTTGTTGCCTTCTTGTTTTTCAGACTTTGAGACTGAATTTCTGAAGCCAGGTTCCTAGATGATCAGTGTTTTAGGGGAGGAAACATATGGCTTAGCTGGGATAGAGTTAGGTGACTCAGGGTATGTCTTAAAGCCAGAACAGCTGGAATGCTAAATTGCGTTTTTATAATTGTCTCTCTTGTTATCACCCCTCTCCAAAAGGAATAGAGAAAGGAGGGGGGAAAGTAACAAAGAAAAATCCCCAGAAATAAATCTCTGTATAATAACAAACAGTTTTGGTCTGCTTATCTAGATTGTGTGATTCTTTGCATCATAGTGATAAAGAAGAATTCTATTTTTTCTGATGTCACTCTCCATGTGCCCGTGCAGTGTAGTTTTTAAGGGTAGTTTTCTAACCATTTCAGGCAAGTGAGAGCTCTAAGGGATGGGGAAGGGGGTGTTTTGAGGACAGGGTGGTCCAAACTGAACATTATTGATTGTAAAACTGAATATATGGAGTGACCCATATGTGGAACAGACCATATGGGCTGTGGATGGTTGAGAAAGGGTGAGGTTTGTGTTAGCTGGAGCTATTGGGGGACATTTGAAAGATAGGGTTAGGATTTAGGTAGAGGGAAGAAAAGCAAAGGAATAGAGCTAAAATTCCAGTCTAAGAATAAAAGCCTTTTTTTATTCCTCTGTGCTTTGGACAGAGGCAGCAGAGTTGGGACGTGCCTCTTTGGAAGCAGTAGTCTGATATGAGGCAGCATTGCCAAGTTAAATTAAGCATACCAAAACTTTAAGTCAGAGTTGCACCCCAGTGGACAAACACATTTCCTAAGCCCCAGCTCTAACCCATTTCTTCCTTTATAGCACATATCTTTGGCTTTATTAATGTTATCATTCAGTGGAAAAAGCAGAATAAGGCAAAAAAGATGCTTTGCTACTGGGGGACATCTGGATGACTTCTTTGCCACAACCTTTGTGTCTAGAATCACATGTCTAATTAAAGGAACCAACTCAGTTTTGATATAGTGACATTGGGTAACTTCTGTTCTTTCTCAGATTTGTGAAAGTGCTAATAATCCTGTATGTCCTTCTCAGGAGGTGAGATGTGGGGCATGGACTACAGCAGTGGGGGAAGGGGGGCAATGTCTGTTAGAGCATTGAGGCCAAGAGGCATTACAAGGGATACAGTCTTGGGCTGAGAGGGAGAGGAGAGTGAGGGTTGTGGGTTGCTTTAAGTTACCGCATATACTTACAGGAAACTGGACTGATAGGGACACTGGGAATTTAGTGAAGTTTTGCTTCTAAGATAACTTTATAAACCTTAAGAGGCTCTAAAAAAATCCTAAAATATGAAAGTGCTTTGAATTCACTCCTGAAATGTGAATTCAGCCCTAGGGTAACTTTATTGGTATAATCTCTGACAGCACCCGGCAAAGATGAATAAAAATAATAGCAGCATCTTTTGTATGTTTTTGTGTGCTTTCTGTGTATTCTGGGTACTATATTAAAAGCTTTAAATATAGTTGCTCATTTAAATAGTAAATTGGGACTTCTTAGAGATTCATAATCATAGCCAGTGTTTATTGAGTGCTTACTATGTGCTAAGCATTGTGCTGAGGTCTATAAAGGGCGTTGCATATAATCCCCAAGACAGTCATTTTGCAGTTGAAGGAATTTGGACTTATAAACAACTGAGTCATTTGCCCAAGGTGACTTAGCTTCCAAGCAGAGGAGCTGGGACTTGAACTCTTGGCTCTCTGACTAATTGTGAGTTATCCCATGGTAGTTTCTCTCTGGCAGTATCCCTAAAAATACTAAACTGGCTTCTCCCCTTTACAAACCAGCTCAGCTTATATAACCTAGGGAATGAAAACTTTTAGTACAGGCAAAACATAATTAGATTTCAGAATCTTTTGTTTTGGAAAATAGAATGCTGTGCATTAAAATAAATAAATAAATAAATACCAATATTTTAAAATTAAATAGGCCACTGCTTACCTGAACAAGGGAAAAATAGATGTGGAGTGGTTTTTACCCTCAGATTCTTTCTTCACAAAGTAACCTTCACTGTGTTCGCCTTTTCTTTATCTTGCAAGCACTATATTGAAATGGATGCTGCCTTAAATTTAAGCATAGTTAAAACCCAGCCTCAATTATGCATATCCAAGAAAATCCCAAGATATTGATTAGCTAAATGAACTTTTCTACATGCACATCAGAGGGATATTCGTTAGTGATGGGAAGGGTAGAGGAAATAGTCGCATTTATCAGCATATTTTGCTGCTGATTTTGAAAATGTGCTTGGTACAGTGCAATGCGCCTCCTGAATTCAGAGGAAAATCAGGCAAATTTGCATCTGTTATTTTATTTATCACCTCCCTGTAGTCATTTTATACATATTCCACAAAGAAGAATAAAAGAATTTTGAGTTGTTGATTTGGGGAGGGCAGTTGATTATTGTTGGGGGTGAATGGAAAATTTTTAGGTATGGAAAAGATTTGGCAGACTAATGGGGTTACCAAACAGGAGAATAGGGAGTCTGCCTTATTAAGGGGAACTTGGAGAGCGTTAGAACGTTAAGTGGAAACTGTAAACCATATAATCATTGTGCCTCTTACACCGCCATCAAGGGCAATCTGAGACCCCTCATCCTTTCTAATTAGGACACTTTGGCAGTTGAGTGGAGCTGTGAGGCTTAGCGTTCGTACAGGTACATTCTGCTTCCTTTGACACATTTTTTTCCCAGGATGGCAATAGTCAGGATTATAGACCAGGTATGCTTTCCCTTTGCCCCCTGGCTATCTTTCCCTTCATCTTCCCTTCCAAATCAGACGTTTCTGCCCTGCTTCCAAACTCAGATAACCATAGGAAAATATTCTCACGTCCCAGGAGAGCTGTCTCAAAGGATTTTTACCTAGGATGTGAATCAGGCCTGGGTATTTTAAGGATTTTCTATTTCTGTGCTTTAGCTGACTGTTTGGTTCCTAAGACCAATTCCCTGTTCACCCAGCCACCCCTCCTTCCCCCAACACATACACACTCCCCGCCACACACACTCACTCACTGGCTCCCCCCTTCTCTATAAAATGATCTGGTTGATTGAGACTAGGAACTAAGCAGGAAGGTAATGTCAAGCTGAAATTTCCACACATTATCAAAAAATGTAATTCATCAGCTTCAGGGTAGGAGGAAAGTGCTTTTCTGAAATGTGTTAATGGGAAATTCATTTTTTTCTTGTCCTCTGTGAGCTGTGGTAGTGGTGGTTTCCTTTTTCAGTCTGCCCCCACCCTGCCCCCATTCCACATCTCCCTTACTGCTCTTAACTGATGAACCCTGTCATCTGCCTTTATTCCTTGTCAGAACTAAAGATCTTTAAGTTGCCTTTTTGTTTTTCCTACAGCCCCAAAATTGAGCTTTGATGGGAGAAGATATTTCTAGTTTGGAAAGAAGATAAAATTCAGATGGAAACCATATATTTGTATAAGGCTTTTACATTTGTAAAACGTTTTCAATCAGCCAACTCTATTTATTTAGTGTTGCTCTCTCAGACCAAATAAATGTTATTTCCTTTCCTCTCTTCCCTTAAATTCTGTATCAGGGTCTGTGAGAGAGTGAAAGAGGGGAAGACACAGTTGGTGCCCACATGTTGTTGCTAGCAGGGCCAATGAGTGGGGGAAGCTGGGAAAAATTACAGGGCCCTGTGGCCCCCTGCAGGTCTGGGCGGGGCAGAGAGCCTGTTTATGACGAATGAAGGTGATGCCACCTTTGCTCTTTTATGAGGTGTTTTTGTTTTGTATTTTCACGAAGGCCCAAACCCACCCTTCCTGACCCTGATTCATAAAATACAATGAAGCTGGAAGCTTGATGGGATGCTTACTGTCTGTCAGCTACAGTGCTAGGCGTGTCGCCTATGTTACCTCATTGAAGCTTTGTCTCAGTCATACATGATCCATGGTATTATCCCCATTTTAAGGATGAGGAAGTCAAGGTTTAGAATCAGCTATCTGGGGAGTGCAAAGCCTCTGGTCTTTCTGTTACCTCACCGCTCTACCTCTGCTGAATGAAGGTGAAGAAAGCATCAGCTGTGGGTGTTCAAAGGAGGAGAAGATCGCTGAGGGCTGGGATTCTCAGAGCAAGTGTCAAATAGAAGTGAGCCTTAAATGGCAGATTGTAGGAGATGCGGAGAAAGCAGCTGAGCCAAGCTTCACAGACAGCTTCAAGGGATTGTGAATAGAACAGTCAGGGCTACCCTGTGGGGGAAATGTTAGTGCTTCCTTTGTGTTGATGAAATCAGTTCAGAGAGGGTAAGTAATTTGTCCAAGGTCACAGCTAGTAAGTGGTGGAGCTGAGATTTGAACCCAAGCCTGTCAGACTCCTTCTACGTTGCTGATAAATAACCTGGCCTAACACAGAAAGGGGTGGACAGAAAGTTTGCAGACTTCCCGTGGCCCCTGTGATTTGAGAATCATTGTTTTTCTCTCTCAGGTCAGGGCCGTGTTCTCTCAGTGACTCTTTTTTCCACTGACTTCAATTTCTTGCTGATTTATGAGTTTGGTTTTCTGCATGGCTCTTGTTTTTCAGTTGGCTGTCTGGTGAGACAGGGCCCCATCTACACTAAGTGGATACAGCTAATTAGGGTAATTACTCTAACTCCTGTGGCCACTAATAGAATTTCTCATCACAAACATCTTAAATCAGATTAAATCATTTTATTGGTAGTATGAGCATAAAATGTATATTTAATAATCCCTCATATTTGCCTTTTATGTTTATTTTCAAAGGCTTTTATATTCAGGACCTCCTCTGATCCTGTTGAAGTAGCCAAGATAGGCAAGGTCCGTACTCACTTTACAGAGCAGACCAGTGCAGCCCAAAGAAGAAGCACTTGGCTTCTTATTTTCCTCTCTCTTTCTTCCTCCCTTTTTTCTTTTCTTTGCTTGTTTGCTTGTTTCCTATCCTGCCTCTTCTTTCTGACTTCTTATTCATTTGTATGCCATTTGATCCAAAAAGGATTTGAATTGGCTTATATGATGGGAAAGAACTAAAATTAAAATAGCTATAGATTTAGAAAAAAGCAAAGCAAAGCAAAGAAAAGAAAACAAGATAAAAGGGAAATGGGTGTGGAATGGTAAAAGGAGACCAAAAAGAAAATGTGTAAATTAAATGTTTGTCTAAGTGACTAGTCTGACTGGTACCTAGCCACCTAGTCTGAGTTTTCTTCACAACAAGGAAATATGGATGGTGACGCCTTGATGCCATTCTCAAGTGATGGTCAGGACCCCAGCCCCTCTCCCCCTTCCCACCACACTCACTAGAGCTTCTGATTGTGGAGACTATTGCCAGCTATACTGTAAGATGGAATATGAAGCCTGAAATCACATACGTAGAGTTTTCCTTTTCTCAAATTGAATGCATGTTAGATCGATCGTCTAGTTTTCTTGTGGCAGGGGCAGGCAGCCTCACAGAGAAGCTACCTGAGTGCAGTCCCTGTTTTCATTAACTTCAGGTGTAGATACTGTGCCAGAGGGGGTGCCTGAAGCGGGTTTCCTTGCTTGCTGCCCTGAACCGAGTATCGGTGGATTCTGAGTGTCTGCAGCTTCCCCCTCCCACTCACACCCCATGGTTGGGCATGTGGCTTCCATCTCTCTGGTGAGGGTTCCCGTTCTGAGTTCTGGCAGGTTCCCCAGGACCCTGAGCTGGACAGCAAACAGGAAAAACAAATGTCACTCTCATTTCCTGATCCTGTCCCTGGAAACTGCAACAAGTCCTCGGCTGCCTTTTCTCTTCCCAGTGCCCTCACCAGTCAGTGGAGCCTTCCCAATGAGACAGACCACCTTTAAGTACAAAAGAAGTGAGCCCTGCCCAAGAGCTCTGTACTCCCCCCAACACACACATGACCCCCCCCCCCCAAACTTCCTGGTCAGAAACACAATGCAGTGTATTGGGCTAACCAGAAGTGAGCCAGATGTTAATCAAAGTCTTGCACCACAGCCCCTACACACACACTTAATAGACGTGAGTGTGGCCTTGCATAAGTCACTTTTTTTCCTTGGACTTCCATTTTCTCAATATATAGTAAAAAGGTAAATCCTTACCCTACCTTCATTGGATGATACTTGCGAGTTCAAACCAGGTGACACATGAAGACCCTTGTAAACTAAAGCAACCTATAAATGGAAGGGACACCTTCTCTCTCATAACTCCTTCCCTCTTCTCTCCAAAGGCTCTACCACTGGGCCAGCAGACCGATAAAGGGAGAGAAGGAGGAAAGGGGATATCTGTTTCTGGTTGGGTCCTCAATTACATAATTCCAAGGAACACTTAGGAGACAGCATATGAGAAGGCAGGCGAATGGCTGGGAATTTACATTTATTAAGTACTGCTGGATGCCAGTCACTTGATGTTTATCTCATTTAACCCTGACCTCACCCCCAAGAGGTAATGGTGGCCCCGTTCTTTAGATAAGGAAACCGAGGCTCATGGAGTTTAAAATGACTGACCTGAGGTCACTCAGCTGTCAGGTGGCCGAGCTACTTGTTTACTTGTGTGTGTCTGCCTACGTGCTGCTGCCAGTTGGGACAGGAGACCTTCACGGAGAGGGTTCCCCACATTCTGCTGTTTTACCCTGAGTCGTGAACGTGGCTGTAGGATGTATTCCAGTAAGCCTCAGAAATAGCTACAGTAATAATACACAACAGTTTCAGTGGTTCTGGAGGATTGTAAATGAAAGCATTTAGTTCAGTATTTGAAAATGTCAGGATGGTTTCTGAGATTGTTTTGAAAATCAGGCCACTTTTATGAGTGGCAATGTGATGAAACAGAAAGATCCACCAAGCTCTCATTCTAGCTTCAGCTCTGGGACACACAGTGGATCAAGCCCTTCTGTGCCTCAGGTTGCTGTGCATAGAATGGGAATAACACTGGCTCTTTCCACCTTACTGTGTGTTGTGACATCAGACGAGCTGCTAATTTAGTGTCGGGAAGTCATTAAAGTGCTACACCAATTCAGGATATTACTGTGGTCACCTGGAAAATAGGACGTTTTAAGCAGGGGATTTGTGAGGGTAAAGTAAATACTAAACCCCCTGTGATAAGCTTGCTTTGCTTTCTAGCCTGCCTTCCAGATGTTTTGTTCTGTTATCTACGTACATCTCAACAAAAGCTGATTACCTCTCTCAGACATCAGTGTGTAACTGTTATTAATGCTCCAGCTGATCAAATTACAATGCCACAGATCCTACTTGTGGTTTAATATTAGATTTTGGATTCCGGTCTATAATGAATGATTTTTCTCCATGCATTGGAAAAATTGGTTAGCAGAGTTCATAAGAAAGTTTAATTAGCAGGCTGTTTGTGAAAATAGCGGCTCTGAGTCATCGTTCAGAGCAAACTAACATTTCTCAGGGTTGAAATTTGTTCTTCTGTTCCTTGAGCAGCCACATAGGATCCTTGTGTTTGGGAAGCTGGTGTCTGCCTGCTGCCCACTTGAACTGCACCATGTAATAAATTAATGACAAAAACAGCAGATTTTAAAAGCCAGAGAGGAAGAGAAAGTGTAGAGTGTTTATTTGTGTACGTGTGTCTGTGTCTTCCAGGGGAAGATCATGGACCTAATATAATCCAGAATTATGTGAGGCAGGATAGCCTAGTGATTAAGAGCTAGACTGCCTGCATTTGCATCCCAGCCTCACCACTCGCTAGCTGTATAACAGGCAAACTCTTACTCTGTGCCTCGGTTTTCTCATTTGTGACATAGAGGTATTCACAGGATTATTGTATATGTAAAACTCAGGACATTCCTGACATATATAATTTCCACAGTAATTTTGTGAGGTGTAGGTATTGTTTGCCCTATTTAACAGGTGAAGAAACAGGCTCAGAAAGGTTAAGTAACTTGTCCTAGGTCACACAGCCTTTAAGTGGCAGAACAAAGTTGAAGCCACGTTTGTTTGACTCCAAAACCTCTATTTTTACCTACAATACTGTACTACCTCCCAGGGTCATATGCCTAGTTAGTTAAGAATAGACAGTGTCCACATATGTGCCTATATACATACCTGTAAGTGTGTACTCCTGCTTGGGTGTCCATACAGCCACACACAATTGTGTTTTCCCTCTGGATCTTTGGTTCTCCTACTGAAACTCCTTAAGCTCACTGCACGCTGACTACTGACACACAGTGAACTAGAAGCAGACTTGTACAACATGTACTGCCATGAAAACATGTACACAGATGTCTGACCCTCTTCCCACTGGGCCTCTCTGTCCTGTCTAGATAATCCCAGAAACAAGTCTGAGTGATGTTTTCTGAGAAACAGAATCAGACTATTGCAGTGAAGAGACCTGAGAAATATTCTGTCTTGGTCTCCTTGTTTTCTGCTACCCTCCCTGGTATCTTAGGAACCATAGCTCAGAGTTGAGGGCCCCCCCCCCCACCTTAGGGTAATTTTATCTTGAGACAGTATGCAGTCCTGTTTTAAAGAGTAATGTTCATTTTGGAATCCCATCTCAAAGTCTTTCCCAAAGATATTTAATAGGTGATAATATTTTTTAAAACCAGTTTTCTGTGACCAACTGAGTTTGGGAAACTGAAGTGAACCAAGTTAGAAAGGGGTTTCTTTGTATCACTGCTTCTCCGATTCTGTGCTAATATGTGTTGTACATCTTCAAAGGAACGATGTAATACGTAACATTACCCAGGGAAGCTTTTCTTCTCCAGCATTTTGTGAACTGTACTTTCTAAGCCAGGAGGGAGGAATGGAGCTTCATTAGGGATAAGTTTGAGGGTAGAAGGGAAGAAGGCAGTTTGGGACAGTTACCACTGATGATGAACTCATTTCCTTATTAAGAAAGAGGTGGGGTCCTCTGCTGCGTGTGGGCGGGCACATGGAGGCTTTGGTCTCCCAGGAAAGTCTCACCAACTCCCAAGCGGAGCAGAAAGTGGCGCCATCCCTCTAGTATGTGGACCCATCCCTCTAGCACCAGCATAGTCCCATCATATACTAGGCATTTTTGTTGAAAATTACTGAGTATGTTCTGGGCATGATTTAAAGTATAAGTTTGTTTGGTTTCCCAATTGTCAGGGTGGCATTTCATTTTCCATCACCCTAAAGAGCTGAGCCATTCAACGGTGTTTACAGTTTGTGAGTCTCACACATCCCAGACCCTCCGTCATTTTCTCCTCTCCCAGGTGTTTGACTCCATGTAGTGAGGCTGGCCACACTTGCCTGGTGTAGCCATCCCCAGAGAAGCCCTTAGCTTAAAGAAATAATAATAACAAAAGGAGATGGCATCCCTCCTCGATTTTCACTCTGCAGACCCATTTCTGTGTGAGTTCTTTTGTTCTTGGGTTTTTCTTTCTTTCTTTTGCTTCTTACTTGCAAGCTGAATGGTAATGGAAAGGGGAAATGGACTTTTGTTTCTTCTTTCTTTTCCTTTCCATGCATCTGGGGAATTTCTTTCTTTCTAAACATTTGTTGGAACCGAACTGAGCTCTCGGACCGCAGGGTGAGCTCCCTGATGGTACTCTACTATCAGTGAACTTGATGATGGGGCCAGGGACTTCCACACAGCTGGGAGTGGTAAGTCCACCGCCAGAGAACCCCAGGCCCTTAGTTCAGAAAAGACACATTGGCAAAGGTTTTCAGACAGCCTTCCTCTCCAACTCATATTTGACATCCTGCCTGATCTCAGCACAGAAAAGTTATTTATCTCACCTCCTTTGTTGAGAGCCCTGAATTTTCTTTTATTTTGAATACAGGCAATTTTAATAGATTTATATTCAGTTAATATTTACAAAGCATCTCCTTTGTGCCAACTCCTCTCACATAACTTATGTCAATTAATTATAATCCCAATATGGCATCAGGAGCCCTTTCTCGGAGTAGTGTGTGGTGGGAGTTTTGAAAGCCATTGTCTTAGTGCCTGCACACAGCACATCCTTTCACCCAACAGACATTCACCCACAGACAGTCTCATTTTGCCCAAAGGCTGATTACAGTGTATGCAGTTCCTATTAACCTGATCACTTTTTCTCTCTCTTCCTTTGTTGCTAAACCCTAGCAACATCAGCAGCGTTTGTGGAATCACCTGTTGGTTCACATCCATCCCGGGAGGGAAGCCTTGTCTGTCTGACATCCAGACCTTTGTTTCATGGGAGAGTAAGCCAATCAGGAGTTAAGAATTCCAGTTCGTGTCTCTGGCTCGCTGGGAGTTTGCCAGATTCCTCCTCTTTTTGTTTTAACCCTTGTTAAAAATACTTAAATGTGACTGTTCTTTCCTCTCTGTAAGAATATTCTGAACATAATTTAATTTAATATTGCTTCGATTAAGAATCTTTTATTGCCCCAGGGTCATCAGTCTGAACACTTCTTTTTGTGTGATAAATGCTGAAGGTGAGACAATTGTCACTGAGGCTTCTATTGTCCCTGGTACACTACCTAGAATTTTTTTCCTTTTGGTTTTTTTCTAAGTGTCAGTACTTGGTACTAGCTTTTTATCTTATGAATTACTTTTCTTTCCTGAACAGACTGAAGAAAAATAGGGTTCAGATTAGTTTAGTTTATTCATTTATTGAGGTTTATTATTATTATAATTTTTTTTTTTTGGAAAGAAAAGATTGTTTTATTCAGGAGGCCAGCGACCTAGGGAGAAGGTGGTCTTCTGTCTGAGAACCAACTCTGAATATTCTACTTGTCCATGGAAGTTTTTAAAGGGAAAAGGGGGATATTAATCACATTTAATCATTTGAGGAGGGGGACAGTCTTCTGTATCTTCCACTGTGTGCAGACTTTCTTCTGATTGGTTGGTGGTGATGTAACAGGGTTGTGTTCCAGGAATTTTGTGCTCAGCCTGAAGTTACCATCTTACACATTAGTTCCAGGTAGCAGTTGCTCCAGAAGAAATTGAAAATCTAATCAGCCATCTGATTCGGGACCACCTGAACATGTAGAAAAAGCACTAGATGGGAGATACTGTAGCTTTACCAGGCCAGTGGATTCATGGTCTCCCAAATTCGTCTGGACTCCCCAAGGAGGCAGATGGGCACAAAGGGCCTCTGCTGGAACCAAGGCTGCGGTTCCTCATAGAGTTCGGGCAAAGAAGAGAAGTCTGCTCTAGGTCCCTTATCGTGGTTACCATAATTGTTGACTAAAATAAATGCACAGCCTAAAAGCTGAGAGTTACATTTTATTGGGCAGAATGACTCGAGCCGGGATGACAGCCTCTCAGATCGCTCTGAGGGACTTCTCCCTATTGAGGTTTATTATTGAAATGTATATTTGATGATCTGTCATTTGGAGCAACTTATTTTATAGGACAAACCGAAAGAGTAAGTTAAAAAAAATAAAAAACTCCTTTGAGAATTGGTTGGTTGGCTATCTTTATAAAATAGTATAGCTTTGTAACTGGTCCTTCCTGCCTTGGGGACTCCTGGAAATCATCATATATACTCTGAATTTCCATGTACCTCACCCCAGTAACAGAGGCATTATTTTACATCTACTTGAGCAGTTTGGTTGATATTGTGTCTGAAATCAGGAAACTCTACTGAAAGCCTCTATGAGCTTTAGAGACAGATGCGTTTATGTCTTAGGATCTGAGGCCTCTGGTCATCAGCCTTCTCAGTTGTAAATGGCAGTGAAGATGCCTACCTTGTTAGGATTGTTTTAGGGAGTAGGTGAGCTGATAAAAATAAAGCAGTCAGGTAGAATTTAAATGTTCTCACCAAAAAAAAAAAAAAAAAAAGATAAACGTGTTAGTTAACTAAATGAGAGGAATCCTTTTACAATGTACACATATATCAAATCATCGTGATGGGCACTTTAAATATCGAACAAGCTTATTTGTCAATTATACCTCAATAAAGCTGGTAAAAAAGAAATAAGGTACCCAGTACAGTGACTAACACATAGTAAGCCCTCAGAAAATGATAACTGCCTTCATTACTGTTCATGTGCTTATAGAATTCATTCATTCATTTATTCAACATAGATTTATTGAAAGCCTACTATGTGCCAGATATTGGTAGTACCAAGATTTAAAAGACCCATGTTCCTGCCCTGAGGAACTTCAGGTCCATTGAGAATACCCTGAGCTTGACAAGTTTATACTGAATGCCTACTGTGGCACAAGTGCTTTGCTTGTTAACATCTTGATGCCACATGATGAATTCTCAACCGCTGGGAAATTACATCTACTTAGGAAACCAAAATGTAGCCTCTGGAAATAACCAAGTACTGGTTCAATGTAATTTTAAATACTTTGGGAATTCAGAATAAGGAAGGCTGGGTCCTGTTTTTTTTGATAGTGTTTGCTGTTGGCAGAGAGCAGAGAGTCAAAATTTCAGATGCCTAAATAATTCCTGAATCTGTGCCAGAGGTATGGGGAGATCTCATGTGTACAGCCGAGCACAGACTCAACTCAGAAACAATGTTGACAGTTCTGGTTGATATCAACAACCTTTGGCCTCCTGGAGATGATAGCTGTAGACTGAGTAACAGTCCTCTCTCCTCAAGGGTCGATGCTCAAGCTGTCCCCTCCTCCTGGAATGCCCTTCTCTGTCCTTTGCCTGGTTGTCTCCTATCAATCTTTTCAAATTAGTCTCAGTTCAGATGTACCCTCCAGAAAACCCTTTCTCCTTCTCACTGTCATAGCACTTAACCACACTCTACTATCATTGTTTATTCACAGTTCTAACTTTCTTACCAGACCATGAACTGCTTGCTTCTTCCTTGTTCCTCAGTTTCCAAATCTGTAGAAAAGACCTGAAGATGATTGATACCTAAGTCCTTTCCAAGACTGTCATTCTGTGACATACCAGATCCAGTTTGACAGATGCAACCAATTCGGAAGGTGGGAACAGGATACTTTGGGGTGTATATTGGAATTAAATGAAAAGAATGAAGACTTAGTACTAGAAAACCCAGGCCCTCTCAAAGTCTCAGGCACACTGTGCTGTGTCAGGGCAGGTGTCTGGCACATAAATGAATGTGTATTCAAGAAACCAGGGTGCAGCAGGAAGTGCACAGGCTCAGGAGTCAGATGGGTCTGGCTCCTGTTTTCTAGCCAAGTAACCTCGGATGTGTTACTTCTCCTGTCTGCACCTCAGTTTCCCCTTCTGCCAAACAGGGAGAGAAATGCCTACTTCAGAGATTGTAAAGATTGATTTAGATAATGATATATGTAAATTGCTTAGCCAACAGTAGACACTTAATAAATATCCTCTAATATTTTTATTTTCTCAACTAGAAATCAGGCTAAACTGGAACCGATTGTAAGCATAAATACAATGTAGAACCTTTGAATCTTAGCATTAGAGAGGATCTTATGAGTTGACCTTGCTAACTGCTGCATCAGCTCCTGATGACATGTCGATCTGGCCTCTGTCTGCATAGTTCTAGTCGTGGAGTCCTTACCACATCACAAGACAGCCCATACACTCTTATAAAATCATTAGTAGAAAGTTCTTCCTCTTACCAAGGCAAAAACCTACTCCCTCACTTTCTTCTGCTGCCTGATCCCCATTCTTCCTTTGGGACTCCACATAGCAGGTCTACCCCTGTGTTCCCATGACAGCCCTTCAAATTTTGGAAGGGGCTTTGAGGACCTCTAGAGTCTGCTCTCCTTCAGACTAAAGCCTGCAGGTCTGGCAGATGTGTTTCATAGGATCTGGTTCCATACCTCTTACCACCATCCCCTGGACACAGGTGAGGCCCTGGTAAAAGATTTTGCTGCTCTTCCTGGTCCCTTTTATTTGGATTTTGGGAGATTTAGGGTGGTTAGGAGGATGTAAATATGCATGTGAATAGATGATAGTCATTCATTCACCCAGCAGACATTTACTAGCTATCCGACAATGTCACGGACCCTGTGGTAGGTCCTGGGAGTATAGAGATGAATAAAATATCATCTTGGCCTCAAGTTACCTCCAGTCTAGAGGGGAACAGAGACACACGTTAAGAGATGGTTTTGAAGAAATGTTTCAGTGAGTGCAGTTCACTTGATCTGCACAGCCAAGGGGAAGGGGTTGGCGTGGTTTTCATGTGCGTCTTACTCAGCGGCACCTAAGAATGAGCTTGGAGAAACCAGGGATACCCCTTTCCTCTTTTCAGCCTTTGACGAATGCATTGTGCGTTGCCCTCACATTCACTTGTGCCATCGCTCCAACATGCCAAGCATGCTCCTACCTCAGGGCCTTTGCCCATGAGACTCTCTCTGTCTGGAAGGGCCTTCCCTCAGATGGGGGGACTGGCTGCCTCCTCTCCTTCAGGTCTCTGCTATCATGTCTCTTTAGCAGCAAGGCCTCATCTGACCACCCTATTAAAAAATTGCCACCCTGCCCCCTGACACTGCCTTTCTGTCTTCTCTGATTTATTTTCTTCTAGAACTCACCATCGTCTCACAAACTTTATATTTTATGGATATTTTTCTTCTCTCACTCCCTTACCCCCAGTCAGAATATAAATTCTCTGATGGCAGAAACCAAGTATCTTTCGTTCTCTGCTGTGTTCCCGGTGAACATATGCCTGGCACATCATAGATAGTCACTAAATATCTGTGGGCTAGATTAATACAGTGCTTAGATTCAACCCTCAAGTTGGAATTGCATCCCTTTAATAGGACAATCCTAGCAAAATTCTGCTTCTTCTTCAAAACCCAACTCAAACGCCCCCTCTTCCTGGGAGTCTTCCCTACTCTGCTCAGTGAGAATCAGTCTTCACCTCTTCTCTGTTCCTGTATGTAACTTTAAAAGAAAAACCTCAAGTATATTTATTATTTTTGCTGGACTATAATTAATCCTTATGTTTATTTATCTTTCCCTTCTACGTAATAAGCCTCCCAAAGGCAGGAACAAGTCCTTGGTCATTGGGGACCCACTCATATTATCTAAGATGTATCAGTTATATGTGGAATTTGTGTGCCTGTTGCATATTATGTGCTCCAGTGTGGAAGAAAAGCTTCAGAAACACTCTCCACCTTCGAGGAAGTTGAGGCCTCATTGAGGAGACAGCATCCTCATAGGCAGGGGTGTAAGGCAGTATCTCATGGATCATGGGAAAAGAAAGAAAAGGAACCAGCATCTGTTGAGCACCTGTCACGTGCCAGGCATTTTACATGCATTATCACTTTTAATCCTCCTGGTACCTCCATGAAAAAGGTAGTAAGTCCATTTTACAGATGAGATTACTGCAACAGGAAAGGGCAAAGTAGGAATGAAAAGTTGGGGGATGAAAAGAATTAGCATATATTAAGAAGTTCTGAGAGCTCATATCAGAGCTTCCCTTCCCTGTGACTGTGAGTTAGGTGTGTAGTTTTCTTGAAAACCAAGGTGCAGGGAGGTTCATGTAACTTAGCCAGGGTCTCACAGCAAGAAGCCAAAGCAGCAGTTTTTACCAGTCCGCCAGGTGATGCCAGTCATGCTGGTACAAGGATGACTGAGTAACAAGACTTTAAACTGTCCTTAGTTAGAGGGAATTGTATGAACTACCAGAAGAAAATAAGTCCTTTGATTAGTTGGCTCCGCTAACACTGAGTCTGCAGGAGATAAGCCAAGACTCAGACTGCCCAACACGTGTAGACACACACAGAGGTGGGATGGAAGGGGGCAGAGCCATGGATGCGGATGCTCCAGAATCTCGAAGCATCCCCATCAGTGTGAGGAAGGGGAAGAGCCCCCAACGGAAGGGCTGTGCGTCCCCTTGAGTTCTTGCCTGATGCCAGGCGCTCTGCTGTG
Source organism: Camelus ferus (assembly GCF_009834535.1). Lineage (NCBI taxonomy): Eukaryota > Metazoa > Chordata > Mammalia > Artiodactyla > Camelidae > Camelus > Camelus ferus. Next base: position 36,014,439 of record NC_045708.1, read on the forward strand.
CCTTTGCACAGAGGCCAGAGGAGAAGGCAAGAGCCGGGAAGTCACACAGCCCAGGGTTCACTCAGATCCCAGCTCCCGCAGCCTCCTTCCTGGTTGACATGGGGCAGGTTGCTTAACATTTCTTCACCTCACTTTCCTTATCTTCACAGTGGGCCTGATGGTACCCATTTTGCATAGGATTAAATTAGGTAATTTTAGTAAGCCACTTAGCAGAATAACTGGCATAAAGTAGGCACTGAATAAATCGGAGCTGCTGTTCGTCCACATGTTAATACAGTTAATCCTCACAGTGATCTTTTGATCGTGAGGATAAAGGATTATCCCTGTTTTTCCAGATAAGAGAATAGGCTGGTGAAGCTTAACCAGGACTTAACCACGGATATACAACAAGTCCAATTTTGAGCCACACACACAGACATATATGCAGTAACAGCCTCAGAGCTCTGTGACCCTCTTTAGGGTGTGTTCAGGTAGGTTTCAAGGCAGCTGACAGCAGGGAAAGTCATCTCAGGACTGGCAGAGAGGGAGTCCTGGGATTTGGAGTTGGCTGCGGTTAACCCAGAGTGTGGATTACTGCCATGCAGGTGATCTTGAGGTGACTGGGGATTTTATCATGTGATAAACGGAGAACGGAATTTTAGCCTGAGCTAGGGGTTCTAACATCCACAAAAACTCCTTACTTCAACTCAGAAGTTTTCATCAATAGCAGCTACCCATCTGGCTGCCCCCTTGAGGGCTTTGCAGAGGAGGGGAGTAGCTGTTAGGTTTCTGGAGATGATGATTTTTGAAGAAAGAAAGAGCAAGGTGTGCAGGTTGGCAGTGCAGAAATGCTGAGGTTCCTTCCAGTCAGCCCTGCAATGGGACAGCTTCTCTGCTGCTGCCGTCAGCAACGAGGATGTCACATTTGGTGTCCTGCCATCATAAACCCCAGGACCCTAAAGGCAAGGAAAAACAACTTCTATCCAGAATGACTGAGAAGATGAAGGGTTATAATCAGCTATGATGGTGACACTTCCTTAGTACAATAAAAGTGCTTAACACAAACTGTTGAAGGTAATTTACTTTTTCCCAGGTGACAAAAAAAACTTCAGGGCCTCAGAATAGTTGTCAATAACATCCTAGTTCAAATGGAGTAACCATAGTTATGGCAAAAGGGACTGGCAGAAATTGACACAACACTTGTAAACTGACTATACTGCAATAAAGAAAAAAAAAGAAAAGAAAAAGGGACTGGGTTTGGAGTCAAAAGATCTAAACCAAGGGGTCAGCAAACTGTGGCCTAAAGGCCGAATTGAACCCACAGCCTGTTTTTCTAAATAAAGTTTTACTGGGTCTCAGCCACACTCATTAGTTTACATATCGTACATGACCACCTTCAGACAACAGCGTCAGGGATGTCCTGACAGACCGGAGGTCCCTCCAATCCTAAACTCTTTATTATCTCACCCTAAACAAAAAACAGCTTGCCAACTCCTGATCTAGACTCAATTTCAGCTCTGTGACAGAGCAAATCACTGCTCTCTCAGGGCTTCAGTTCCACATCTGTAAATGATGATTCTCTCTCCCACAGGGTTGTTGTAAGAATTAAATGTGACAGAGTGGGTGGGAAAGCACTTTGGGAACTCAGATCCCTCTGGAAGGGTGGGCAGGGATGGTTTTTATTGTTCACCTGATCTGTGCTGGAGGGGCATCCACCCAGGACATTTTTTTGTCTGTGTTCTGTTTTCCAGTCCCTAGTGTCAACTTGTGGTCTTGTTCTCTGTTTCTCACAAACACAAAATGAATTCCCCAGGTACCCCTGTCTACCTCTTCTCCCCCCAGACATAAGCACATATTCTGGTCATATGCATCCGGGAATAGAGAATTAGTACAAATCTGTGCATCCGTTCTTTCACTTATCAAATGTTTGTTGAGTACCTACTATGTTCAAGGATGTAGACTTTTCTAAACTAGTGCTTGTAGGGAGAAGTGCTTGGTTTCTAAGGGGAGAAGTTAGGTATACAAATTATTGTAACAGAAGAGAGATATTGCCAAATCATAGTACGAGGACGTGTGTGTGTGCGTGTGCACATGTGCGTGATTTAAAAAAAAAGAAATATTCAGGTTCAGATTTAAGAAAAGCTTGTTAGAAACAAGAATCTGTTTAATCCAAAATACACTGAAGTGCCTTAAAAATGCAGCCATTATGTATGACAGTTTTCCCTTGGAAACTACATTCTAATTTTAAGTTTCCATCCCAAACTGCCAAGAATGCATTTCCTGCCCATTCATGGTCACTGGGGCCCCTCACCCAAGCTCCTGGACAGGATTATTAAGAACTGTTCACATGGAAGGATTGTCCATTACTTGGGCATCAAGGAGCCAGGCACTCACTATAGTTTCTAAATTTTGGAGATAATCTTCATTTTTATATTTTGATCTGTTCTTTAATGATTTTGTTTATTCTTTATTGATGATTCAATAAACATAACTTCAGTGACTTAATTTTTTATTTGTTCAACTTGCTATCAAAATAAGCTCATAAATCGGGAGCAAAAATAAACTTTGTTTTAATTTTCTGTTCTGAAGGTATTGACACCATACCTGTGTGGCCAAATCTTGCTACTGCTGATAAAGGGGGAAGATTCAGTTATCTGAGGGAAGAAAAGGAAGAAGAAAAAGAAAAAGGCCCTGTCTATTTCTGAGATGCAGAAACACACACGTAGCTCAAGACTTCAGACTGAGTCCCCTGGGCCTTCCCGGCACAGTCTCTCTTGATCCTCACAGAAGTGGTGTTGGTATTCTCTATGAATATGTTTCATCCATATTTTTCTCTGTTCTGTGTACAGTTTAAATACAGAACTGCAAATCCAAAACCCACCACCAATATATGGCCACCAATGTTTAAATATAAATTTTTTTTCTCATTTTATTCTCCCCTACTACTAAAACAGTTTCTGAAAGAAAGGAGGCTTGGCTTTTATATTTTCTACCTAGGGATTTAACTCTCTCTAGAGTGTCTTCAAAGAATATGTTCAGCCCCACAGAATATTTTTACGAGACTTAGCTGTCCTCCTTCTAGGATGCCAAGAAACACATGGAGAAGCTTGTTTGTGAACGAGGCTAACCACAGGTAGTTTCATTGTGCTGCCGGTTTATCTCATATCTTTGAATTCATAGGCAAGCCTTTCCACCTCTGTCCTTCTCTTGTTCAGACCAGTGTTCTGTTTTCAAGTTGACAGTTCATTAATTATATCAAGGAGAACCTCCGTTCTTTTTTTCCCCTTCCTTTCTGAAACGATGTTCATCTAGTTTTTAGTTTTCTCCAAAGCATCGTCATTCTTGATGTTAAATGCATCTCTCTCTAAAGGAGGGTATAGGTCAGTGGTAGAGTGCCTGCCTAGCATGCATAAGGTCTTGTGTTCAATCCCCAGTACCTCCATTAAAAATAAAGAAATACTTAATAACTGCCCCCCAAGTGCATCTCTCTCTAAATCTAGAGCAGATGACAATAACACAGTTGTGCTAATCCAATACTAAAGTGATGGTGGGTTTGGGACTGATTCAGGCAGATGGGTAGATATGACACATCTTTTTGGGCAGGAGTCCTTCCTTCACTTGACCTTCAGAACCTTCCTATGACGTGAGTGTTTTCCTTCCTTCTGAAGCAAAGACAAAACAGAGATAAAATATAGAATATAAAAATGATAGCCATTACGTATATGTAAGATTTCCGTTAAGTATTTGAATAATTAGAAAGAAAGATTATATGTCAGGGAACACGCACCACTGGTAGGCACGATAAATTCTTTCACATATATTCCAGCAGTACAGTGAATCACGAAGTATTTGGCTTTAGGTCCACTGTTTGCAGTTGAGTGGTGAGTGTTTTATCTGCATTTTTCATATTTCATTTTAATTTTATGCAGGTTAAATTTAGCTGGATAGATTGACCTGTTTCCTAGAACTCATACATAAGGTTTATCATGGAGATTACTGATTTAAAGATGCCCCTTAAAGCCCCTCAGTTTGGTGCATGACTGTTTAAAAGAAACAATGGTAAGAATATTTAACAGCAATTTTTAAGTCTTCTCCTATATACAAGGTAAATAGGACTGATAAATTTGCATGATTTAATTAATAGATTTAATTAGGTGAATTTAGTTAGGCTTGATGAGGTGGAGCTGAATTTAGGATAAATGATATTTTTAAACCAATGAATTAGGCTCAGGTATTTTCGGATTTGCAGAAACTTTCTGTAGCATGTTGCAGGGCCTGGTAATTTACATGCACCTCTCTCTCGCTCTCTCTTACTCTCGTGTGTGTGTGTGTGTGTGTGTGTGTGTGTGTGTGTGTGTGTGTGTGTGTGTGTGTGTGTCTGTGGCTTGCATACACACTGCTCACACACCACACGTAACACAGTGGAATGGAAAGAGAAGGGCCCCAGTAGCTAAGTCTACTTAACACTCTCTCCTGCTTCTTCAGTTGCTAATTCTGGCTGGTGAAGGGCATATCTGGCAAAGTTTGCCCCTGCCTTTCCTATTCTGACCCTGTTATTCCAAAACAGAAAGAAATATCCTAAAGTATTGTCATTTGGGATTTTCCATTTTGGGGACAAAAATGCAATTGAGTTTTTCATGGTTACTCCCACCTATCAAGGGTAACACAGGCACCCATTTTCTGATCCGGAACCCAACTTGTTTTCCCAGGTTCCCTCCTACAACCAACACACACACAGACATTTACCAGCAAAACAGAAGCTGTTGGAAAGATTTTTTTGGCTGCTGAAATGGGCTCCTGTCACCAGGACATAGCAGGCTTTTTGCTGTATTGTCTCCCAGCACTGGCCCCGGTACTCTAAAGAGAGCATTATGTAATCAGTCTTTCCTGACATGTGACATCCTGTCATTTTCCTCCCCTTTGGCTCTCCTGCCTCCCACAAATCAATAACATTGCCTGGGAAGTTCAAGCTGGTTTTGCAGCCACCCTAAGCTCTGTGTTTCTTAAAGGGTATGTCAGAAAATGTAAAGTTTCCTAATGATATTTCTGGCTGATGACACATGGCAGAGCTGATGGACTATTTATAATCAGTGGCACGATCGCAAGCACATTATTTTTATTTCACTTAGAGGGGAGCCCTGTGACTTGCTACCTCTCTTTTCAGACAAATTGTTGCCATCTCCACCTTAAGTAGCTCAATCCTCATTGCAGAATGCGTTAGCACTCTCCCCTTTGTGTTAGGAGCTCCCCAGTTCTTTCCAGTAGAACCCCCACTTCTTTATTGTTCTTGGACTGGGGGAGATGATAAGGGTAATGAATGATTTGTAGCAACTGCTTTAAATTCTGGCCACGCCTTTGCTATAAATGTCTCCAGTCTTTGCTGCTCGAGGCCTGCTCCATTCCTGAGTGTGGGTGAGTGTGGGTGTGGCTGGCATGCCTGAGGCAGCAGACCAGCTACCATGTCCAGTGCTTGCCCCAGCTTTACAGGACGGCGCACAGCATAGCTGTCTTTTGTTGAGCAGCTACTATGCTCTAGGTATGCGTTTCATATACAGTATCTCATTAACCCTCTCGCCTGTCTGTGGCAAGTCCTGTTATCTCCAGAGAAGAAATATGGGTGAAAAATAGGAGATTAAATGATTTCTCTGCAAATCACACAGCTGATAGGAAAAGCCCCAGGACTCCAGCTAAATCTCTTCTAACAAACCACACCTGCTCTCTTTCCGCTACCCTGCCCTGCCCTTTCTCAGTGAAGTGGACACTTGTGTATAGGTGGTGAGGATGTGCAGGGACTTATTATTCCCAGCTGGGGTAGCTCCTGTGAGTTTAATGGCTGGCCAGAGTGAGATATGGAAGAACTAGAAACTTCTCCACTTGGGGGTAAACCCTGGTGTAAAAGCAACTGTAAACTAGAGGAGGGTTTTGACTCACTGCAGTGGAAAGTGTTGCCTCTATAAAGATACTGAGCTCTCTTTCTCTTCTTTTTTAAAAAATGTTTCCACAGGACAGAGTTTAGGGTATGGATTCGTTAACTATATTGATCCAAAGGATGCAGAGAAAGCCATCAACACTTTAAACGGACTCAGACTCCAGACCAAAACCATAAAGGTAAGATATTATATGCTAGCTCCTTATTTGGGAGGCACTGGTTAAATTTCATCCCTTTGATCTAATACATCCAGACTATGAGGGAGCTGGCAGAGGTGTTCTTTATTATTTAAAAGACATTTACCATCCACTGTACTAAGTGAGGGACTCACGTCATTACAGAAGAATGAGGTGAGGGCTGAATAGAGGGAGGGGACCACAAGCTGTGAGACCTCCAATTCAGAGGGCAGATAAGGTGCCAGGGATGACCATCTCATTAAGAAGGCCTGTGAGCCCAAGCCTGCAAAGACCATCAGAACAGAGCCAAGGGAGAAGCTGAGGCAGGGAGGCTGTTCCAGGCAGAGGGACCAGCACATGCAAAGCTGTGAAAATATATAAACATAGTGAGTGGGGAACAGCACATAGAACATGATGGCCTAAGTTTGAATGGGGAGACGATGAAAAGATGAGGATGGGAGGTGGGCAGGGGCCTCAAGTGCCAGTCCAAGCAGCTTGGTTTCACTTAAAGGTGAAGAAGACCCTCCTAACCAAGATTTGAAAGGGAAAATTAAATTATAAATAAACACGCTGATGTAAAAGAGATAGATACTATAACATAGATGGGAACGTAGTAAAGGAATGATGGGAAAAAGTAACTTTCTAGCAATCCAGAAATAATCAGACCATCAGATGGGTAATAATATCTCAGGAGGGGTTGTTTTAAATCGAAAAAGAAAAACAGTTAACCCAGAGCCTGCTCCTCCAGTCGGAGGTTTCTGTAGCTGGATTGTCACCGTCAGTTCAGACGTCACCTTGTGGGGATCCTTCGGGAGGTGGTGCTGTTTGCGTTCAGCACCCCCTGTGACAGCCAGTGGCGTTCTCCTAGATGGAGCCTGCCTCCTCCTCAGCCTCCCTTTCCTGTTCTTCCCCCACCTCCAGGCAGCATCCTGTTTGGGGGCAGCTGCCTGCCCATTAATGAGTCCATCCTTCATAGCCTATTAAACCACAGGGAGGTGTCTCCTGGGCGCGCTTATCCTCACGACAGCAGATTTGACGCAAAGTAGGACAAAGAGAAACCTCTCCCAGAATGGAAATCTATACATGGCACCAGCTCTCATCCTCTGGAAACACAAAACCAGGACTTTTTAGTTCAACAGAGCCACTTTCGCAACATATAGACTGACAGGAGACTACTGGTGTGAGATAATCTTAGCTGGGAGGTAATCAAAACAGAAACAAAACAAAATAGAAACCTTCTCTTTTCTGGAATGTGTTGTGTGGTTTTCTTTGTTTCTCTCTTTTCTATTTTTTTCTTTTCCTTCCTTCCTTCCTTCCTTCCTTCCTTTCTGACTACATTTCTCCCTCCTTCCCCTCCTCCTTCTTTATTTCCTTCCCTTTCCTTCCTTCCTTTCTTTCTTTTAATTAACTCTACTGTTGCAGTTTAGTTTAGCTTATTTATAAAGGTGATCACCTTCCTAATCTCATACAGCCTGTACTTCACAAAGACCCCAAAATGGGCTTGATTCAGGTTGCCTCAGTCTCAGCCTAGAATCAGTCCCCATGAGTCCTCTAAGGGGGAAGTAATCGAGAGTTGTTTAATTATGAGGTAGTCCTCTGAGAGGCAGGAGAATTAACTTCTTTCGAAGGAAAAACATACCTATTTTCATGCTTTAGGATGGGGTGCTCTTGTCACCTGACTCTGATGAGGCCACACCAGGTTGAGAGCTGTATTGGTGGGATTTGATTGATTTTTCTGTGCTATCCAGCTCATCATTAGAATGTCAGACATTTACTCTTCCCTTGATGAACACCCTGACCTTGAACTGAGAAAGATACTTTTCTCTCCTCTACAGTTTTCTTAAAACCCAAATCTCCCAAGAGCTTAGAATCAAATCATCATCATCCATCCATTCTGCTTTTTTTAAATAAAGTATTCCATGAAGCCATTGGGGACTCCCAAAACACTAAGTACATCTGGCTTTTCTGATCTCAGAATGCACCCCCTGGCCCATGGTGCCATGAGAAGCAGTGCTTTTTCTAAGTAGATCTTAGAGATGAGGAACGCTGATTATTTTCTTTCTGTGAAGAGTCAGTCTGCCTCCTTCCCTTCTCTATATCCGTTTCCCCACCCCCTCACCCACCCCGTGCTCACCCTGCATCAAAATGCTGCCAACCCATTTGCACCCAGCAGTAACATGGGCTTCCGAGCCACTGTAGGATTCCAAATGCACGATGCCACGGCTGAATCAATAATTTCCATTCTCTACAACGAATGAAAATTTAATGTGCAAACGTGGGGATTTTGGCCCTTTCATTAAAGCAGTTTATTTGCCATACTGAAAATTAAGTTTGAGTGATAGGTTCCTTTATTAACTTTTCTTCCCTTTCCTAAAGGGACACAGTGTTTAAGGTAAAAATCATATTAAAGGGAAGGGAAAAAGCAAACCCTTTCCGTGTGCTGTTAATAGTCTCATCATTTATTAATTTTTTTAAATTGCTTTTCTGCCTTTCAGGCCACTATTTACTTCTTCTGCTTCAGTTTGCTTTGATTAAGTGGTATGAGATTTACCTCTTTGCTCTGACTCCCATGAAGAAATAGATAACTTTCCTTTCTGGAAAAAAACAAGCATTTCTTTGGAAAGCATCCATTACAGAGATTTCCTCAGAACCATCTAGTACATGTTTGAAAACTTTGGTCAAGTCTGTCCCTCCTTCTCACATTTCTAGAGTGCTTCATGAAAAGTACACAACTTTAAGTGTAGTGTACAGCATAGATGCAGGCAAACCAAGAGTTAATTCCAAAGCTTTGAAGGTGAGTGATTAACAGGGCGATTCCCGGGTAGTTCTGGAAAGCCCTGGAGGGGCAGTGGAGCCTGGTGAGCTGGAGAGCCCTGAAAAGGGCAGCTATTCTTCAGCTACTGCTGGTTGTTTAAGGGCAGATTATTGTCAGATCTCCCAATTATTCAGTAGAAACCAAAATCTAGATTTTTTTCAATGCCAAATCTCCCAATTTTAAAAGATTGAAAACCAGCTCAAAAAAATTTAAAGCATTATGTAGGCAAGCCAAACTAAACTTTATAGTTGACCTGTGGACAAGTGGTTTGCAGCTTCTGAACTCAAATTTAAGTGCACAAGCACTGTTTTGTCTGTTGGAAGTGAATGATTCATTACTAGGCTGCTAGTAGAAAGTGCCCACAAATGATGGTTCCCTATTAACAAATATTCATTTCCCCTTTATTTAGGGGGATGTACTGTGACCATGTGCGAATACTGAGGGCACTTGGAGGGCAAGGCCAGGTGTAGACACAGCATCAAAGCAGAGAAAGAATGTAATTCATTAAATAAGCCCTTCCCAGTAGTGTGGACGATGTGGATAACTTGCCTATCTGGTATAAAACCAAGTGTCTGCTTTGGAAGCATGCATTACAAAGATCTCCTTGGAACCATCTAGTACATGTTTGCAAACATGTGACTGCAGAGGAATTGTTCTTTGGATTATAACTTCTTTAGTGAAAGAAGGTAGCAGGCTTCCACCCCTTCTTGGGGATCAGCCTCAGAGATGAAGTGGCTTGTCCAAAGGCAGACAAGTGGCCAGCAGTCAAGCTGAGTTAGCACCAAAGGTTCTGTGAAAGATTCTTCCAGAAGAGGAGCTACTTAATGTGTGAGCGTGAGCTTAAAAGGAAATAATAATAATTATTATTAATGGTAAGGATACTCTATGTATTTACTCTGTGTATAATAGTATTCTCACCCCTTCGCATGCTTGATAACCTTTAATCCTTGAAGCATTTGTAAGGCTAGATGCTTTACACACATCAACTCTAATTCTTAAAATAGCTCTTTCTCCTTTACACATATGAGGAAACTGAGGCCCGAAGAGGTTAAGAGATTTATCTAGGATCACTCAGTGAGATTTAGAGTGAGAAAAAAATGTTTTAAAAATAACTCTGGCAATAGGTCATCAGTGTTGGAATGTCACACCGCCTGTCTGCTCAGCAGCACGTGCATTCAGTGAGAGTGTGTGGTCTGTATTTGGCGCTGCACACACAAGGCTTATACCCCCTGGTGTGGGAAGGAGGTACAAAAAGCAGACAGTGAATGGCATGGCTCTTCCAGGGCTTGTGGTTCGGGTCTTCTGCCATCCATCTGGGGACAAACCTGACTTCAAATCATTTCTTCTCAGACCCCTGCTTTCTAGGCCCTGTGCCAGGTCCTAGGATGTAGGTGACCCAGAGACGGCAGTGCCCTGCAGATTCTCCCATCCATATGTGTCAGAATGGCGTCGGGTATGGGCAATGGGCTTACATTGTCTCACCTGCCAAAGACCCAAAACTAGGTCTTTTCTCAGCATATCAACCCTAAACTCAATGGAAAATCTTTGCCCTGTTCAGGGTTTTGAAAGTGCTGTTTAGCTTTTCCCCTCAACTTGTCTCCAACAGAGATCACTTTAGACTCTGAGAAGCACTGGGCAAAATGGCTATGGATTCTGCAAAATGATTCCCAGTACTCCCTGGCCCCACCCTGGATGCCTGTCCCCATCCTGAGCCTCTCCACGGGCTTTACAATAGCAGCGTCTGAATTTGCACAGTAATTCCAGCCTCTGACTAAGAAGCTGTCTGCTGGATGCAGTTGCAGTGGTTCAGCTTTGTGTCGCACTGATTAGGAACAAAGGTAGATGGTTCTGTAGTTCCTTCAAAAGAGGGGTATGTTTACCAAAACTTTGGACTTGATGTGCAAGTTACACCAAGAGCCTTCAGTTAAAAATGATCCAAAGTGGAATTTGAGGGCTTAGAATCACTCCCGCTAAACCTTTCAGCATAATGGGACACCTATTTGGATTTTAACCTGAGTTTGAGGAGTGCAATGAGAGAAGCGTTCACTGCCCTGCCTCTGGAAGCTCCTCTCTCATGGGGGACAGAAAGATGCCAAGGGGCACCTCTAATGCAGTGAGATGGGGCAGCCACTGGGCCTCAGGAATTCCCATTTGATTGGAGTAGGGAGAAGGGAGCTGTGCAAGTTTTGAGCAGGAGAGGGATCCAGCCAGAGTAAAGCTCCAAGAAGGTTTATCTGGCAATGGTGTGTCACTTGGGGTGTTTGATGAATGAAACCAGTGGCTTGCAGGCTGCAATGGTAGGTTTTGTCAGTCTTAGACATTGATTTTCACCAGTTATATTAGGAGTTTTTAACTCATTTTAAAAGCAAGACATGCTTATTTATAAATAATTTGGGAAATGCATTATCATATAATGAAGGCAGTGTCAGCCATCCCCAACTTAGTGCTGTTGACATTTTTATATATTTCCTTCCTTTTCTCATTGCATTACGTTTACCAATAATTTTTGTGGCTTGTCTTCTTCTAATAATTGCATTAAGCTATTACACAAATTATAAAAATAGGACTTTAAAGAAAGCATTCCCAGAGCACAGCTCTTGTGCAAACTGGAGACGTGATTTCAGGATTAGGTCGGGATGAGGGGACAAAAAGGCTGCTCCTGCCACTCTGAGTGAACCCAGGAGGATTGGCACTCCGTCAGGAGAGGGGGTGAGAGAGGAAGAAAGAAGCTTTATCACCAGGCAGCAGCCAGGTTCCGGAGGGAGCAGGACTAGAGGAGGGAAGATGTGTGAGTGAAGGCTTTTCAGAAGGAAAAAACCTCCCTTCTCCAGGCAGGAGAGCCGCTCCTTTATTTCAGCCTCTCTGTGCTGTGATGCTGCTTAGCCGTTTCTCCATCTTTGCTTCATTCTTCTAAGAGCACTAACGGTGCCTCCAGGGGATCTTCCCACACTTGAGTTTTGCAGGTTCCAGTTTGCCCCTCCTCTTCTTTCTCTCACCAAAGGTCATCAGGGATTCTCACCTCCCTCCCTCTGCCTGCAACCCACCTGTCTTGCTCAAGGCCTCCATTCCGCTGAGGCATCTTTTCTTTGCACTCGGCATAAGCAATTATTTCTCCTATCACTGCTCTTAATGCTTCCCGGAGAGTTAGCAGATCATTTTTTGCTGACGGATATCACCCCACCCAGAAATGATAGACTACCTCCTCCAGTCTTGTTAATAATAAAACACGCATTTTTCTCTCCTCCCCCATTATGGCTATAGTCAGAGCTGGTGTGGGAGTGCTTCTCTGCCAAGGTCAGCAGGGATGACTGGATCACTGAATCCCCAAGGAGCGAAGAGAGGGCACTGATGACACCACGGGAAACAGGAGACTCGTTTACCCGAGTTGTACCAGGCGGCCTCTCCCGTGAGAGGTTCTGTTGGGCTGCTTTACTTTCCAGTGCCCCGTTAACTTCCTTTGAGTGAATAATTTCAGATACAGGTGTGAGAGTTTGCGAGATGGAAGTACAACCCCACTACTCTCTGCCCAGTGAGGCTGATATGGTCCTAGTATCTTAAAAGTCATCCACAGTGTCCTGTGTCTGGGTTACAAAAAACAAAAAGTTGGACAGGTACAGGTTACAAGGACACTTAGGTTTTCAGAAGGGTGTGGAATGGGGCTTGGGTGCTTTAGCTGTTTACAAGTATAAAAGAAGCCCACAGCGTGACTTGAGCGGCTAAATAAATAAATAAATAAATCAGCACACCTCGGCTGTGTTAGGAGAATTGTGGATTCTAGATCCCAGGAAATCGTGGTCCTTTCTTGTCCACTCTTGGTCAGGCCATCTCTGGTGTCTTGCGTCCCACTGTCAGCTCCTCTGCGTTTCGGAAAGACGGCCCACTCTAAGAGTTGTCCAGAGGCAAATGAGAAAGATGGCCACACGGTGCTGTACTCACGTACTCACCTCACGGTGGTTGCTTTTCCACCCTCTAGAGAGAAAAGAAATCTGCCAGGACTCTGAAGTTCAGTCCTGTATGTCAAGCACCTGGAAGGAGAACCCACGTGTCTATCATTTGCCTTGGGTGGTGGTTGAGTCCCTGGTTGCCGTAGACATTCAAACGGAATCATTAGGGCTGATGGAAAAGTGATTCCTGGAACAGGCTGCAGTCTGGCTAACTGACCTAAAGGTCCCGTCTGGCTCTTAGATGCTATAACTTTGTGTCATTTCTGGGCCTTAAGCTGTTCTGTCCAGTATAGTAGCCACTAGCCACATATAGCTATTTATATTTGAATTTAAATTAATTAAATAAAATGAAAATATCAGTTCCTCAGTCACACAAGGCACAGTTGAAGTGCTCAGTAGCCACATGTAGCTGGCAGCTATCACTGTTGGACAGCACAGCTCTAGAACATTTTCTTGACCCCAAAAGTTTCTTCCATTAGACAATGCTGGCCTAGAACAGCAGGAGCCCTGGGGAATAAAGGATCATTTCTCCATGGTTACCAGGAAGCCCCAGGATAAATCAGCTGGTCTATCAAAGATCATAGAGCCACACTCTCTCCCCTCCTGCCTCGTCCGTTTAGAGGAGCTCTGAATTAAGATGGAGAGTCAGGTCCGCCCCCTTCAAAAACTACCAGGATGACCTTGGACAACTTAGTGTACTTCTCTGGGCTTACTCTCTTATCTGCAGAATGGTTCCTTCCAGCTCTAACAGTCTAACTAATAAAATATTATAGCATGAGCTTTCCAGCTTGGTAACTTTCCAGGGAAAGTAGCAGTCTGTGCCAAGTACACGGCTTTTATTTCACTGTCCACATTAGCCTGGCGTAGTGGAAAGATCCCAGAACCTCAAGTCATATCCAGCTCTTAGTTCATCTGTGTGACCTTAGACAAGTACTTGATCTCACTGAGCCAGAGTTTGTCATCTGGAAAACGGCACTAATAATACCTCGCTTACAGGTAGTCATGGTTTGTAGCGGACTGCTCGATCAGTGCTCCCCAGAATGAAGACGGCGGTGAACGAGGTGACCCCTAAGGTGAAAAATTACATGGAGAGAAGGGAAGACTTCTTCCTAGCTACATGTTTCAGAGATATATATGAAGGGAAAGAATGAGTCTGAGTCTTACTAAAGCTCAGAGAGCATATGTAAAGGCTTTGTATGGTGGAAAGTCTTATGAAGTTTCCAAGTGACCACAGCGATCTTAACCAGTCTTCCGTGAAGCAAGAATCAGGAGCTGCAGTTTAGCTAGCAGACTGAGTGTCTTAAACCCCGAGCCTGAGACCAGCTCTCCCTCTATCCAGGCATTGAAACCTTTAGCACATCTCTCCCTTCTGGGGGCCACTAGACAGACAGCAAGGACCTCATACCAAGTAATCCCCCTTAGTAATTAGTGGACTTAAAAAAACAATTTGGAAGGCACATGAATTCTATCACCACACCATTTTTTTAATGAAATATTTATCTAGCCTACTGTATGCCAGATACTCAGCGTGATACTCTTGGATACGCTTCAACTCCGTGATTCCTTCTAGCTCCTTCTCCACATCAGAATTAGTTCCTGGGAAAGGAGCTAAAATTCAGTGCATACAGTGTTTTATACGTTTTTGTTTCAATTCAGAGAACATTACTGAGCTCCTACCCTGTGTGAGGCTTTGAGACTAGATGCTACAGAGGGTCTGCAGAGACCACCAGAATGCTCAGATCATTGGAGCAGATGAGGTATTAGCAGCAGATGGCTGTGATGGGAGACGGTGTGATAGCTGCTGCCATTGAAACGAGTATCATCTGTAGAGTCCACGGAGAGAGCAGTCATCTGTGCCTGGGCTTCACGGAGGAGGTGGCATTCAGGCTGGGCCTGGAAGGTTGGGCAGGAGTTCATTTTGCCATGATGATGAACAAATAGCAAGAATAGAGACATTTTGTTTGAACTGAAGCACAGGGTGCATGGAGGGGTTGGCAGGAGATGAAAGGTCAGACCAGATCCCAGAGGGCCTTGAATGCTTGGTTAAGGGATTTGAGCTTCCATCACAAAGTGCTGGAGAAACGCTGAACGTTTCAAGCAGGAAGAAGTGGCATGATCAGAACTCATTAGACATGTTACCATCGGGTCTTGCCCCTGATAAAAGAATACCGTATCAATGCATACGTCATATATCAGGTGATGGGTAGGGGAAGTATGAGGAGTGGGGCTGCGGAAGCAGACACCTGTCCTGCCTGCAGCCACCCAGGGGTAAGTGGATCCTCACAAAGCTGTTATTTCTAGGAGGCAGCTGGCTTCTCTCTTCTCTCCCTGCTCCTGGAGGCGGGATTGGAAGTCCCAAGGAGGGTTTGCTCCTTGAAGGCCCGGGCAGCACCAGAGTCTCTTCCCTGCTGCCATCGTCCTGGTCTCTTTGGAGGAAATGTCCCCAGGGATCCTGCGTGCTCTGGAGAGTTTGTGCTCACTCAGAGCGTGGGGTGTTACAACAGATTGGGAGAATCTGCAGCCTGATCTTCGGAAATGAGTGCATCTCCTCTGCTAGACTGATAGCCCTACTTGTCAGGGGCTGTTGTCGTCATCTCCCACCTCATGTCGAGCATAAAGCATAAGTACATAACCATTGTATCCAAAATCACTATTTACTGAGCACTTACTGTGTGCCAGGCATTGTGCCTAAGAATCGTACATGTGTTAGCTCATTTAAGGCCACAACAGCTCCTTTAGAAAGCTTCTAGATTATTCACGTGATACAGCTCAGAAAGCGTAATTGACTTACCCCAAGACTCACCATTTATAGCTAGCAAAGTGATTAGGATTTAAATCTACATGTCTCCAACCCCAAAGCCCTTGCTCTTAACCCCTATCTCCTTTCCATTCCAGGATAAATGCTCCATTTCAGTTAAAATAACATAAATGAGAACTTCCTTGGAGTGGCCTGTCTCAAAATACAGTTGCCTGATGCTCTAACTAGCTCCTCATTGAGACCCACAAGATAAGGGGTGATGTGGACAGGAAGGATGCTCCTGCTATGTGGAGCCAAAGTAGAAATAGGAGAAGGTCAGAAGCTACAGGGAAGACAGGCTGGAACTCAGCAGAAGGAAGAACTTTCCGATAACCAGGGGTGGTGGTGATGGTGCAGGATGTCTCATGGGGTAGTGCGCTTCCTGTCCTTGGAGATGTATAAAGTGGATTATAATCCATCTTGGATTCTGCCCTGAACTTCTGAGGTCACATCAGCATCAAGTTTCTGTGAAACAGATTTCAAGGCTAATGCTTTCTGCTGGGATCACCAGCGTCACCTGTCACCTTTGTTTCCACTTACCACGAACTAGGGTTGTGGAGGTTAGCGGTATTGTGGATAGAATGCGCAGCTCATGCAGAAGTCCAGTCAATGATAGAGATCCTTGTAATTCAAAGGGGCCCAACTGATGACACCCCTGTTTTCTACATCCAAGTTCTAAATCAGCTGAGAGAGAAAAACAGAAAAGCTTATGGAATCCTAAGTTCATCTTTATTACTGATTAAGGCCCAGATGGATTGCGTGGACACAGTGGGCTTCCTAACACCGAACCCCACAATCGGACAGACTGACATGCTAGGTCACAAGGCCTCTGCATGTGAGAGCATAGCCTGCACCTGTAGGACTTAGAGCCTGGAATAGAAAGTGTGCTTCCGGCTGGCATCTGGCTCCCAGAGGGAGGGAGCAGGCAGTGTCTGAGGCTCACATGCTCATTTCCTTTATTGAAGCCTATTGAGAGCCATCTTCCCTGGGAAAAGAGGGATGGGGGTACAGAGAGGCCTGGACTGTTACCCCCGAGGGTGTCCTCCCCGTGGACGGGAATGATCTTCCCCACCAGGAACGGCCCTCTGTACTGCACTCTTCACTTGTTTGCTTCCTTCCTCACCACACCGTGGGTTCATTGAAGCAAAGACTCTCCCAGCACAGAACCTGGTCACAGTAACGTTCAAGAACGGAGGAATGAACAAACTCTCATGTTCTGAGACCAGTGTTTTCCTAAAGAAGCACCTTTCCAGGGACAGAGAAGGATGCCTTTCCTCTCACCTCACCCTCCTTGTAGCACCCAAGATCATGCCTTTACCATGCTTTCCAAGTCCGCTCCTTCTGTACTGTGGTGGGTCAGACAAGGGCCAGGGTGTTGCCAGGTGATTCAGGAAACATTTTCCCCAGGCCATGCTGTTCCTCCCACCCTGCCCAGCCCAGGCCCTCGCTGTGCACCGTGAAGGCACCTGGGGTGCTGTGTGGGAAGGGGCAGCCCCCAGCCCTGGTCTTGCTGCCCCATCTGTCATGACAGACGACGCCTGCCTTACCACCTTGGTGAGAATCGCTGAGAGCAGCCTGTGAAGTCACTTTGGAAAGTAGAAAGTGCTTTGTGGATGTGAAGCAGCGGAGTCTGTAGGAACGTGCTAGAGGAAATTCAGCGCAGTGAAGTGGTAAAGATGATCCAGACCCCCCGGCCTGACAGAGGAGAGAGTGATTTGATAGGCACTCACTGGTAGTGTTCCAGATGTTTGCTTGTGTGGTGAAATTGAAAGGTGTGTCCCAGTGGGCACTAGAGTCCCAGGCTGGCCCGTGAAAGCCTGTCCTGACTCATCACATGATGATATTTACTAAGTAGATACCAAATGCTAGGTGTGTGCTAGCACATTAAATCTGTTCTCTTAATTCTTCACCAAAACCCTTTGAAGGAAAATTGTCCCTCTTTTTACCAGTAAAGAAACAGACTTCTTAAGATCAAATTAGGGGGCCAGAGTGACCATGATGAAATTAGGGCAGTGGCTGTGGGGACTGGCACTCCTGGGCTCCACCTCGGCAGCCCTGACCATGGGAGCCCTGGGCCTGGAGCCGCCCTCGTCTTGCTGGGAGCGCCTGTGGCCACTGCCTGCCTACTTGCTGGCGTCCGCCTATGCCCTGGGCACTGTTGATGCAGGAACAATGGATGTCGGGCATGGAGGAGGGCTGTGTCCCAGGCCTCAGTTGAGCCCCTGGGACGTGCCCCGCCAAGTGTGGGTCCTTGGCTTCACACAGGAAAGAATTCAAGAGCGAGCCACAGTTGAGTAAAGGTAGATTTATTTAGAGATGCATCAAAAGCCAAGAGAAAGGCCACGAGGTATGGGGGTTGGGTGCTCAGATTAGAGTAAAAGTAGGTACACACTCCACAGACAGAGTGCAGGTTGTCTCCGGAAAGGTAGAGAGAGAGGCAGGGGCCACGAGGCTCAGTGTTGCCAGTTTTCTTGGGCTCAGTACCTTTATATGCTAATAAGTGGAAGGACCAGTTTAACTAGCCTGGGGAAGGCGCTGGGATTCCCAGTAAGTTGGCCTTTTCCAACTCTTTGACCTTTTGTGGCTAGCCTCTGGCCTGACGCCTGTGGGCATGCTATTCACCATGCTAATATAGTACAATAGGCATATAATGTAGCTCAAGGTTTACTAGAAGTCAAATCTCCCACCACCTTGAGGGGTTGAACCTTTTGCCATTCTGGTGTTAATTGCTGTGTTATTCCTTGAATGGCTGTGCCCTGCCCCCTTCCTGTGTCACTGTGGGCTATCGCATGGCCACTTTTCACAACTGCCAGGACTCCACTGGTGAGCTGCAGAGCCAGATCCAGGTGGCATAGCTACTTTTCACAACTGCCAGGACTCCTCTGGTGAGCTGCAGAGCTAGATCCAGGTGGCCTGAGCCGACTTGGCCCACAGGGATATGTACTTCTGACACTCCAACCCCATTCTCACTTGGACAGCCAGCTCTCCCATCCCCCATTAAAAAGCTTTTTTTTTATTTTCTAAAAAAAAAAAAAGAAAATCAAATTACCTGCCAAGATCACACAGTTAGTGAGTACTGGAGCAGTCCCTTGGGCTCATAAACTCCATGCTGTACTGTCACTTTTGCAGAGAGTAGGGTCTCCCATGGGCTTGCAGGGATGAGGAGGGGCAGGGAGTTTGGAGTGACCACAAATCTTCCATCAAGATTATTGGTAAAGTCACCTGCCTTGGGGGTCACCCTTACCCAGAGAGAGAGGGGTAGTCTCCCCACTCCCAGTTCCTTCCAAGCTCTAGAACAAGATCAGTGCTGGATCTTGTCTCCAGAGATTCTGGATGAAAGAGGTGAGCAGGATTCTGAGGGTCTGGGGCGCGGGGTTCTTTAGGGCACAACCTCCAGTGTTGGGAGCCCTGGGCTCTGGGGGGGGGGTTAAAAAGCCAGCAATGGCTGACCATCTGCAGGAGCTAAAAGTCAGCGATATTTTAGAAACGTTGCAGCCTAACAAAGGACCTGACACCTGTAGTCACTCGGTTAGGATTTAATAAACGTATGAGGACACTTGGAAAGTTTAGATACTGGGACAAGCATTAGATATTGAATGTGGAAAGATCCTTCTTCTGTTGTTTCTTCCCACTCCCACTTATGCGGGTTTCCTGGACAGGGGACTCAGAGAACAATAGACTTAAGGTTCCAAATAGAAGAGGAAAACCAAGCGGAAATTAGGCTTGGTGAATGGTCGAGGTGCTGTTCACCCTTGGGGTTTGTGTCTGTTCTGTGACTGGGGCCCATCACAGTAATCCTTCCTGGCTGAGATTCCTCCTCTGTCAGAATCCTCTTCGGGCAAATGGTTTTGGTTCTGTCATTGACTTCTCAGTGCCAGCTCCTTTCTCCTAGCAGACCTGTCTCCAGCCTTACCTCCTCTGTATCCCAGCTCTGACCGCCTAGAACTCAGGAGAATCAAGGTCATTACAATCCACTGTGCATTTATTGGGTGCCAGGCAGGCCCTGCACTGAGCCCTTGATCTTCATCACCTCTTTTGTCCTCACAATAGAGGAGAATTATCATCTGGCCACAGTTTTCTGACCCCACCACACACTGTCATATCACCTGTTTTAGCACAAATCTCACCGACCTGTCTCCTTCCTGGCTCTTTTAACCCTTAATTGAAAGGGAGATTAGTCTCCCCTTCTCTGTGTTACAGTCCCATCTGTACAGCCCTGGAATGACACACATCTTGTGGTTTCATGATCATTGGTCCACATGTGCACCATCCTTCCCTTCAACTCCTATTTATTGAGTACCTGCTGTGTGTAGTCTGTTGCCCTCATTGGTCTTGGAAGTCTTTTAGGGCAAGAGGCCTTGCCTTGTTCTTGCTGATTGTGTATCCCAGCATACAGCATTGTGCCTGGCTCGTAGTAGATCCTCAAAAAATGTTTGCTAAGAAAAGGCTTCTATATGTAGACCTAGAACAGTCTTTCTGTCCTTCCTACCCCAGATACTGGAGAATGGGAAACCTAGCTCTTAGCTTAGTAGGAAACACAGCTGAAATTCTGGATGCTTAACTCTCAGTGATCTCCCTAAGTGGAGGAATCCAAGCTGCAGTTAACCCCAAAGAGCCACTAATGCCCAAGTCATTCAGTATGATCTGTGGGTGTTCATTCATTCTCTCAGTAGGTGTCGAGCACCCTGCGGGTATCAGGCTCTGTGCTGGGAGCTTGAGCCACAGAGATGAATAGGACACACACACACAACCCATGACCTCAAGGAGATCAGCAGACTAGATAGAGAGACGGTGAGTCAAAGTCAGAACGGATTAAGTAGCATGGGTGTGATTCATCGAGAACACTGTGAGGGGGCTTTCAGGAGGAGGTACGGTGGGAGAAAGCTCTCTAGAGAAGGTGGCATTTGAGCTGGGCCTTAAAAGGAGAAGGATGAGGACCTGAGGAAGTGGGTGGGAAAACGTTCCCTATGAACAGAAGAATGGAGGTAATAGGGTATGTTTTCGGGGAGCACAAAGATCATCTAGATAATTAATTTGTCCATAATTGACAGGGGTGAGACAAGGGTGACCCTCATGTCCATAGACCTGTCACTGTGATGTTTTTCATTTCCTTCTCCCTGCCTCCTTCTCTTCATGCCTGAAAAAATAGTTGTGCTGGGTTGTAGCCTAAAAGGACATGGGTAGGAGAGCCGTGTGTGGAGTGACACCCTGCCCTGGCAGTCTCATGGGATTCCTAGCCCTTCAGCCCCCACCTCGAAGTGTACACACAGGGTCCCTCTATGTAAAGGCCCCTCTGCCTGTCAGCTATGAGCTGGGAAGGAGCCCACAGAGGCCACCGTGAGTTTCTAGAAGAGATAGACACTGCAGATGGGCAGCCTGGCTCCATTGGCAGGAGGAGGCCAGCGAGGCACATTAGTCACTCATCATTTTATCTGTTGAGTCAACATCTATTTTTAGGTGTGGAACACATAGAGGGACCTGGCATCTCTTCATGGAAAGGGAGAGAGTTCCGTGGGTGGGGGGGTCCTGCTCATCCTTCATTCCTCTTCGCGCTACCCACTGCTAGACCCATTCTCAGACCCGAGGCCCGCTCCGCTCCTGGAGGTTTGTTCTTAATGCCGAGGGTCCAGTTTAACATGGATCATTCCTGTCGCAAACATGCTTTTGTGTGTGCAGAGCACACATACACACATACATACTCACTCACCCCTATAGTCTTAGCAGGTCCTGTGAATTGGTTATATAAATTAAATAAAACTCCCCAACTGAAAAATGCTAAGGCACATAGGTCCCTTCCTGTCCAGCCTTGTCAGATGTGCTCTGAGATGACTGTTTTCATCATCTATTCTGAGCCACAACCGCCCCAGAAATAGCATTAGCAGGAAAGTGCTTTTGTTAGACTAGCTGTAAATTATATTTCAAATGTCTCATGTTGTTTTCTTTAAAAAAATAAATAAATAAGTAAATGAAAGTCTAAAATTAATGACTGCTGGGGTTTGCTTTGCTTATGTGTACTGCTACAGATTTGGCTTCTTGCAGATGGAATTTCAGATCTGTTTACACTTCTGTGTTAGCTTTTTGGGAAAAAAAAAAAAAGCACTTGAGAGATCTGGGAGGACAAATTTACAAAGTCGAACTTATTATAACCATCGGTGAGGCTTGCCTCTCTCTCCAGTGCCCTCTCCCTCCCCCTTCCCACCGTGCCCTCATTTGGTTTGTTGTGGTTTTATCTGCTCCGCCTCAAAGTTAGAAGGCAACTGGTTCTTGCAGATGTTATGACAAGGTCACAGATCCAGTTTTGCAAGCAGATGTTCATTCAGCCCCATTTCACCAGCACTTTGTCATTCAGCTAGAGCAGACCTTGTGGGAACATATTGGAACAACACAAAGGATGGGACATTAAAAAATCTTGCAGAGAACCTGATTGCTTTTATGTGTTCAAGAGGGAGGGGACGGGGTAGGGAGGGTGGCAAAGAGAGAAATCTGCAGAACAGAATTTCATGGGTTTCTTTTTTTTGGTTTATTCAAAGATTATTATGTGTTGGATACAGTAAATCCTCTATACACCCACATCCAGGAGGTAAATCTTCAGAACTCTGTGCGTGGGTAGTTCTGCATTTAACAGCTGCCGTACACTAGCTATTTTGTTCTGCACTTAGAGACCCTTATCTGTACATTTGTTTTAAGTTATCGTCAGCACTCCCTTTGTTCCTCTATTGCTGTTCTCCTGGTTCTCATTACTATTATGAGTAGCTAAAAATCTGAACTACCGGGTTATTTGAGCTGACACCGTGAGTTAGAATGATGGACGAGGGGCTGACATCTCGGTTGTCGGCTCAGTCTCTGCTCAGGGGATATTGCCTGTAATGGATTTAGCTCCTCTTGCCTTTTCCTAGGTCTCATATGCCCGTCCGAGCTCTGCCTCAATCAGGGATGCTAACCTCTACGTTAGTGGTCTCCCCAAAACCATGACCCAGAAGGAACTGGAGCAACTTTTTTCACAATATGGCCGTATCATCACCTCACGAATCCTGGTTGATCAAGTCACAGGTTAAGTATTCTTTTGTCATTTCTTCGTGTCTCAGTGTCACCAGCCAGTGCTCTGTGACCCATAGGAGAAGAGAGGTCACTTAGGGTAAAGGATATAGATCTTAAATAGACAGATTTTTGACTTAGGAGAAAAAGGACTTTTTAATCAATCAACTCCCCAGATTGAAAATGGGCCACCTTGGGAAGCAGATCTTCATCATGGGACCTGTTCCTGCAGCAGCTAAACTACTTGGCAAAATTATGAAGAGGATTCAGCATCAGGTTGAGAGTGGGACTGAATAACCATCAAAGTCTCTTTCAACCATCAACAAAGTAACACTACTTTGTGTGTATAGCTCTGGCTCCAACGGTAGCCTTATGGAGTTAGAGGGAACCTTCAACTGCCTTGCTTCACACATGGGGAAACAGAGGCTGGAAGTGGGGGACCTGACTTCTGTCCAGTTCATTACTAGCAGTGCAGGAATAACCCAGGATCTGGTTCTGCCGTAATTTGGCCGTAATAAAGAAAGGCAGCCACCACCTCTCAGTAAGAAAGGCACCTACATTTCATTTTTGATGGCAGAATGTTTTCACTCTACTCCAAATGTAATCCCAATTTACACATCCCCTGAGAGCAGTTTGGACATGTTTATCATTTGACTATTGCAACAAACCCTCACTGAAGGCAGCTCTGTCCTGGATGCTGTGCAGAGGGACACCAGGGACCAGGGATGAAGGAGGCACAGTCCCACCCTTATAAGACTCCAACGTGATGAGTACCTGCTAGGGCCATCCAAGGCACCACGAGAGCTCAGGAGGAGGCAAGCTATGCCTGGTGGGCACTGCTGGGAAGGAAGGCTTCATCGAGGAGGTGATGTTTGAACAGAGTTTTGGAGGATGACTTGCAGTTCTCAGGCAAGAAGGAAGAATAGAGCATTCTAGGTGGATAGGATGTCTCCTATAGAATACATGGATGGGACATATCTGAAGGCATGGAGTCAAGGAAAAACACAACTTATTGAAGGACTCTGGCAGTTCAGCATGGATGGCATGAGGTTCAACAGGGGATTTAGGGCCAGATCATCAGGGGCATTAAATGCCATGCCAAGAAGTCTGGACTTAATCTGTATGCAACATGGAGCCACAGAAGGAGTTTTTGTGGGTTTTGTTCATTAGTTATTCTGTATTTAGAGTGGAGAGCAATGAGGAACAGGTATCATCCACAAGATGAAAAATTGAAAATGTACAAAAAAGTTATAAAAGATGCTTTTAAGGGTGTAACAATGTTCAGAGTTTGCTTTTCAAATAGGTTACTTAGTTACCAAGAGTGGAGGACACATTGGTGAACTAGAAACCAGACAGCAGTGATCACTTACAGCAACAAAGGGAGGTCTTTAGGACTGAGGACTGAGCAGGGGGGTGGTGACGGAGGGCTAGAAGGGGCAGATGTGAGCGATACCTGTGTTCTGGGGGTGGGAGTCACCCGTCCAGAGCCATGATGGCAGAAATGCAGGCAGATGCATTTTGATGGATGAGAGAGATTCGGGAAGCCAGGCTCAGCCCTGGCCCCACAGGTGGGCTGACTCCCCACAGAGTCCACAGGGCCTAGCCCATCTTTTCCTGGGAATGTTTACCACTTCGGTTTGTTCACTCTTTATGAAGGCTCTTTCTCTTTCCCCAGGAGTGTCCAGAGGGGTGGGATTCATCCGGTTTGATAAGAGGATCGAGGCAGAAGAAGCCATCAAAGGGCTGAATGGCCAGAAGCCCAGCGGTGCTACGGAACCGATTACTGTGAAGTTTGCCAACAACCCCAGCCAGAAGTCCAGCCAGGCCCTGCTGTCCCAGCTTTACCAGTCCCCCAACCGGCGCTACCCCGGCCCACTCCACCACCAGGCTCAGAGGTTCAGGTAGGCGTGCACAGGGGAAGAGCCCTACTGCATCAGTACAGAGCTGGCCCACGGCCCTGAAGGATGGGGCAGGAGACGAACCTCCGCCCCCAGGAATCACTGGGTGAAACTCCCCCGAACCTCAGTTTCCACTGCTGTAAAATGTGATGATTGGACCAGATAGTCTTCTAAGCCCCCTTTCAACTTACCACTGTGACTGTGGTTAAACTTCAGATTCTCTGGTTAAAACAAAATTTCTGCGTTCAACCAAATAAGAAGGTTCAGTTTCAACAAGAATTGATCACAGAGAAGTGACCACATTCATCAGCTTAGACTTAAGCTTAAGACAGTGGCTTGTAATAAAGTCAAAGAAAACAGTAGCCCTAGGAGGCAGGTCCTTGCCAGAGGGAGTGGTATAGCCTGTCCTCTTTCTTCTGCTGGTGACTCTGTTCTTTTGCGGGGTTAGAGGAGATCCTCTCTTCTGTGTTAACTTTGTTCTGACATTAAGTCAGCAGACTCTGGGAAGACAAGGAGGAAGACTTGCCCAAGCCTTATTAGTGTTTCCTTTGGGTGCCCAGCCCCCAGGAAGCTCCTGGTGCAATGGGGCATTCCCCTTCCCCTGCGACGTTTCTGAAAGGCAGGTTTTTCTCCATGAAGACAGTCCGACCTTGACCTACCTCTATTGTGCAAGAGATAAGAATATTCTTGACCTACCCATAATAATTCTAAATAACTATTCTATTCCACCCATGCCCCAACTTCCCTTTAATGAAAAGGTCTTTCTCCTTTTCAAATATCACACAGGAATATAGCAGCTCGTTCCAGCGGGCTCCAGTGAGGAGAAAAATCAAGCCTCTGGAGTGTCCTCCCATGCCCCATGAATTTGAAATGGTTAATGATTTCACGAAGAGTCCAAGTCATCTAATTTTTATTTTGTGTGAGAGCACATGCAGTATTTACGTAAAAAGCCTTTCCAGCAGGCTTTTAATGGTGGAAACTATGGTTACTACTGCCCCACGGTGTGACTAGCTTGTCCCCAAGTAAAATACTGAATGTGAGGGAGATTATAACAAAATGGCAGTTTGCTGGGATGTGCTTTCAGCTTGTAAATAGTAAGCTAATTTTTAAAGATCTTAACTCTCAAACTCTGCCCCCCACCTCTCAAAAAAAAGGGTGTGGTAAAAAGATTTAGATGATGTAGCTAGGCTGAGAGAAAAGACCCATTCTGATATGCACTGTGTGTGCGTGTGTATTGTTAATCTGGAACAGAGACCTTTATCCATCAATTTAATTATAATAAAAGGTGAACAACTTAAGAAGTTTAAAAGAAAATCTTTTTTTTAAAAAATTCACACAAAACCTAAAATAAAATCCACACAGATGTTCTGAGAGGTGGGGGAATGAGATTAATTCAGACCTTGAAAGAACGGAAAGTTCATTAGACACTTGCTTTAAACTTTAGCATCGACCTGAACACGAATTACTTTAGTCAGAGGCAGGAAAGGGGGTATCTACCAGGGGTTAGTCTCCTAAGCATTGGGGAAAGTTGTTGAGCTTTTCTTCTTTGAAAATGGAGCATTCTTATTAATAGTTCCATTGAGCGATCTTGCCATCTGTGAGGCATTAACCCAGAGACCCTCCTTCTCTTTGCAGGCTGGACAATTTGCTTAATATGGCCTATGGCGTAAAGAGGTAATTAAAACTCCACAGATTGCCAGATGTCCGTGTTGGCACAGACTGGGGCTAGAATTTTTTTTTTTAATTCACTAACTTTACTTTTTTTTTTTAATTCTTCCTTTTTCTTCCACCAGCATGTCAAATTCTTAATTTTAATTTCAGACCTCAGTTGGTTTTGTTTCTTTTAGGGCACACAAAGTGTGTTTGTGTGTTTCACTTTTTCTTTTATTTGCAGGTGGGCTTCTCCTATGGTTCAGGTGCCACAGCTACCAAGCCCTTGATAATCTGGTCCTCTGAATGTCTCCCCTAAGAGGGAAGGCTGCGACTCTTTGCCAGCTGATTTTGCAAACTTGCAAAGCAACTGTTTTGCATTAGCCATGCCAAGATTCAGTTAAGAGGGCAGATTCCAGCATGGCAAAATTAGAACATTTTGCTAATCATAGTTGACAATCTTATGATTGTCAGTGGGAAAATTAGATTTTGGACTACCAGCTCTGGCCACAGCATGAATAAATGAGTGGATGACCTTATGAATCCTACCCCCACCTCCGTGTGCACTTCAGGGCACAGCCTGAGGGCGAAGTGTATCTGTGTGCACCTCAGCCAGGGCTTTCTTTTGTTACAGGTTTTAGCAGTTATTATCAATCCTCCTTTGGTTATATATGTATGTATGTATGTTCTAAACTTGCTGTTTCTTTTATTTAAAAACTTTTTGTGGGGTTGAGGGTTCAAATAGAGTCAAGATTTGAGGGGCTCTCTGAACAAGGGCATAGTCACAGGGTGTTCCAGACCTAGTCTGAAAGCTGAATCTCAGGAAGTTGGGTGCATTATGTCATGTGTCTGTGAGCTTCCCACATGTGCTTTTGATAAACCCCCCTGCACTGCTAGGGACACAGCATCTTCATCTCCCTGCTCAGTAGTACTGCACATTTTAATTCCCCATCTTGCAGTCAAGGGAAAGAGGTATGGTCTTGAATAGTCACTCCCTGTATGAGGCAGTTTTTTTACCCCTTGGCCGTGCATGGTAAGTGCTCCACTCTGGAAACGGGCACACGGTGGAGGAAATAACTGGATCTCAGACTTCCCTCTTAGGGTGCCAGCCTCTCAGATCTCAATCCCAGCACCCATGAGGGACTGTGAGTGAGCGCCAAGTGTCTAGCATACTGCTTCCCTGTTCCCACACATGTTATGTTTTTCCAGCTCTGTCCCATACCTTTGCTCCTGTCTAACTTTAGTGAGGTGGCACCAAATGTCATGAAAAGAGTGATGCTTCTACCTAGATGAGGCCGGGAAGACACCACTGCAGCTCGCTCGCTGCCATCTCCTCTAGTTCCCCGCCTTAGTGAACATCACTGGTTGATAAGAGCACTCTCTTTTCCCATTAAACCCAGATTTGGATCCAGGGTCCTTCCTACCAAAGTGCTCCAGGTAGCATTACCAACTAGAGTTGAGGCGCTACTTGAAACCTCTTTGCTAGCCCCGACTTTGGCCTTGTAATAAATACCTCGCTGTTCTCTGCCTATAAACTGAAAGCGGTCAGTTGACTCAGAGGAGAGAAGGTTGGGAAGACAGTCTTCAGAAATGATGCAAATAACAAGTAGACATGGATTTGCCCTTCTAGAATTCATGCCATGATGTTTTTTGGGTTGTCCTTCCCTCTTATTTAAAAACAAATAAGAGGGAAGATTGACTTGGTGAATAATACCAAAAATACTGCCTGTTGTTATGTTCACCCTACCTTCAGCAGCCAGCTGATTATCTAAATTCTGGTAGATACAGAACTATTCTTTCATAGGACTTTCAAATCTCTAAGAATATGTACTTATTTTCAAAACAACCCTAGATGGCACTTTATCTGTTCTCTCCCCCCGTTTTGCTGCCCCTCCTCCTATGCCCCTCTTCAGAAAAACAACCAACCAACCAAATGAAAAGCAAGGTACTAGTCAGCATATAGGGTCAAAATCCCTGTATAAGTTTGGTGTAAAGTAAAATGTTAACAAACTTTTTTTTCTGCTGTAGGCACTGGTAACCTAATTGTTTCATCTGATGCATCCATCGTGAATCACACACATATTTTATCAGACGGTGAATAGCATCAGAAGTGTTGTTTTTCTTTTCAAGATTACATGAAAAAAGAGATTTTGAAGCCTAATGCAAAAGTAGTTGTAATAGGGCAAATAACATTATTCTGCTTCTCCAATGTACAGTGAGTGATTCAAGATACATAAATGCACAAACCACTTGAAATCTCACTCCTGTGACACTTAGAAATGAATTCCAGATAATATAGCATCAAGGAATGATACATCGTTATTATCATTGCTCAGGGGTTTTGGGGAAACTCTTCTGAATGAAAGCTAAAAGAAACATAAGCCACCCATCTAATTAATAACAAGACATGTCTATTCATTCTCATGTATTTCCATCCTCCATAATATCAAGAGATCTTTGACCCCCCATAATCAAGGGACTGCAAAGATGGTAGATGTAAGCACTTTGGGGCCATCCCCTAATCTACTTTAAAAAAATAAATAAGATTTCCCATTGAGATCCACCAGTGTTATTCACCTATTGCATCAATAAACAGTTATTGAGTGTTTTCTATGTGTCATGTCTGTGAGATTCTCATATGGGCTCCACTGAATAATTAAGTAGAGCAAAAGGATGAATGAAGTAGGGCCCCTTCCCTGAAGAGCTCATCCTGTATTGTGGGGAGGGAGGTAAGGCTCAGGGTGGATACCCTGTGAACATATGTCATGAGAGTATGACAAAGCCTTGCTCTGGGAGTCCTTCGTGGTTCTTAGGAGTTGACCTAGGCCTTTCTCTTGGCATATGTGTGCCTTAGCCAGGCTAGCCATTCCCATCAGAAGAAATGCCAGACATTAGTTTTTACATTTTGGTTTTTAAACCCTGAAGACTCGCCTGCAAACACTCACTCAGCCCTCTGCCCCGTGTCTGTGTCTGTGCATCTGTGTGTTATCCGTGGTCAGACTGATGTCTGGACCAGTCCCCCCTTCTGCTTGTCCCCCCAGGTTCTCTCCAATCACCATTGACGGGATGACAAGCCTTGTGGGAATGAACATCCCTGGCCACACAGGAACAGGCTGGTGCATCTTTGTCTACAACCTGTCCCCGGATTCAGACGAGAGTGTCCTCTGGCAGCTCTTCGGCCCCTTCGGGGCGGTGAACAACGTCAAAGTCATCCGTGACTTCAACACCAACAAGTGCAAGGGATTCGGCTTTGTCACCATGACCAATTATGACGAGGCCGCCATGGCCATCGCCAGCCTCAACGGGTACCGCCTGGGAGACCGAGTGTTACAAGTTTCCTTTAAA
The DNA here is from genome assembly GCF_009834535.1 of Camelus ferus. Classification (NCBI taxonomy): domain Eukaryota; kingdom Metazoa; phylum Chordata; class Mammalia; order Artiodactyla; family Camelidae; genus Camelus; species Camelus ferus. The sequence goes on from NC_045708.1 coordinate 36,044,007, forward strand.
ACCAACAAAGCCCACAAGTCCTGAATTTCCCATCCTTACTTATTAAAATATATATATAAATATATACGAACAAAACACATGCGCGCACACACACACATACACACGCACACACACAAAAGAGAGAGAAACAAACTTTTCAAGGCTTATATTCAACCATGGACTTTATAAGCCAGTGTTGCCTAAGTATTAAAACATTGGATTATCCTGAGGTGTACCAGGAAAGGATTTTATAATGCTTAGAAAAAAAGAAAAAAAAAAACACAAAAAAAATACCTTTGATGCATTGAATGTTCTTTCATAGCTGTCGTTGTTGACTATAATATACATAGATAGCGACGTGCAGGGATTTTTACCCAGCCAGCTAACTTTACTACCTTCCTTGAAGGTGGGTCTTTTTAAGATGACCATTCGCTCATTTGAAGAAGAAAAACAAAAAACAAAAAAAAAATAATAAAAATAAAACAATTTTTACAAAGTAACGGGATTCAAAGAAAGAAAAAAAAAAAGATATTTCTTTTTTGTCAAAATGTTGATCCAATCAGATTGGTTAAAAAAAAAAAACCCACACAAATTAAAGAGGAATAATAAAAATTGCAAAACTTAAAAAAACTTTTGCAAATTTTTTTATTTTTCCTTTTTTCTTTTATATCATGTGAACTAAAACAGTCTTCTGTTAGGGGATGGGGGCAAGGGGGATACCTGATGACATTAACAATTTAATAACATTAACATTGTTGCCAAAGAGGTGGTCTCTTTGCTGAAAATGGGTTTCAAGAAAAATCTATTTTTATAAAATATAAAGAATTTTTACAAGAGAATCTGGATTTGAGAAAAAAATATTTTGACTGGCTAATTTAGGGGAAATTGACAACTTTGTCGCGTTCATACTGCACTGGTAACTTTTTAGAGATCAAGATGTGTGTTTTAAACTGGATTCGTAGACTGTTTTTTGAAGGATGGGCTATAAACAGATGATCTTCATATCTTTTCATAGCATGTAATAATAATTAAAAAATTATTAATTACTAGGGGAAAGGAGTGTTCGTTCTACCCAGGGTACCACAGTTCCCCACAGTCAAAACCCAAAAGCAAGGAGATGAGTTGAAAGACAGTTTTTCTTTAAGTCATCAGTATGGGATGTCAGCAGAACAAAAATTAAAAAGATTAATTTTCCTTTTGATCTAAAACTTCCTTAGTTTGAGCAGTAGGTGCTACGAAATTATTTACATATCTTAGTATCATAGTTAAATGTAATGTGTTTAGGAGAGGAAAACAAAAGATACATTTGCTTTAAATTCATTAAGGAATTTTCAAATTCACTTTGTAGCCCATGCTGATAGAATTGGGCTGTGTTGGTACATTTGAAACACTGTTTATGTTGCTTGAAACACTTATTTATTTAATCGCCGATGTGATGATGCCTATGGCCGAGATCAAATATAGCTAGATTGGCTAGACTACTTATTTGTTTACTTAAACTATGGGAAGAAGCATATTATTGTGTCATTCTGTTGTGTGTGTATGTGTATATACAATATAAATATATATATATAAAGTTATTTTTCCTTTGGGTTAATTTATTATAAGTTGTAACACTTGGCTAGTTTTGTTTGTATATGTCTTAAAAATGTTTTCTTATGATATTTAAGTGACAGTTAAAGAGGTATCAAGGTAACTTGTGTAGAACTATTGTTTGATATATTGTCATGTTTGTTGTGAATATTTTTTCTTACTGCACAGTAGAAAAATAAAAACAACTGGGTCTTTATTTTAATGTAATTCAGATTGGGGAAAACAAAACAGAGCTAAGGGAACAAAATGACTGAGGGAGCATTCTCCCACGTCCAGTGCACTGATCATTTTAGTATGTTTGTGCTTTGTACGGTTATATATTTAAAACAAAAACGAAACAAAAAAATACAAGGGTTCATGCTCTTCCCTGGGTAATAGAAACAGTTACTCGCTATGCATAATCTAGTTGATAGTTAAATTTGCTATTGCTTTTCTTGTCTTGTTATATACAATCTTTTCAATACCAGTTTAGTCTTAATGGTAATAAAACGTTATGGTTATTTATAACTTGTGCTTATTTTGTGCGTTTTTTCCCATGCTGAACCCACTAAGTGCATGTAGACAGAACTGTTGTTTTCACACTGAAGAGGCAAACTTTGTAGTAGTAGTCGTAGTGGTAGACAGGTAACGAAAACCAAGGCTACATCATAGACTCCTCCTTTAAATTTTTTTTCTGTTTTTTTTTCCTCTTTTCAGTTAAAAAAAAAAAACAGATTTCAGTTCAGAGAACACTCGTTCAACATTCAGGGAAATCTTTTTACATCACCTGCTATGAATGAACGCACTTTGCTGGCAAAGTTTTGATGCATTTGCTAAGCATTAGTGGGAAAGGCATGCCAAAATCTCTTCTCTATAATGTGTTCACTCTTGGGGGAAAAAAAAAGGAAAAAAAATCTTAGGACCAGGCAGTTGTATACTTTAGTTATAACGGATGACTTCATGTTAATCTTGCTAGTTTAGATGATTTCTGAGGGAAAGCATTGTAAATGTTTTTTTTTCATAATCTTGTTGTGTTTGAATTATTTGTACTTTATCTGTCCAGACAATAAATGAAAGTGTGTAGAATGGATTTGAGCTTCCCAGATTTTTAAATGTGTTCATTCAAACTTTTTTTTTTCTGTAGCATCTTCAGATTTCCCCAATGTTTTACCACTTTAAACAAACAAAAACAAAGGCAGACTAAAATTCTGTTTTGCAACCTAGCCCAATCTCTCAAAGTCAACCCAGTATTCAAGTCATTGCCCTAGTTCCACACTACTAAAAGTGTGGTCCCCAGCCGGCAGTATAAGCATCATCTGGGAGCTTATTAAAATGCAGAATCTCGGGCTGAATGCAAATCTATATTTAACCAGCTCCCCAGGTGAATCATTGGCACTTAAAGTGTAAGGAGCACTGCCCTGGTTGATAATGAGCCAGCACATTTGGCACTGTGTTTGGCATTATGATACATTAATGTCTGTTACTCATTTATAAGCATACTTGTGACTTGTGCAGAAGAAAGGGAGTAACTATTTGCAGAGTGTCTGTTATGTGTCAGACAGGCTGCGTGGTGCCCTCTACCTCCCCCTTGGTCCTGCAGCGATCTGGAAAAAGCACATAGCACTAGCCTCATTGCACAGATGACAAGACCAAGGCTCGGTGAGACTTAAGTAACTTGAAACAGCTAGCAAATTTCCAGCTGGGATTTCAATCCAAGTCTGATTCAACTGTACAGCACCTCAGCATTGAGATGGCAGAGCTTGAACAATATTAAGGAAACAGATCATCTGTATTGGATGTGACAGCTAGACAGGAAAGGTCACCTCTTTATTTAAACTCATTTTTGCTTAGAAGTGGCAAATATCTGACTTTCTTACCTCTGAATAGAAATCCTAAACAAGGACTTTTTCATGCTGTGTATAAAGAACATGAGTTACGCTCAGCCTAGGGGGAAAAGACTGCCTAAGGTATCATGAAGTCATATTAAAATATGCCCTGAACTTTACAGCCGAGCTTTTTAGTGATTTCCTGTTATGATCACTCATTGATGATCTACTGTCTATCTTTTTCATTTTCTCACTAATTGAAAATTCATAATACTCCATAAAACATCACATCACCATCCACAAACTGACACTTGAAAAAAACATGCCCCCACTGATGCAGAAGAAGGAGTAGTCAGATTCGCTACCATTTCTTATTAGCTTCTTTTTTTATTATTATATTAAATTACCTCAATAGTTGGGATAATTAAATTCAGGACAAACAATGGGATTTAATTAACCAAGTTAAATATTAAAACTCTAAGTCAGCCCGAACTTCACATACTTAAAGATTCTTCTTTTAGTTTTATCTTAAGGACAAGCCCCTATGTTCCTTTTCTGAAGAAAAATGGGCATTCAAACTAATCGCTGCCCCCAGGAATAACAGCGCTTTGCAAACATGTGTATAGGGTCTAAAAATGTTGCTGCCAAACCTATGATAGTTATTACCAATCCTTAAAGGTGTCGTTTTAGTGCACTTTAGACAAATGGATATATTATTTTGGAATATTGGAAGTTGATGGGCTCTTATCAGCTCATACAGTTTATTCCCCAGCCTCTGAAACAGATCTATCCTGAAAGTTTTACAAATAGCTGTAGGTGTTTAAATAGGTCTTTAAAATATCCATAAAAGGAGATTCTACGTACACTCTCTTGCCAACACTTTCCAGCATTCGCACAACGTGTCTGCCTAACAGCTAATAAAAAATTCATCTTGCTGCAAGTATAAGCCTGTTACCTTAAATCTCCAGGCAAACATTGTATAGTTTCTGCAGGTGTTTGTGGGAAAGGTCTAACAAATCACAAGATCGCAAAGATTATTAAATTTCTTTTAGTTCCTAGGTACATTATGTTTTGCTGGGATGAAAAACTGCACACCCGAGAAGGCTGAAGGCATTTACTTAGTGTTATTTCTGTCTAAGAGGTAGGAAGAGAAGAGTGCAAAGAACACGTACTGGGTGTGTAACCATCCCACATCATCACCTGCCAGCATCAGGACTACCTCTATCTATTATTGAAGATCCGATACTAACCAAACGATGGTTACAGCCAGAAGTTTTTATCAACTTGGATCCTGTTCAAATTTCTTTCATCAAGATAGGTCATTAGTTGTTCACTCATAAATAAAACATTTAAACCCCAAAGAATAATATATAAAAGTATATGCAAAACTCACAGAGTCTTGTGGGGCCCCGCCTCAGTCAGTGTTTGGGTCTGGCTACTTTAACCTTGTCAGAATTCGGCACTTAATTGCCTTTTACCATAGATGATTCAGGAAACTCCCAGTTCTTGAAATTGTTTTGACCTGAATTTCTGTTGGCCCTAGGACTTTGTTCCTTAACAGACAGACACATGCAAACATATAGAAGCAAACATTTGGACAACTGAAGAAGAAATGGGGTTTTCTACTTCACCTGCAAATGCAAATCATGCCTGACAAGACAGCATTAACAGCAGGAATGTGTTTTCCAAATGGAAGAGTCATTAAAATCTTAATTTGAGGCCATCCTGCCTGGATCCATTCCACGGCCTTAGAAAGAATTCATGGAACACAGCTGTATAATATCCTTACACCCTTCACTGCCTTTGTTCTACCTGGAAAAGAGCATAATAAAAGGAAATTACATTTTATTTCCATGAGCTAAAATCAAGTTTTAATATTGTCCAAAAATGACTCGTACTGTTCCTTTATCTTATTAGCTTTTTGGCATATTAGGTAATAAGATAATTTCTCATGGTACAGTATTTATATAAGAATCATATTTCTCTCTGTGCAGATCACTTACAGAAGTGTGTTAACAGGAGAGAATGATGCATAATCGGCACTTAAGATTAAAATAGACCTGAGAACATAAAAGTGTTCCTTCAGTTAAAGGAATAGCATTTCTCCAGTCTCATCTTTTTTGTTTCTGCAGCAGAATGAAAACTGGTTTAAAATCACCCAACCCCAGGGTTAATTACCAGAAGGCTTCCCTATGCAAGTCCAGCTTGATCTACTAGTGGTTCGAATGCAAAGTGGATTTACATGCCACTCCAGGATGCCATGTAATTATTTTAAACAGTTTCCAGCCAAGTCCTTGAGGTTTAAGAAAACGTTTTCCAGAAAGAACACTAGTGTTTATTATGTCTTCAATATGCCAGGCACTATACATTTAGCATTTGGTCCTTCTGCCAACTCAATGAGGAGTAACATCTCCCCTTTACATTGAGCAAAAAGAGATTCAGAGAGATTTGGTATTTCTGCCAATATGTAGGTGGTGAAGACAGAATTCAAACCCAGGACTATCTGACCCAAAGCCCCCAGTTATACTACCCTGGCTATGAGGCAATTCTGTCATAATTAGAGCTTCATTTCAATTAAAGGTGGAGGTGAGTCCTGTCATGTAAGGAACAAGGGGAATAACATTAATGCACTGTGCCTGGAGCTAACTTTCTCCCCATATCTTTAATGGAAAAATAGATCCAATAATATGGTTTACAAGCAAATTGACAAAGAAAAACTAAAAGTGATAGTTTTAAAATACTGTCACTCAGCAGTGCTGAAAAATAAAATCACTTGTCAACAGATCTATTTAAACCACCAAAAATCATCGAGGTAGAAAGGAATCAAGAATAGGACCAAAAGGTAAGAATGTTTACAAGCCAACTTAGCTGCCCTTGGAGCTGGCTCTGTGAGTCTCCCTACAAAAGGAAGGCATTGTGTGAACCAGCCTTACTGTATTGAGAGCCCCTTCACTACTTGTATTGCCCCTGAATCCTCAGAACAATCCTGGGAGGCACGTAATCCTCATTTTACATCTGACAAAAGAGGCTCAGAGAAGTTAAGTACCTTCCCCAAGGTTGTACAGCATGTAGCAGAACTGTAATTTATACCCAGGCTCCAATCCAATGACTTTCCACTAAACCATACTGACAGCCTTTCAATGTGACACCACCATCAGGTGACCACCCACCTCCCTGTGAGGTACTGGAACGTGGGAGGGGTGGAGGGAGAACCAACCCAAGCCTTGTCTACACTACAGTCCTTACCTGAACATCTGCCATATGCCAGGCACTGAGCTAGGCGAACACAAAGAGTAAACATATTAAGCTAATTTTTTCTTCCACCTATTTTGTGCATAATGCTGTGTAGCAGGTTATGACAGGAAACAAACAAACAAAAACCAACAGGAATGGATATTTGGAATTCTGTTACAAAGACAAGACATATGAAAGAGTTATTTAGCCATGCCAAGTAGCTTCTGTGCTGGAATAAGAATTGCAGGAAATTTTGAAAATCTTTGGGGAGTGAAAGGAGTACTCTGGGACCCGGAAAAGGAAAGAGACGGGTGGTAAGAGGACAGCTCTGGTGAAAGAAAATTCTGAGTTTGAACCCCCAGGCAAATTGCTTAATGTGTCTGAGATTCCTGATCAGAGAAGGAAGGATTAGAGGGAAACTGTGTCAAGCCTCTGGCACTCAGTGAAGAGTAGTGGGAATTAAACTGTAGCCAGAAATTTCCCCATAGGAAAAGAGCTTGGGCCAAGCCATCTGGCAGGGGAAGTGGGTTTGGTGGGTGACTAGATGTGAAGAACAGAGAAATCCTCAAGTAAAGGGGGTACGAAAGAGAGATGCATGTGGGGATAAGCCCTAGGAAATCTCATTGGCCCTGTGGAAACAAAGCTGCTTTTAAAATACAACAGTAACTCCAGCCACACACCAGCAGAGGCTCTGACGGCCCCTCAGCGACTAGAAACAGCATTGGTCCCTCCTCGGGGCCCAGCCGCTACAGTGACTTGGCCATTCCACCTCTTCCCTGTGACTCTTCCATGATGCTCTTTAGCAGCGGTCCAATTGTCCCAAAATACACAGTTCGTATTCCAGAGAGAGGGTCCAGGTTGGTCTTGGTTAGTTAGTATTTACAGTCTGCTTGGTACTATTAATTCTCCTTCTCACTGCCCAGCCTGGTCCAGATAGCTGAAACCAGGGCTGGCATCAGGTGCTACACAACATGGCCTGTCGGTGAAGAGTGGCTTGGGGGAGCTGCTCAGAGGAGGGTGCTGGGCAGGGCTGGCAGCTCAAACAGCCCGGGCAGCAGAGGGGGCGGTGGCTGGGCGAGTGGAGCTGGGCCGGGCCTTCCTGGGGCTGCAGAAGGGCTGCAGGCAGCTGCTGAGGGGCTTAGGGAGGCAGTGGTGGGCGGGTGGTAGAGGAATAAGAGAAAAAGCGTTGAACACTCAGGCTGAGACTTCTTTAGAAAAACAAGGTACTGGAGACTTTTGAACAGAGAAATGAGGCCCCTTCACTCATAAGCAAATACCTGGGAAAAGACTGATAGCTCCAAGCCCGGCTCCCCTCGGCTGTAGGCACAAAAGTCATAAGTTCTGTCTCACCCAAGACGGGAAACGGATCCAATCAGACCACTTGTCAAGGGCAGCCCTTCCCCAACTTGGCACACAGTCGGCCTTAGCCTTGCCTGCTTCATTAGCTATGGAAAGTCCTTGGGAGTCAGTTCAACCTCCTCATTTGAATCCAGCAGAGAAAAGGGGCCTTTTCCACCCCATGCGACTAGCTCATGATCTCATTCCACAAATATTTGGATTCCTCTCCTTAAAATGCTCTTCCCTCCACCACCAGGCCCCATTTCACTCAAAGCACACACATGTACCACCCATGTGGCTATTCCAGCTTGTTCTGCTCATGATTCACTGCCTCCTGAGAACTTTCTCTGACCCTCAGGCTGGTTTAGGGATTCCTGGACAATCCCACATCCTCCTGCTTTCCTGTATCACAGCACACTTCACCCATCACGTTTGTACAAAGGAATAAGACAGTGTTTGCTTTGGAAGAGCTCAAATGTAAGCCGAGCATTGCAGGACAAATCAAAGCTAAAGGGTGTCTGGAGAGCACAGATAAAAGAGCAGTCAATTCTGACTTTGGCAGGAGGGAGTGAAATTGAGGTGTAATAAGAAAGGCATCCTAGAGATGTTTAGGAATAAGTTTTATCTTGAAGGATGAAACATACTTGGACAGGTAGGCATTGGGACCAGGTCAGGTGCATCACACCGGGAACCATGCAAGTGAGCCAGTGTCAGGAATCAAATCCTCAGCTCTTCCCCTGACTTACTGTGTGACATTGGGCAAGTCACTGCACCTCTCTGGGCCTCAATTTCCCACAGATTTAAGGAAGGTGTTGGACTAGATGGTCTCTGATGGTCTTGCTCCTGCTTATTCCCAGACTCTAATTTTCCCCTATATTTTTCATTGATTCAGCAAATATTTATTGACCACATACTATATGGCACTGAAGATACAATGAAGGGACAAAAGAGGTATCTGCATACAGCTGGGGGTGAGTGCTGTTAAGGTAAAGTGCAAGCTGCTCTGACAGTGAGTAACAAAGACACTTGCCCAGCTGAGGACAAGGAATGCCCTGATACTGTGGCATTTGAGCTGAGATCTAAAGGCTCCAATGACGTCAGTGGACTGCTTTTCCTGCCTCCACAAGATAGAGGCTAGAGAACAAAGTAGAGTAACGGGAAGAACACTGGCCCAGGAGTGCTGGGTTCAGTTCCCAGCCTGGCCACCAACTTCCTGTGAGATTTAGAACAAATTATTCAGTTGACCCTTGAATGACGTGGGAGTTAGAGACACCAACTCTTCTGGTAGTCAGAGATCTGTGCATAACTTAAAGTCAACCCTCCACATCTGTGGATTCATCCAACCACAGATTGTGAAGGACTGTGATCTTTACTACTGAAAAAAATCCATGTACAAGTGGACCTACACAGTTTAAACCCGTGTTGTTCAAGTATCAACTGTATACTCCAGATCTGATTTTTCCATTGTATGCCATATCCCCGTTAATGGGGGAACCCAGGAGTATTTCTAAACTCCAACCCCCTTCCCTTAACCATCCAATTATTTACCAAACCCTGTCAGTTTTGCCTTCTGAAACTTTCTCAAATTCATCCCCTCCTCCCCTAACTCATGGCTGATATCCTAGGTTAAGTCTTTTCATCTCATTCAGAGACTATTAACTGGATACCTTTTATGTATGTACATGGATTCTGGCACTGACCTCATAGGAAAAAGCTCCCCTTCTCACAGTCAACACTCTTTTCCATCCCTCAGCCAGAATGATCTGCCTAAAACACTAATCTGACCAAATCACTTCCCTGCCTAAATCCCATCACCCAGTCCTAACACCCAGGCAATAAGGTCCAGACACCTGATCATGGCTTCCAAGGCCCTGCATCATCTAGGCTCTGATGGCTTAGCAAGCTTCATCCCTCTTCTCTTCCCACCTCAGAACTATAACTGCTCCCTGAATATATGCAGTATTTGTCACTGGCATACCCATATTAATTTTCTCCCTCCTTTCTAACAGAACCCTGATTTTATTACTGCAACAAAATGCCTCGTACAAAAAACATCCTTTAGTTTTCCTCAGAGTTAGAGGTGGCCACATCACACAGCTCTGGCGAATGAGATGAAACAAGACCCTGGTGAAGCTTTCAAGATGTCCCTTTTAAAAAGAATAAACACAGATGACACACTGCTTTCCCTTTGCCATTGCCTTCCTCCCAGTCTTCCTTCTTCCCACTTGGAATGCTGATGTGATGTCTGGAGCTGCAAATGCCTTATTGCAACTATGAAGGCAACAGTCAAAAGCTATGGATGGCAGATTAGAAACACATGAGGTATCTGTGTCCCCAGTGGTGACTGTAAGCTGCTCCAGGAACCCTGGATTCTCTCCTCAATATGTTTTATTACTTGGAAAGAATACACTCCTTACTGCAGAGCTTCCCAGCAAGTAAACACATGCTTCCTGATGTCCTTGTTTTATTTCCTTGACCCTCTGAACAGCAAAGTAGGGCCCTGGACTGTTACAACCCCCAAGCCATTCACCTCTGGCCCCAAACAGTCTGTCCCTCTACTCTACTGGGACAAATGAATATTTTTGTACATATACCACTATGCGAAAAAGATTAGACAACTTTGTCTCGCTGGTTTAAGTTTGATTATTACTCTATCCCACTTGGCCATTGCCTGTGCCCCAGGTTGACCACGTTGATGAGGCCTATATTGAACTTCGGGCCCACCCCAGATGGCCAACGCCCCTCCAAATGCCTGCCGTCCCCACTGCTGTGAGTTCCTTCCCCGTTCACCTCCACATTTGCATTGCTGTTCTGCTGCCTGCATCAGTCCGCCAGGCAGCTAAGGCTCCTTTTGGGTTACCCATCTGGTGGCACTGACATATCTTTGACTTCTGATGCCCTTTGGGGCCTCAATTACTGCCTCCCCATTGACTGGAATATCTCACCACCTTTGCTCACCTCCAGATCTCCAGGGTTACCTCTCTCTGGCTTACTCTCTCACTCCTGCTCAACATCAGGGATGCGCCTTCCCTTCTCTCATCCCACTTTGCTGGGGAAGGAACAGCCTGACTACAGAGCTGCTTGGACCCCTAGTGTCTTATTGAAGTAGGAAGATTTTGCATTTACCAGGAGGCCAGGTCAGAGTGGGCTAAGAAGAGTTTTACACCATGCCCACAACCAGTGCTCCTTATCTTCAGGCCTGTTTGCTGTCTTGCTCCTCTGTGCCAGACTCCCTCCACACTCACAGTGATGCTTTCTCTCCAGACCTCCTTTCCTCATTGTAATCTGGTTTCCAATGCTCTCTTTCCCCGTGACCTCAAGGTCCATCAGATACGCTTATGTATGTCTGAACTTCAAATATGAACAACCCAAGTTTTTACTTGTGGAGTTTATGCCAACATGGGGATGTAACTAGACACCAGAAGGGCATGAAATATGTGCAGAGTCCTGAGCCTCTGGCAACAGAATGAATGATTAAATTCTCTAGGCCTCAGTTTCCCCATTTGTAAGGGCAGGCGCAGAACTACCTGATCTCAGCTTCATCAGTCTGATACCAGGAAGAACCCCAGGAGTCTGATATCAGGAAGAACCCCAGGAGTAGGCTTGAGGCCCCAGAATTCATTAGAACCAGTCTAGGAGCTGGGGGAGGGGGGAAAATGAGGGGGAGAGGAAGTTTTCAATCAGGTGCTAAGCTTTCACTGCCAAAAAAATTCCTACAAACAAACCCACCCCAGCAAAGGAAGCTACTGTCGGCTGGCACACTGCAGAAAAGAAGGCGGGCATGAGGCCTCATTAATCCGGCAACTGTGGGATCAGTTGCAGATACCCCCAGCCCACCCACTTCTCACCATCTGCTGCTGCCGCCGCTGAGCTGAAGACATGCGGCTCCGCTGGGAGTCCAGCCCGAAGCCAGCAGAAGGGCCTGGACGTGGACAATGGGGCAGCCTCAGCAACAGGGACCCGCACGTCCCCTTGAGGCCAGGCTCATGCCCCAGGGGTATCTCCCCACCCCACCCCCACCCCCACCCACGACCCCACCGAAATACGAGGCTACAAGCCTCCATGGAGCTCTGTTTTGGAAGCAACTGAGGGAGAAGCTCCAGCACCCTGAGCAAATATTAAGCAAATAAATGATCAAACTGCATTGATTGAGAACCCACTGTGTGCCAGGCACACACCTTATCTCCTGTAAGTACTCCCCCAAACCATACTAAGACTCTCCAAAACTAATCTTGCGTAATTTTTAATGATTTCAGTGTACACAGAGATGATCCTTCCAGTATCCTGGCTTCTGAATTCCTCAACTTCTGCTTCTATTTCCACCTCATTACTCCCTCCCTACTCACACCTTAGGCCTTAATACCTGAATTTAAAGTTCAAGCATCCTCTTGTCAATGTCTCCTTCCTATCCCACTCCCTTTAGTATCTGACTCAGAATAACCCGTCAAACCAGTGGGACTTTCAACTATTTTTACCTGTCCCTTCCCCCCACCCACTATGTCCTCGCTTCACTTCCTATTTAGTTCCATGGTCAAACATACACTCCCACCCTTGTAAACATCGTTTTTTTTTTAACCCCTCTCTCATTTCACTGCACTCTTTTGGCTCATCCAAAGCTCTCCATCTACTCGGTGCTGGCACTTTTACCCCCAAGTACAGGCAAGAGTAAAACACTTATTAATGCTGACCAAGGTCCCTTTAAATTAGTGATCACCAGCCTCACACGGGTCCTGCCTGAAGGTCACACTGTGTTTGTCTAGTTCATTTTGCTCTTCTTTCTCCTGGGTGACATTTTCCTGCTTTCTCCTCTTTCTTTCAAACCTCCTAATTCCTCCTCCCCATCTTTCTACCTTTCTGGCCATCTCTCAGTTCCTTCCTCATCTCTTCGACCTCTAAATATTGGAGGCTGAGTTCTTGCACCTTTTCTCTAATGACATTCACTCCTCAGAGTCACTCATCCAGGGTCATGGTTTTTAATATAATTAATGTTCAGATGACTCCCAAATGTATTTCCAGTCCAGATCTCCCCCTTGACTCTGGAGACATATATATTATTGCCAAGTTGACGTCTCCACCCAGCTGTCTAAAGGACATCTCAAACTAAGCATAACAAAAAAACAATTCCTTTTTACTTCCCTGTCCACTCAGCCTGCTCTCTTCCCCATTCTAGCAAACGGCAGTGCTACTCTGCCAAGCCAAAACCGTTGGAGTGCCTGTTAGCTCCATTTGTTTTTCTTCTCTCCCCCAGAAATTTTCCCCATCATACAGAGGTTTGTGTCTTTGTTCACTGTTGTAACCTCAGCTCCTGAAAGAATGGCCCTTAGTAGTTGCTCAATAAGTAATTGCTAAATAAATGAATATTCAAATTAATTGAATTGAATAACTTAGGTACTAAGTCATTCATCCATCTATTCATTCAATAAATTAAATAATGATGGATTGTGATAAAGGCTGGGAAGGAAGGTACTATGGAAGAAAATGGCAGAGGGGTTGTACCTAGGAAGGATAGCCATCTTCTTCCTGAAGAAAGGACTTTAAAATGAGACCTGAGAATGAGAAGGAGTCATCGGAAAAGAGCCAGGCAAAGAACACAAGTACAAAGGCCTAGAGGTAAGTAAGAGCTTAATAAGTTCTAGGCAACAACAGATGGCCAGAGGGGCAGAAGAACGGTGAGGGAATGGACAGAGATGCTAGCAGACATTGAGAACTAGCCAGATCATGCAGGCTTTTGCAGACACCCATGAGGATTGCAGATGTTATTCTAAGGTCACTGACTTCCTTCGTCTTGTCAACTTTCCAAATAAAGAGTGTGGAGTAATATTAAGGCCTGAGGATTGGATCCCTGTTCTGCCAGGCTCACCACTATGCAGACTCTACCAAGTACCTCTCCCTCAGAATAACCATTTCTGACCTGCTTACCTTGTACCATTGTTTTCAAGTTCAAGTGAGATTAGCCAGGGATCTTCAGAGGTGTCATTGCCAGAGCTTATAGGACATTTTAATCAGATTGTTAAAGACACAGACCGAGCAAAAGGGAAAGCTGGAAATGGTTTGCATCTAAAGAAGTTAAACATAGTTAAAATCAGCAAGCGCTGTTTTGCTATGGTGCAAGTTAAAAGGCATTTTCTAGCAATCCCTGGGGGTTTCTAGCCAAGCTTCCAGCTAAGTCCCTGGCATTTGAGAAGGTAGGTTGAGAAATGACCTGCTGACAGGAAAGAATCTGGAATTTGGAATTCTTTCCTGTTAAGGCCACAAGGTTGGGGCCTGCTTTGCCTTCCCCCACCTTCTGGCTTGGCCATTAACCCTCACCCCACCTTCTCCTTTTGCTAAGGCTTGCTGGCCTCATTTCTGTGCTCATTAAATATAAACCTAATGAAATGGCCGTAAGGTCAGGACAGCTCCAAGAAGAATTACAAAGGGAGTCTGCCATCTGGATCAGGTCAGCGACCTAAGAGAGCCAGGTTGGAGTTCTAGGTCAGCACGGGTTGGGCAGGGTGGTGGGGATACAGCTCCTCCTCCACCTTTAGACAGTTGCCTAGGGCTGCTCAAGGGAAACTGAGGCAGTTCAGGGGAAAGGAATAGGCTTGCACATACTAATATGGCCAGGTCAGGACTAGACATGGGGTCTGGGAGCTCAGAGCAGAGACAATAATAATGATGACGATGCTCTTTCCTGAGTCCAGACAAGGAGCCAGGAGATTTAATACACACTCTATCACCCTTGTAACCCCCTTTGAAGTACATAGTGTTTTCCCCACTTTACAGCTGAGAAATCTGAGATGCAGAGGAGTCATGTGACTCTTCCAGCATCTACAGCTTTCTGGTGAGGAAGTTGAGATTCTAGTCCAGTCTGTCTGACTCCAAAGCTTGTACTAAGTCTCACTACCTCTCCCAGGGATATCGTCCTCCTCCTCTTACAGAGCCTGAGGGAGGGGACATCTAAGGCACTTTTGCAGCAAGAGCCTTTGCCCTTCAAGGGTGGAAATTTAAGAATACTTACCTTATATTGTCGGGAGGATTTAATGACTTAGAACACAGGCGAATGTTGGTCCTGGTCATCATTGTCATTGCTTTCATCAGCAGCAGCAACAGCAGCAGCATCTAACCAAGATCCCTTCCTATGCGGCTGTGCCTTTACCCTCAGAAGACCCAAGTTTATTCTCTTTGATGGGATGAAACCCTTGAACCTGGTATAAGAGTTAAGACAATGATTCTTTTTTTTTTTTAATTGTTGATTCTTTTTATTTATTTTTTAAACTGAAGTACAGTCAGTTATAATGTGTCAGTTTCTGGTGTACAGCACAGTGTCCCAGTCATGCATATACATACATATATTTGTTTTCATATTCTTTTTCATTAAAGGTTATTATAAGGTTTTGAATATAGTTCCCTGTGCTATACAAAAGAAACTTGTTTTTTTAATCTATTTTTATGTATAGTGGCTAACATTTGCAAATCTCAAACTCCCAAATTTATCCCTTCCCACCCCCTCTCCCTGGGAGCCATAAGATTGTTTACTACATCTGCAAGTCTGTTTCTGTTTTGTAGATGAATTCATAACATCCTTTTTTTTTCTTTTTTTTTTTTTAGATTCCACATATGAGTGATATTATATTTTCTTTCTCTTTCTGGCTTACTTCACTTAGAATGACAATCTCTAGGTCTATCCATGTTGCTATAAATGGCATTATTTTATTCTTTTTTATGGCTGAGTAATATTCCATTGTATAAATATACCACAACTTCTTTATCCAGTCATCAAGATAGTGATTCTTAAAGTGTGGTCCCTGTACAAGCAGCATCATCATCTGGCTACTTGTTAAAAAACACAAGTTTTTAGGCTCCACCTCAGGATCTACTCAATTAGAAATTCAGGGTGGGGCCCAGAAATCTGTGTTTTAACAACCTCTGCTATTGATTTTGGTGCATGCTGAAGTTTTAGGACCACCAAGTAAGGGCATCTGCTAGCTACTATAACAGATAACCTTCCCGACCCAGCAGCTTAAAACAGAGAAGCTTACTTCTCATTCACACAAAGTCCTAATGGGTGTTCCTGATAGGTAGGACACTCTCCTCCAAGTGGAAATTTGTAGACCCAAGCTTCTTTCATCTTGTGGCTTCCCCATCCCCATTGTCCCTGGACTTCTCTGCATCTAGTCAGCAGACAGGAGAAGAGAGTGAGGATGGCATATTGGAGTACTTCTGGAGCCACTCTAACTGCAGGAGAGGCTGGGAATACAGTCAAGCTATCTGACCTGGAAGAAGGGGAATCATATGGAGATTTTGATGAACACAGCAATGACCACACCTGGTATCCAAAGCCCTCCATGACCGCACCCCTGCTTACCTCTCCAGATTCGTCTCCTGCCTTGCCCCCTTTCACTCTTGAATTCCAAAGTCCTCAAAGTGTTATGATACCCCAGGAATTCTATGCCTTTGTACATACAGTTTACCTGCCTGGGATTCTCCTTCCTCACTGGCCCTCTCCATCCACATTCCCACTCGCATCAGCCAGTGAACCAGCTCACGGTCATGTCCTGTATAAAGGCCACTCTGGTTCTCCTGTACTCTTGGCTCTGGAGGAGGCCCCAGTGGCAGTCTCCTTCCCTCACCTTCTCCTCCACCACATATACCCCGCACCCTAACTTAGAGTCATGTCTATCTCCTCACTGCAGGGTTAGCTCCTGGATGGAGTGACAAAATCTAAATCCGCTTGTGTGTCCACAGAGGCCAACACAGCCTTGATACAGGGTTGGCCTCAGTAAATGCTTGCTGAATGAATGGATGAGGGAGTGAGTGACTGTGAAGAAACTCTGGGCCAACAAGGGCAAGGCAATTTCAGCTGCAGAATTACTCCTGCAAACACCAGGTAAGAAAAGCATTTCCGTTTGCAAGTGGCACAATTCTCTCCTATCACTGGAAGGAACAGCTGAAGCCTGCAACTAAACCTGCCTGCTGTGAAGTATATGGGAGATGTGTGCTGGGGTGACACTGGTGAGAGAAGCAGAATTGTCACTGGGGCTTCTCCCAGGGATCAAAAGTGATGGAAGTGGTGGGTCAGAGAAGAGAGTCAGAAATGGGAGGTATAACTAGTGAGAAGGGTCAGGAAACCTGCCACGGTGGAAACTGGCCACACAGAAGGCCCCCTGGCACTTGTTGATCTGCCCATCTCCATAGCAGACCAACAACTCTGTCCCTTTACATTTCCCCAGTCCCATCCCTAGCCAGTTTCCATTTGTTCTAAGAACTCCTGACACACTGCATGGCTGCCCTTCTCCCAGCCCCACCCCACACACATGCACTAGCTCTCCTCTAAGATAAGCCATGTGGAATGAGCCTGGGTTTGGGTTCAGAGCTCAGTTCAAATCCTGACTTTGTCACTTACTGACTTTGCAACAGTTGGTTTCCTTGTCTAATAAAATAGAGATAAAAGTGTGAACCTTAATGAGTGGCTGTGAGAGCTAAATGAGAAGAGGTATGTCAATCACGTGTAGTAGATAAGAGAGCTGTTGTGTATGTTGCAGCGATCTTATGGCCATGTGTTAAATCTTCTCTAGTAGACTAAAGGTCCTGGAGGACGAGGACGTGGCTTCTTGTGAATACTGAATCCCCAGCATCAGCATATAGGCCAGTGTCTGGAACATAGTAAATGGTTAAGAAATATCTGTCAGGGAATATAGAGTTTTGTTAAGATTAAAAAAAAAAAAGATCCTGACACCTGGCAGGTAGCGCAGCTGCACAAATCCAAAGCTTGCTCTGTCCTCTGAAACTGGCATCCAGTTGTCACCAACTTTACACACAGCAAGAATCAGACTCATTATTAAAATCCCTCAAAGTGACTTCCCTGCCTGCTGTCCTTCAGAGTGAAATAAGATGACAAAGATCTGACGTCTTCATCACACAATTACTAAAATATCCTTCTTGAGTTGCAATTTTAAAATATTTGCCTAATTTAGCTGGACCTTGGGTTTGGTTTCAGGAAGAATGTGGGTTTGAGTTAGATTTGGGGAAGGGAGGAGCAGATGACTGAGCCCCTTTCACTCGCTGAAAGACTTCTACTGGCTCAAGAACTCCCAGGTAAGACTGGCCTAGTCAAATAAAGCTACAGCACAAAAGGAGCTCGGAAACCTCTTTTGGAAAGAAAGAGGTCTTGGAGAGGAGTCGGAGACAGCTCGCTCCAGCTGGAAATCCTTCAGTGTCTCTCTAGGCCTCAGGACACAAGTGGGGGTGCTTGGCCTGGCAGTCAAGCCCTCCAGGATCTGGCCACCCCTCCCATCTCTGCAACCTTGTCCCCTCCTCCCAGCTGTCACCCCCACCACCGTGGGCCCCACTGACTATGTGAACCCTGGGGCTCTTTCAGCTTCTCTCCTGACTGGGGCCCAGTTTTACTTCTTCTCCTGTGCAGTGGCCTAGACTGGGCTGGTCTAGTCCATCAGCCAACAAATATTTATTGGGGACTTACTATGTACCCAAGATGATTCTAGACGCTGGGGATGAAGAAGTTAACAAAGCAGATGAAATTCCCTGGCCTCAAGGAGGAAACGGACAATAAAAATGATGACAAAAATAAATGAGACAGTCTTCTAAATGGTGACAATTGCTACTGTATTAGTTCCTTTTCCCTTTTGCCAGCACTGGTGAGTGAATGTGGCAAAAAACAAACAAACAAACAAACAAAAAATTTTGTGCTTGATTCAATGTATAGTTTTAAATGTCTTTCTTTGATACCTTCCACTACCATTGCTCTGAGACTCATTGCATTGTCCTTCTGACTAGACAGGTTGCTGCTTGAGGGCAGGGACAGAGTTTGATTTTCATGAAGGCACCAGAGACTGTCTACCCTGGGCGGCCTGTCCACTGACCTCCTGGTTGTAAACCCTTCTCAGTACTTTTCAATCCTTTCATTCTTTTCTGCCTACAAAGTTTCTGCTAGTCTTGTAGTGGGTCTGTCCTAGTTTCTAAAGTGGTCTACTAGGGGATAAAATCCCTCTGAGCTGAGATCCTTAAAGACATTATTAGCATTCTGGCAATAAGCATGGCTATTTTCCAGCCCAACTCAATGAAAAGAATTACTGTAAAGGTCTTCATCTAGTGAGCATCTTCTATAGCCAGGCACCAAGCTAGGCCCTCCACATGGAATGTCTTTCTAATAAGTAAAAAGTTCTCCTTGGTAATCCTCACAGCGCCAATAACCGTGAGAAATACATGGAAATTACTAGCTGCTATCAATATTACTGTGTCTAAAACTACCGTTTTCCCCTGCATTAGAACAATCTGAACATTGTTAGGCAAAGACATCTAAGCAATTTTAAAATTATTTGAGTCATGACAGAGAGACTCACAACTGAAATATTTACCTTTCAATTTCAGGTGAGGATGTTCCCAGAGATGGAAGATGTGACAAGTTCCCGCATAGTATGAGCATCAGAGAAAAGTTCCCCTGACAAGTCACGTGCAGAGATGGGAACCGCTGATTAAGGAGAGGACTAATTTTATCTTCCAAGTGTTTCTGTCAGGGAAATACTCTGAGATTTGTAGAGTGGTGAGGCTGGAAGGGTCTGTTGGGGTCTCCTGCTCAGCTCCTTTGCCTTCTGGATGGGGAAACAAAGGCCCAGAGGTCAGAAGTGCTTCTTAATTGTTCAGGCTGCCTGTTTACACACCCCGCTCCAATCCATCCCTCCCATGCTAGAGTTTACTGCAGGAACAAATGAATAAAAGTAAAGGGGGTGTTTGGATCTTGAGTCATCCACCTGTTTACTCAACAAATATTTATTGAGCACTTGCCAGGCACTGTTCTAGGCACTGGGGATAGAGTTGTAAACAAAGCAGACCAAAACCTCTGCCCTCGTGGAGCTGGCATCCTAGAGAGGAGAGGTGGACACTAAAAATATATACATACATACATAAATTGCGTAGACTGTTAAATGGTCATAAAAACCAGAGAGAAGAATAAAGCAGAAAGAAAGTCAGGAGGCCCAGTGCAGGAGGGGGTGGAAACTGAAGTAGGATAGTCAGAGAAGCTATTTCTATCAGGAAGTGATAGAAAAAAGGAAGGGAGCCATGTGGATATCCGGTGAACAAAATCCAGACAGAAGGAATAGCAAATGTAAAGGTCTCCTGTGTCCAAACACTGGGGCAGCCAGTGTGGCTGGAGCACAGTGAGTGAGGTGTGAGATTCTGGACATGAGTCCAGAGAGATAATAGGGGGCTGGAGAGAGGTGTGTCATATCCCGAGGGTTCTGTGCCATTGGTGGCTTGTTTCCCTTCATAGTCATCCTTCTCTCTACGTTTCCCCTGCCCTCTGGCTTCTGGCTAGGTTTGGCCAATAGGAGGTACTGCAGGAGTTTAGAGAGAAGGAGGAGAAAAAGCCAAATATATCTCCCACTCTCTCTGTTTCAAGTGATATATCAAGCAGGGGCCACAGCTCCCCATGGCTCCAGCTCCCCCCAGACAGGCCCATGCTGGTTCCAGCTCCGGTGGTCCAGTGGGGCAGCTCCAGCCCTTGGGCTCTGGTAACATGGCCTCCTCCCTCTATTCCTGCATCCCTAGGGGTAGTGGCAGCCCCTGCAATGGCCAGCCTCAGAGTTGCCTCACTTCCCTTGGTTGCTTTTTCAGCTCTTCTAATGCTTTTGTAACTAACTCCCTGAATTAAATTACCCAGTGTGGGTTGTTTGCCCAACTGGACCCTGGCTAATATAGGTAGGCTTCACAGACCCCTGTAAGACCTGAGCTTCTAATCTAAGTGAAACGGGCAGCCATTTGAGAGTTTGGGGCATTTGTGTTTCCATCAGAATTTCTTCAATTAAAGACATCTGTCCAAAGTCACATAGACTTGGTGATGGAATAGACTACTCTTCTGCTCTCCACTCAGTGTTCAACAAAGGGCACTGAGGATCCAGAGATTTCAAAGACAAGGAGAGGTCTCTGCATATTCTTAAGCAGTTATGCCCCAGACTCCAACTCTTTGAAGCCCTTTGGAGGTCAGGAGGGGGAGATGACACTGCCCAGAGGAAGGTTTTCCTCTGTTTGATTTCCCAGGTGTGCCAGCAGAGATGGAGAAGAAAAGCTAACCCTTAGGGAGCCATTGCAATATCCTAGACACCCTGTCAGGCAATTTCACATCCAATGGCTCATTTACTCCTACAAGGACCCTACTCAGTGGGTATTATTATCTTTATTTTGCAAACACAGCTTCTGAGTTTCAGAGAGGGTAGGTAACTGGTCTAAGGTCATACATTCTCCTATTATATTGACAAGGAGATCGAGGATCAGTCACAGCTCTTAAGGTGGCCATCAAGGCAATGGAGTTAGGGAATCTTTGGGCAAAGTCATGGCACAAGAGGTTAGATCTTGGACTAAAAGTCATTTTTCCTCTCTGAGTCTCAATTTCCTCATCTGTAAAGTAGGAATAATATCAATGATATCCATTTCAAAGGATGGTTTTGAGGGTTAAAATAATCTACTGCAAGATACTTTGCACATTTTAAAGCTCTACACCAAAAGCTCTTAAACTGAGGTCTATATCTGAGCTTTGAGGTCCATGAACCTCTTTGAGATGATGCTAAAAATTGAATGTACATGCAGAGATCTGCTGATCCCACAAAAAAATCTGACTTTCCTCACACTTCTTTTACAGATAATCATCTTGCTGTGTGGATGGTGATCCTGTTACTTACAGAACAGCTTTCTCATTCAACATGGCTCCCAAACGTAAACCAACCAACTACTGTGCAGACTATGTACTCTGGACAATAGGCGTAATTCAAAGGATTTTCAAGGGTAATTTCTATTACATACAGTTTTTGCCTCAGACTGTCTTTAGAATCCAACCCCTGCATAGGATATGACTCCTCTGCTTGTGCATTTCTGGCAAAAGGGTCAGTGACTCCCAGCAGCAGATTCTCAAAGGAGAAAGTGAGCCAAAGTTGGCTGGGAAGCACCATTCTAGACAAATATTGCAAGTATTACAATGTTAATGTGATGAACATGCTGTGGCGATTGTCATTACATATACATTTACTGAGCATTCAAGGGTGAATTAGAGAAATCTGTATCCTCACCTGGCTCATAGTGCTGTTGTTATAACAAACCAAATGTGGCTGGCAGGTTTCTTGGAGGATATGTAATATGACCTGGATCCTAAAGAATGCCAGGAATCCTAACAGGTGAAGATGATAGAAGGGCCTGCCAGGCAGAAGGGATGTCTTGAGCAAAGACAAGTGGAGAAGGTGGCAGGGCCTGCTCAGAAAATGCTTAGGTATGACCAGAGTACAGGCCGAGATGTGAGATGACCAAAAGTAGGGCCTGGCTAGGGACGCCTTCAGTGTCAGCCAGGATAAAAACTCTCCTCTCTGTCCTAATTTCCGCAACTCATTCAGCCCTTTTTCTCCCCCAGCACCTATTCCAGGGCTGAATATCTATGGATGCTTTGGAAGACGGAGACCCTTAACCTAGGCAAAAGCAAGACAGACTTGGATTACAGTCCTGATTCATCCACTATCCAACTGTTTGATCTTGGGCAAGACCCTTCCCCTCTCTGTTCCTCATCTCTAAAATGGAAGTAGTCATACCTCTCCTACCAATGGTACCCAATAGTGTTTGGCACTTAGTGGGAGCTCATCTCATGTTAGTTGAACTGGGCGCTTGAAGGGCATCAAATGAGGTAGTAGATGGTCATGTGATTAGGAAGAAAGACCAAAGACAACCTCAAAGCCCCATGTTATTGCCACGGTCACTGATCTCGAGCAGCTCTCACTCCATCCAGAGGCAGCAGATTCAGCCCTCTCTTCATGCCAAGCTCCCTCTGCTGCAGAGGAGACAGGAGGGATATTCATCAATTGCCTGGGCTGATGCCAGACATTGGAAATCTCCCAGTACATGCTAATGCCATCGACCCTCACTAGGATATGCTGGGTTTTCAAACAAGCTTATTTGACTCTGATTCACCTATGGAGAAAAGAAAGGTTACATTATTGATATGAAGAATACCAGGAACAAAGTCTTCCAAACAAAAAACAATTCTCCCCAGGCTTCAACTTCCCCAACTTCTGTTTAGGTTTGAGTGACATGCCCTTCTTAGAGAGGCCATCAGTCGTCATCCACTCACTTGATTATCTGCTCACGTTGAGCAGACCCTGAGCCAGGCCCTGGGAGCACCAAGAGAATTCAGGGCAGACCCTATGCGAAAGAAGCTCCCAGTCTAGGTGCAAGAAAGGAGCAAAACCACGGACCCAGACAACGGCAGACATTAAGGTGTGGTGGTCCGTAGGATGGGGTAGCCCAGAGTGCTGTGGGAGCTGAAGAAGGGAGCACTCATCAGCCTGAGGTGGACAAGATACTCGGCCCTCCAAGGACTGGGCCCAGCTGCAGCGACAGTGCTCCTTTCACCACACCTACCGCGCCATCTGCATCACCACACCAGTGACCTGCGGGCTTTCATCTTCCCCTGGCCATTTCATGCATTCACACCCACGGTAAGGTATGTGAAAATGAACCTTGTGGACCGATGAGTGAAGCTTCTCCCTGGAAGAGGGTGCAGACAGGGCCTTATGAGGAGACAATTGAGCTGGCTATTGGAATGAGTAGGAGTTCCACCTATGAGTGAAAAAGAAAGCACGTGCAGGGGACGGTACAGCGTTCAGTGTAACTGGAGCGCAAGGTGAGTGTGGGGAATGTGGGAGCTGAGACCGAGGGCAGGGGCAAGGTGGCCGAGGCCCTTGGATGCTGACTAAGGAGTTAGGACTTTATCCTAAGGTGACAGGAGCCCTTCATGGGTTGTAAGCAGGGTAGTGACTTGCTCAACCATCATAATGATTGCAGGGTCCTTGAAGTAAGTTCAAAAGAGGCCGGATTTCTATAAACTGATGGAGAGGAAGCTGAAATCAGACCCAAAGACAAGAAAGTGCATTCCAGGCCCTAACAGAGCCTCATCCAGCAAGCAGTCCCTCCCCTGCTAGCCTACAAGGGGCCCAGGGCTTCCCAAGGTCACCCTTTCCTGACGGCCTTTGATGTCTCCAGCATTTCTCCCCCACTCTCCTAAACCATCGCCTTTCAGCAGGTTCTGTGCCAAGGACAGATTTGATGGCGAGCAAATGGCCCACTGGAGAAATAAAATGCTTGGGTCTCTTCAGCAGGGAAAGTTGTTGGGGTTTTTTATTTTCATTATTATTATTTTTCTCTGAGCCATACAAGTGGCAGAACATAATAATATCATTTATTCTAACTTGCTCTTGCAAATCAGAACTTTTTAATATTTTCCTTTCAAATGAAAATGCCATTTATCATTATCAAATGAAGTGCTAATGAAAACAACATGTATGAGAAACACATTTACACAGCAGAGCGTGATGGAGCACCTTGTCAGCAGTCCATAGTCTCGCCGTTAATTTGATTTCTGCCAAAAATCACTTAAGTGAGACTTGGGGATTTTTTTTTTTCCCTCAATGCTCCAGGCCCTTCTACTGAGGCCTGTTTATCCCCTCACCCTCCTAAGAAGGCTCTGCAATTCCAAGCCAGTTTTAGGCTAACTTTTAATGGATCTCCCATTGATTGTATGAAGGATGTGTGCATATTGGGCAGCATGGGGTGATGCTTGTCTGTCTGTGTGCTATTGCTCATTTCTTCACCCATCGTGTATTGGCTGGTGGACTTTGGCTGTGTCCTTGTTTAGGTATGTGTGCATTTGTGTACTGCAACTTGATGTGCCTCTGTAGGTGGTTATGTGTTCGTGTCCTTAAGCCACAGGACAATAATTACATCTGTCTGTTCCCCACTGTAGGCCCAGCATCCAGCCTATCACCTGACACATGGTAGGCACACAATAAATATTTGTTAAGTGAATGTTCCGTGAATATGTGGCTGCATGTCTTCATGAGGCATGTGTTTCTGTTATGTGGCTTCATATCTGTGTGTTTCTATTTACAGGTATGAGACCTTCAGGGATAAGAACTATCCAGAGTTGCAAGTGCTTCTTACAGTGCCCGGCACACAGGAAGCACTCAGTTTGTTGAGTGAATATGTCTGTGAGTTTCCCTATATGGTTTTTGATCAAGGTAAACTTTGCGCGACAAAATTAAACCATTTTTGAGCATACAGATCAGTGGCACTTAGTATCCATTCACAGTGTCGTACAACCATCACCTCCATCTATTTCAAAAACATTTTCGTCATCCCCCAAAGAAACCTTGTACTCAGTAAGCAGTCATTCCGCATTACCCCTCCCCCAGCCCCAGGTAACCACTAATCTGCTTTCTGTCTCTATGGATTTCCCTATTCTGGATATTTCATATAAAAGCAATCATACAACGCATGACTTATTATGTCTGGCTCCTTTCACTTAGCATAATATTCTCAAGGTTCTCCATATATATTTTTTATGTCTGTGTGCATTTAAAAATCTGTAGATGTGTATTTATGTGTGGAATACTTGGCACCCCTGCTGTGTCCCTAGGACGTTGCACAGGGCCTGACAAAGAACAGCTGGGCAATGAAGAAGACTTGTTTCGCCATTCCGCCATCCTCTTACCTGCCTGGCACCACTGAGCCTTTGCACAGTCTATTCCTCAGCCCAGATCACCTTTCCCCATCCTACCTCTGCTGTTGTTGGGCTAACTCTGAACGATTCCTTGGTGATCTGTCCAAGTGTTATCTACTCCAAGCAGACTTCTCTGACCCCAGGCTGGGTTACAAGACCCTCCTCTGGTCTCCCACTGCCCCTGTGCTTTCTTTTGTCACTGCTCCGCCCCCTTGTGCAGTCGTCATCAGTGTACTTATGTCTCTCCCTCTACAGGATCATGGGGTCTTAAAGGACAGGGGCTGTATCTTCTTCACCTTTGCAGGCCCAGTGCTTGGCATGTTTAGCTTATAGTGGGCATCCCATGAGCGCTGGTAAAAAGAATGAATGAACTTTTAGTAAAAGACATTCCATGTAGAGAGAACAGCCTGTGCAAAAGCCCTGAGACATGAGCGAGTTCATTCATTTTTGAAAACTGCAGCAGTTAGGTATGACTCGAAGCCTGGTGTGTGTGAATGAGGAGGAAAGTGAGAATTTAAATAAGAAGCAAGAGGTAGGAATGGGCCTAGCATGAAACACCCTGAAGACAGTGGGAAGTCCCAGGAGGATTTAAACAAGGGCATGGCCTGGTCAGATTTAAAGATTGGACTTATCCATCTAGTTACTAGGTGGAAAATGGGTTAGAAAGGACTAGAAAGCATGAGAGTGGACCACATAGGAGACCGCTGCAGAAGTAAGCAAGTAATGAGTGTGGTTTAGTTTAGAGTAGTTGCAGTGGGCCTGGAGACTCCTGCTGTTCTCAGAAAAGTGTGGCCTGTGACTGGGGCTGATCCATGAGCTGTAACCAGTCTATAAGGAGAGGAGTACAAAAAGGGAAAGGTGGGAGTAGGGACTTAGAAACCTTTATAGTAATTTGACATTGCTGAGATGTTTTTGTTGTATTTTACAAGATTGTTGGTCCAGAACATAGTCGAAATGGAAAACTAAAAGGTCCTTCACTATAGATAGTTTACAGGACATGCTAAAGAGTGGGGTATGTTAGGGAGTGGGAGAGAGGAAGCAGGGACGTCCCTCGCAACACTGTCGATGACAGGGGCCATGTCTGAAGCATCTCTGCGTCCTCAGGACCCCTTGGGGAGGAAAGGAACTTCCAGGGTTCATCAGGCGCTATGGTCCTGAAAACATGTCAAGGCTCCCACAGGATACTATGAAAGGTATCTTTGTTTGGGCTGCTGTAACAAAACACCATAGACTACGTGGCTTAAATGAAAAAAGTATTTCTCACAGCTCCGGAGGTTGGCAAGTCTGAGATCAAGGCACAGGTATATTCAGTGTCTGATGAGAGCTCACTCCTTGGCTCACAGTCATCTTGCTGTGTCCTCACACGGAGGAAGGGGTGAGAGAGCTCTCTGGGGTCTCTTTTATAAGATCACTAAGCCCACTCATGAGGGCTCTGCCTCATGATCTAATCACCTCCTAAAGCTCCCCACCAAATATCGTCACATTGGGGGTTACTTTTCAAAGTATGACTCTTGGGGGGACACAGACATTCAATCTACAGAAAAAAGTGAGGACAAAATCTGGGTCCAGGAAGAAAATGGGATCCGAGTCTAGGTGGTCAGGAGCCACAGACAGAGGAAGCTGCGCTTCCTTCATCTTCCCCCAGATTCACCCTTGCTCTGCTCAAAGACAGGGTAGCATGAGCTTCTGTGGAAACTGGGAGTCACGATGGACTAAATGAGTTACATGATGTGTTTAGAGCAGTGCTCGGCATATGGCCAGAGTTTTATGTGTTTGCTGTTACTATGTCGGTTGCTTCTATTTCCTAAGTGTCACCTGGACAAACCTGCATGTCTTGTACCACTGCCCCAATCCAAGCCATCAACATTTCTCCCCAGACACAGTAGCAACCTCCTCCTCAGTAACCTTGATGTCTTCCATTGGATCATCCTTTGCTCCATTCTGGCCCCAGAATGCTCTTTCTCAACCCTGAATCTGGCCATGCCACTTCCCTGCTTAAAACCCATCAGTAGCTCTCCGTAGTCCCCAGGATGAAGTCCAAGTTCACAGACACAACTCACAATGTCTTTCACAAGTCAGCCCTTTCCATCCTCTCACAGCCTGAGCATTTGCCACAACCGCCCCTGCCCTCCATGCCCCAGCCACCTGAGCCCTTTCAGTTCTCCAAATGGCTTTTGTATACTCTAATCCCTGTGCCTGGGCCACCAGCCCCAACTGCTTTATCAAACCAGCTCCTCTCACCTTGAAGTCGCAGCTTCTGACATGTTGTCCCTGATGCCCCAGGCAGAATTAGGAGCCCAAGTTCTGTGTTTCCACAAGCCCTGTGCCTCCTCCACAGCACTGACCACACACTGTTGTCTTCCTGTTACATATCTGCCCCCCAGACTGCCAGCTCCTCTGGGGCAGACTCTGGGCCTGACCCACTGTGTAGTTAGCTGCTTGACAAACCCACGAAAAATGGGATTGAATTGGAACCGGCCCAATATTGCATTTTAAGAGCCAGAAAGCAGAATAAAGTGGTTGGATCCAACTTCTCCAGGAGAGGCTCATGCGTGGGCAAAGGGAGCATGAGATGTTCTTTTCTCACACCGTCCTCTTCCTGCTGCCAACCCCCTCCTAGCCGCGTGAGTCTCGTGAGTCGACTCCAGATGGGATGGGCTTGGCAGTGGCTGCCTGGCTGTGTGCCCACCGCCCATGGGCGCCCAGGAAACACTTGCTGAAAGGAGCTGAGCACCACCCAAGCAGTCCAGCCCTCCAACTGCTACCATGGGGCGGTGGAGACAGGAGTAGGTGGCAAGCAGAAGGTAGGTCATCTGAATCGACAATATCTCTATGGAATGGAGTCAATAATCCCTACCGTAATGGTCGTCACCAGCAGTCTACGAGGTCACAGATGTGGGCACATGATGGGCACTTTTCTACTCCTGCTCGACCCCTGCTAACTTACTTGGCATCATCAAGGAAACTGAGGTAAAAGTGAGGAAATCACACCTTTGGGTAGGACCCCACTTAATTGCAGCATAGATGGGCAGGTTCTCTGCAAATTGTACACTATCTTCTGAGGATCTGGCTTGTTTTTAAAAGCCTCCATGAGTAGTGAACCTGGGCACTTGATTTATATTGTTTAGGAAGCAGAGATAAGCAGTTCAAGAAATGTAGGGTTGTGTGTATCTCGAAGGGAAATGAACTAAAACACATAGTGCCAACAATAGCTAACATTTTTAGAGAGAGTACTTACTATGGACAGGGACTGTGTTAAGTGCTTTACATGTAGAATCTTATTTATTAGAAATATAAGCCTTATTGGTGTGTAAGACTCACACTAGCCCTAAGAGGAAGGTATTATTATTATTGTTCCCATTTGACAGATGGAAAAATAAGTTAGAGGGAGATAAGTAAGTTGCCCAAGGACCCATTAATGCAGAGCCAGGATCTGAACCCGAAGCTCTCTGATTCCCAAGTCCTTGCTCTTTCCATCCCACACAGGATGCTGTCATTGGTCCTCAGCCCCACAGCTGTTGGTGCCATTCTATACTTCTCTGTGCACCACTAGGGCTGGAAACCTGAGAACTACACTTTTCAAGCTTCCGTACCAGCTGGGTTCAGTCTAGTTCTGCAGCTGGAAAGCACACAGGAGCCATAAGAAGACAGGAAGAAAACTGAAGCCATTTCAGCTTCAGTCACCTTGGATTCCAGGAGCTGTACTGACATCAGCTGCAGGAGTGTCTGCAGGGGTGTGGCCTCCACTCTTCCCTTTTCACTTCTCCAAACCCAGAAGCAGTAATGGCTTCCTTTCAGTAACTGACTTCTGGGGAGCACCCCGTTTAATCCCATTTTACTCTCCTGTTCATCCAATAGCTTTGCAACAGTCTCTCTGCTTAAAATACCTAGAGGGGTTTGATTCTCAACTGGACTGACACAGTATTGTTCTTCCTACCCCTTTAATCAGAATGAATAATAAGTTATAGGATCGAGGTATCAGCCAAGCAGGCTGAGGGCAAGGCTGAGGCCTCTGTTGGACACTGGAGATCCATCGGGGAAACTGAGGCAAGCATCCACAGGGCCAGCACCAAGAAATGAGGTTGCAGGTCAGAAGGCTCCCAGCAGGTATCCAGCACGCTAGGCTCAGGCTGTGAGCCTAATTCCAGAATCTACCCACTATTGAGGCTGAGCCCCAGAGCCATCCCACCAGCATCAGGATGGCCCAGGGCTGGGGTGATGCAAGAGTGCCTTAGGGCTGGCAGCTGAACAGACTAGGAGATGCAGGACTAAAAGAATATCTTCTTCCTGCCTCCACTACCCCTAGACACTCACATAGTTTGCGTTGACTGTTCTTCTCATTTGGGAACTTGACTGAGAACAAGATTTGGAAATCTGACAAACGTTGTCTACAGTCCTGACCAGCTAATTATTAGTCACTTAGCTCCCCCAACCACCCAAGCCTCGGGCTCCTTGTTTGTAAAATGGCGGCTGTCATGCCCACTGTGCACGTGTGAGGACTGAGGGAGATAATGTGTATAAAATGCATAGCTCAGCTCCTGGCCCATTGTGGATGCTTAATAATTATGAATTCCCACCATCCTCCCCGTCACTGTCCAAATCATAAGCTTCCTTATTTACTTATTTAACATATCCTGTAAGTGTGTCTCTCAAGCTCCATTATAAGGTCTGGGAAAGTGAAGACCGAGTTGTAGCCTTCCTTGCCTTACTCAGAGCACCTAGTTCATTTAAAAATAATAATATGCCTTTAATAATAAATAAACCTTCACAATAATAAAAAATAAAAGGAAGGTGGGAAAAGAGAAATGAGGTTTCTCCATTCAGCCTGAACGTGGTACTCTGAGAAAGACGGCAACTTTAGAAGCTGCTTGATTTATTTTGATATAATTCATTCCTCTTTCCCCACCTTTCTCCTTCCTTCCCTCCCTTCCTTTCTCCCACAAATATTTATTTCCCAAGCCTGGAAACACAAAGGTGAAGATATAATCTTTACCCTGAGAAGTCCAGAAGCCAATAGGGGAGACATCGTGTAGACAGATGTGCACAACCCATGGGAGTGTATATGGGGCATTGATATGCACGCTCACAGCAGAGACCAGCACCAGGACGGAAGGAAGCACAGAGGTGTGGAGACCACAGAGGATACCTGAGCAGCTAGGGGAGGCTTCCTGGAAGAACTTACCCATGGGCTTGGTCATAAGAGTAAAGTGAAAAAGTAAAGTGCAAGAGTGGGAGTGGGGGAAGACACAGTAAAAGCAGCGCAGACACCAGAGTCAGGCGGACTGTGGTTCCGAGCCATCTCAGCTGTGTGGCCCAGGGTGACTCCTGTATCCTCTATGGAGCTTAGTTTCCTCTTTCATAAAGTGGAATAATAATACCTGTGGAAGAGTTGTCATGGATCTGATGGCCATACCGAAAGGACCTGGCGTAAAGCAGCTGTCAGTGGATATCAGGACCATCCCACTAACCACCACTGGGACAATGGCCTTTCCTAAAAGAGACAGGAACTCAAAGCTAGAAGTGTGTGGGGCCAAGACACCTCCTGAATCCACACCCCACCTTCCCACCACTGGATCTCCTTTCTGAGCAGGGCTTAATGCTAATTACAGAACAAAAAATAATGAATAATGAAGAATACAATCCCTGACCCCACTCCAACACACACAAGCCTGAGGTTAGAACCACCCAGAACACAGTCAGACCAAGAGACTCCCCAGGTTTCAGTGAGCCCCTCTCAGCTCAAACCTCGTCTGCTTTTTTAAGATTTGGGACACCACAGCACAAGAAAAAACAAATCCCTGACTTTCTTCTTCCTTTTTCAAACTGAACAAGTTCCTGAACTTGTCAAACATAAATGCAAAATTTTGAAAAAACAATCATAAGTGAAAACTCCAGTTATTAAAATGTATGGGGACTAATTATTGATCTGATGATATGCTGAATAAAAGGAAAGCGACACGCTTGGATAAAAGGAAATCTTTTAAAGTCATAAATATGCATGTATTTATTTTCCTCATCTACACTGGAAGCTGCGGTAGGGCTGTATTGTCTAACAAATTAGAGGGGGTGACAATGCCATGTTCAGCCTGATGTGTGATGTCTCTCTGCCCAGACTTACTAACTTCTGCCAAATTAAAACAAGGGCACCCTCCCCACCGCAGGCCACTGGAATGTGTGATGCAAATATGGAATGCTATTAGGAAGACTTTGCTGGGGGAGCCTGTACACCTGCTTTGAGTTGTTTCAGCATAGACAGGAAACCGCTGGCCTGAAATGGGGCACAGCCAACAGGGGGTGCTGTCAAGAGGGGCAGCCCCTTGGTTCTATTCCTAGGAGGGTGGCCCTCCCCGCTGGCCACGCCCTTGCTTTCCCCCACTGACTCACTCACACCACCCTGCAACTCCATTCCAAAATGATTGCCACCCCACAGAGCCTTGATTTTCCATCTGCAAACTGGATCTCTTGGTTCCAGGAGACTTGGTATAATGGTGAGCAGCTAAGACTCCATCCAGAGTCAGGAGGACCTCATGTTCTAGCTGTGTGATCCTGAGCTGGGTTAACCTCTCCGAGCCTCTGTTTCATTGGTTAAATGGGGAAATGACAGTCAGGTAAACCTCATGGGATTGCCTGAGAATCAAGTAATACGATACACGAAAAACACTTAGTCAGATCTAAGCTACATAGTAGATCTTCAATAATTTGTCAGCTATTGTTATTATTGCCTTCCTCACAGTTAAATTAAATCACATAAAATACATGAAAGCAATAAACACAATGTCTCCTCAAAAAAATAGTTCTAAAGTTACTCCCCCAAAGAGACCTCACAGTTCACAGATATATTGGACAGGCTGGCTGACCTCTGACTGTTAGTGCCAGGCCCCAGGACCTAGCACAAGGTCCAGCCTGAGAAAATGAACAGAATAGCTAAGATTTACCACATATTCATTCTGGGCCCAGCTCTGGGCTAATTCACAGACACAATCTCACTGAATCTCATAGTACTTCATAAGGTAAGAAGAAGAACCAGAGTTTTACGTAGGCTCAGGAAAGTCAAGTCCCTCAGCAAAAGTCACACAGCCAGTGAGTGGTGGATCCTGATCAGACTCTGTCTTTCTTCCCCAGAGCTTAATCTCTCCAGAGCCTAACCATACTACTACTTCTTAGCGGGGAAGGAGGAGACACTGCCCCACTTGCTCCTCTCAGCTTTGACTAGGGCAGGGACGTTAGTAGGGAAGTTGTTTCCAGAATCCGAATGGAAGGTGACCACAGCCTCAGCACTTGGGGGTGGTGGGGAGAGCAGGTGGCGGAAGGAGAGCACTTAGGAGGGGGCACTTTCGGGATTTGTTCACTTGCTAAGTCAGGAAGCACTGAGGGAGAGGGATAGGTGGATGGGTAGATAGTAGTGCTATTATCAGAAATGTGGACTGTGAATCAGCACGTCCATCATCATCAACATCATGTCATCATCATTGACAGAGAGAAGCAATTTCATGCCAAGCACTGTACTAAGTGTTTTACATACATGATCCCATTCAGGCCTCACAGAAACCCTGTGAGAAACCTTGTAAGAAGATATAATTGGCCCCATTTTATAAATGAGAATATGGAGACTTCCAAGCAATAGCCTATTTGGGACAATTTACATTGAAAATGACTTGAACTTTATAAAATCAGTATTTTACCAGTCCTTTTTAACCATGAAGTATGTACCCTGGCTACACAGTTCCCGCCCCTGACTTAAAGAGATCAGAGTGTCCTAAGCCCCTACTTTTGCT
This sequence comes from Camelus ferus, assembly GCF_009834535.1. NCBI lineage: Eukaryota > Metazoa > Chordata > Mammalia > Artiodactyla > Camelidae > Camelus > Camelus ferus. The sequence goes on from NC_045708.1 coordinate 36,077,264, forward strand.
CCAATGTCACAATCCCAGCATGCTGGGACCTGACTTTCAGTCCTAAAGCATTCCCCAGGCAGCCCTCTCAGCAAGTTTAGCAAGTCTGCTTACAAATAGAACTTGGAGGCATCCAGGAGTTCTGGAAGGGGGCGGGAAGATGAGCATCCCACCCCCCACTGATGTACCCAAATTTCTGATATGCACCCAGGGTCTGCATTTCATTGTTCCTGAATCCCCAACTTTCCCACCCCACTAGCTTAAGGACTTACTCTGCAGCCTGGGTGTCAGGCTCAGAGCTCCTTGGAGCCCAGATCCCTGGAGAGCTATCACAATTGGGTAAATGCAGCTGTTCTTTTGAAGGAGTAAGTTGAGGGCACTTAGCAAATCAACTTCCTAATGAATCTTTTCAGGTCTGGATGGAAGCCATTCCGTTACTAGGGAACTTGGCTTGATTTGGAAATTAATGTGGTAATTTACAGCCACTCTGCCAGGCAAGAAGCTTAAAGGAGAGAGACAGTGCAGTCGCAGAGTCTTAAGAGGCACCAGCCGGGGCATGTCTGGAGAGCTGGCCCACACATGCTGGTACAGGAGGGCGGCTTCTGCCAGGCTGGCCCTACGTGGGACACAGGCAGAGAAAGACACTCCTCGAAGCAGATCTGAAAAGTGATGTGCTAATCCCTCTTCTCTTTAGGGATTTGAGAGAGGAGAAGGGGAGAGAGAGAGAGAGGGAAGGGCGGGGGTTGGGGAGGAAGGGAGATAGGTAACAGATAGAGAGAGAGAAGTTTTCTCTTTGCTGTTTCCGTAACATCCGAGATTTACTTCCCAGTATCACTATTTCTGCCATGTCCATAAGTCATCAATACCAGTATTTACTTTATATTTTTCTTTAAAGGTATTCACTTTTTATCTTGAATTAATTTTATGTCACATCATAAATGGAAAATCAGTATTACATACGAGGAAGAGAAAATAAATGTAAAACTAATTACACCAAAAATGAAATGGTTAAATTCTAGAGAGGCCCTTGCCTGCTAGAGGACCTGAGTCTAAAGCCTGCCACCTATTTGGGAAAAAGCAAGTATTAGATGCTCAAGACAAGTGTGAAACCGAGGTGTATGTCCCTCTTGATGTAATCAGACAAATTGAAAGAAGAGTTAAATGGAATCCACTTTCTCAATGTATGAGTTCAGTGCTGCTTAACACAATGAACTTTGCAGTTTATTTATTTAACAAGTATTTACATAGCACATAGTATGTGCTCTAAAAGCCCTTTAAAAATTAGCGTATTTAATCCATTTAATTCATTCAATAGTCCTTTATGATTTAGCATTCTTCCCATTTTAGAGAGAAAAAACTGAGGCACAGAGAGGTTCAGTAACTTGTGAATGGTCACCTCAAACCCTTTTACATATCACCTAAAATCACGCGCGCTTTGATGGGTTAGAGTGGCTCAGGCCACTGCCCGGGCCAGAGCTGCAGGCACGTGGCAGCAGATACTGTTCTGAGCAGCTGCTGCTGGCTGACTCCTCCGCGGGTGGTGTCTTCTGCGGGGGAGCCCCCCTCAGGCCACTCCTCCTCGGCTCTCTGGTGCTCGCCATCTGATTGGAGTCTGGGCATTGTGGCTGGTGCAGGAGGGAGAGACAGTTGAATGCTGATCCTGAGAAGCATTACCAGGAGAAAAGGGAGTGTTTGGGTTTTTTTGTTTTTTGTTTCACTTTTTTGTTTTTAAAAAATAAAGAAATAAAACGCAAGCCCCAAGAGCTGCCACTTCTCTCTATTAACTATTCTTGAAGGAAGTCTCTGCACAGTGCTCTGAGGGCCAGACCAGGGCTGCAGCTGGAGATACAGTGGCTGGATCTGAGGAGGCAATGAGTTCCCTTGGCACAGGAGAGGCAGCGGGGGTGCAGGTGGGCCTGTGGAAAGACGAGGGGCCATCTGCTGAGGGCTTCTGTGACCAGCTGCCACTGTAAGTGCAGGCAGGTGCCCTCAAGGGGCCCACTCCAGCGGTCCCGCCCAGGATAGCGCATGCCTGGCTCCTCGGGATGTAAGGGAGGGTGCAACCCTAATCACAGCCTGGAGCTGGTAGTGGGAGCCCTGCCTCATTATTACGATAATAAAAGGGTAGCAGAGACAATATTTTGGAAACTGTTAATGCATTATTTTCTTTTGCTTCTCCAAGTACAGGAGCCTTGCCCAGTCTAATGCGAAGTTGAGAATCTTCCAGAAAGATTTCCAAGAGAAAGATCAAGTAATATGTAGCCTCTGACATTAAAAAAAATAGCCAGGATTCTATCTTGGCTAGAACTAAAAGCTATATTTTCCCCCATAACTAGCCAGAGGAGAGAGAGGAGTCTCAAAAGGAAGACCAGATCAACAACAGAAAAGATAATGCAATCTTTCTGCAGAGTTGGGTTGGAGTGTGAGCTAAATTTGCAACCTCCTAGAATAGTTAATACATTGGCTGAGCACTTCCTTTGCATCAGATCATTCATTTGCCAAGATTATTCACGGCCTCATTTAATCTTCTGAATAATCCTGAGGTTGGTGCTACTATTATCTCCATTAAGTACTTGGCCAAGGTCAGACATCCAGGAGGAGGTAGAGCGGAGGTTTGAACCCTCGACATGTTTCTCTAAACTGCAATTGTCCCCAGGAAGACACTGAGGTCCAGGGAGGGTAATGTCCCAAATAAAGGGTTGGAGCCTCTGAGGTTTAGCACCTACTGTTCCCTCGTCTTGTAAATCCTCCCTTCACCTTCTGACATGACTAACTCCTATGTCTTCCTAGACTCAGCTCACATTATTAGATCTCTTAGGTTTTTCCCCAACTTTAATCTTCTAACTCTTATCCCAAGCTGGATTGCATTCCTCCATGATGATAATAATTATCATATTAAGCACTTACCACCACATGCCAGGAGCCGTTCTGAGCATGTCACATGTATTTATTTATTTAGTTCCTGCACCAACTCCATAAGGTGGGTATTTTTAGTGTCCTTATTTTACAGAGAAGAAAACTGAGAAATAGAGGCAAAATGAATGACTCAAGGTCACTTAGCAAATAAGTGGCAGAGCTGGAATGTGAACTCCTGCACGGTTCTCATGACTGACGGAAAGGTGCAATGAGGCACAAGGGAAGCCCACTTTCCAGGCCAGAGTTTCCGTTTTGATATATGAGCCCATTCAGGGAGGCCCAAGCAAAGTTTTTAGCCAAATTGCATCTTTTTTCCAGGCAATTTTATTCCTCAGGGATAGCCTCAGTTCCAGCTTCCTGGGCCAAATTCCCAACATCAAATTCCATCCGTTGCCATTGTCAAGATTACCCCCAGTTCACTTCAGGACAGAAGTCCTAGGCACAGAGGCACAAGGGCACAGCAGAGCTGTCAGGAAACTTGGGATCGGCATCCGACACTGTGTATGATTTTTGGACAAAAGTCCCTGCTCCTCTCTGAGCTGAGCTGGTTCCTCATCTGAAAAATGGGGATACAATACCTGCCTCAGAGATTGTCAGAGGATCAAACAAAATCACAGTGTTGAAGCCCTGGGCAAGCCAGAAGTGATTCATCCCACAGCTACTCAGCAAGCACCCACCTGTGCCTGGCACTGTTGCTGTTCAACAGGACAAAAAAGGACCCACCGTCTCTGAGTTTACGTTTGAAGGTGACATTTGCACAGGAGTTATTTCCCAGATCAGCTCTTCCTGAGGGAGACTGTCTCTATTTATGAAACCCCCACCTTCCCCGTTATATCAGAACCTCAAGATCCTTACCGATGGGCACCCACCACCCTACTCATTGCTGTCCCCTCTTCTCCTGCCTCTGCCCCAACCTAGGTTAAGAGGTGGCCTCTACCAGTTCATCCCCTTCTCTGGGTCTGCTTCCTCCTCTCGGAAATAAGGGGCTGGGGTCAGATGGATTTCCAGGAACTTCCAAGTGGCCGTCAACGATTGCATGTTTTGTTAGTCTTTCCTAGAGTAGCTCTCCCCTTGCATGGTGAGGTGGGGGTGGGCAGGAAGATGAGCCCACACATCCAGGAGGGCCTTTAGCTATGACCAGACATGTCCTCACTGACGGTGAGGCAATAACTTTTACTCCCTGGCCACATCAAACACCCTCAGGCTCCCTTCACCTCCTGCGGAGATCACACGCTGCTTCCTTTGCCTATGAGCTCCCCTCCATTCCTTGTCTTCCTGGCCAGGCCTCGTATTACCTTGAAACTCAGAGCAGAAATCGCCTCCTCCCTAGTCTGTCTATTTTTGCACTCACCGCACTGGAGTATAATTTATTGATTTGAACATCTGTTCTCCCACCACACTGAGAGCTACTCAAGGGCAGGGACTGTATTTTATAATATTGTGTCCCCAGGCCCTAGGTCAGCACACGGCTCATAGCAGGTACTCAATTGATATTGAATGGATTAAACTGAATGTAATTTAAAGTCACCTGCTGAAGTTCTCAGTTTCAGGGAATGGCAAGACTAGGACTGGAACCCATACCTGGGGATGCCAAGTCCAGCACACCTCATCTCCCTGCAGCTGTCAGGAGCAGCACAGAGGAAACCCACTGGGAGAGGAGGGGTTTCCAGACCAGCAGCTCTCACCACTCTTCCACCGGGGCAGGGATGGTCTCTAGGAGCCAGGCTGCCTCTGTCCATGCTGGCATTGCTGCCTGTCTTATTTGCTTCCCTATTCCCCTCTCAGCCCCCACCAGCTCAGCCCCTGTCTTTCTAGGGGCTGAAGCCAAGCCATCCTTTCCCCCTTCTGCTACCTCTCCCCAAACCTCTGTAACAATGATGGGAACCCAGCTTTCTGAATGAGGTGGGAGGAGACAAAGAGACCCACCCACCCCCACACCCGTGGAGTGCCCAGTTCATATTCCTGCTGCGACTGTATCTAAATCTGCAAATCGTCACCCCATGCCCCACCATCATGTGTCATCTTTTATGCATGGCCACCTCTGCCGTGCTGCTCGGCCAGTTGCTACGCAACCGACGATGGCGCCGCGGGGGCCTGACATTAGTGAAAGCAAATTGACCAGAGGAGCCCTCATCCCGCATGCAAAGCAGCCAGGGCCTCTCTGAGCCACCTTCTTTCTCTCCAGGGCTAGACTCTTGGACCACAGCCTTCCCAGCCTAAGCTGTGGACACAGGAAAACCCTAGCACTCCTACTCCTCCAGAAAAGGCTGAAATCTGGCCAGTAACAAGAGCCACCTCCAAAGGGAAAGGAGGGGCCAATGTCGCTTGAGGCCCTAAAATTCTGACCCTCCAGTGGGATGAACATTGGCTCCTGCAGGAAGGGGAAAGAACTACTGTTCATTGAGCGCATACTATGTGCTAGGCACAGTGAGAACAGCACAATGCAAAAAGCTCTCACTTCCTGGATTCCAGCCCAGCTCCATCATTTCTCAGCTGTGTGTTGTGCATGCAAATCACTTATCAGGACTGAGACCCAGTCACGGAAGGAGGCTGTCCTCAGACATCTCGGAGGGCGATAAAAGGCTGGATAACGAACGCGCTGGCGGGGGAGGGAGTCCAGTAGAACAGCAGGGGTAAGAAGATGAGAGAAAGGAAGGAGGGGAGGATACTGCCTTGCTCACCGAGTACTGCAGGCCTCTGAGCCTCCTGTTGGGAAGAACAGAGGAAATTAGGAGTTAGCAATTCTGGTCTCTCCTTCTGCTCAACCCCTCATAGTCCCCACCCTGGGAACATGACCTCGCCAATTTCCCACTTGAATACATATACCATTTTGTCCTGGGAGGCAGCAAGTTGTGCTGGAAAGAGCAAGGGCTTTGGAAATGATTTGATAGAACTGGCCTCACATCTTCAAATCCTGACTTTCATCCTTCCAAACTGTGTGACTGCAGCAAGTTACTCCTGCCTTTTGAATTTCAGTTTTTCAATCTGTAAAACGGGCTTGGTGATTGATACCTACCCCTCAGGGTTAAATGGCTGACATATGCAATGTGCCTAGTGGAAAATCAGTACGTGCCACTCTTCTCCCCCAAACCCTTTAATGGCTCCCAACTGTCAGAAGAACAAGTCTGTGTCCTTAGCCCCACCTACCCCACCCATCTCCCGGCTTCTCCCTCCCATTCTCCCCTCACCTCTGCACACTGGCTTGGGCTGCTAAGTCGGCCTGGCAAACCCTTCCTCCAGCTGTTTGGTTTTTGAAATCTAGTCTATCTCTCAGGACCCAGAAAAAATAAAGTTCAGCTCCAACAGGCAAGACTTCCCCACCAGGCCATGCCCTAATCCTCTGAAATTTCCCAGCCAAAGGAGAAGCAGTTCTCCCTTCTTCAGGGGTGAGTTTCAGAACTTTCCCAAACTTTATGATGAGATCTCTGAAAGCTCAGTTGCTCACTGAAGAATGCCATTTCTGTGGCTCCTGGAACCTCGGGGCTGTATCTCCCCCCGAGGATGGGCACAGGGGCAACCTCAGAAGTCACAGCTCAGCAGCTTACTGGGCACCAAGCATGGTTCTAGGCACTGTAACATCCTGGACCTGACTAGTGTGTAACAGCACTTCACAACCATTAATTAACTCATTCACAGCAATTTGTTAACATGTTAACAGTGTCTTTAGTTTTCGTACAAATCAGTGAAGTAGACATTACCCCCATTTGCTGAGGAGGAAACTGAGGCTCAGAGAGGAAACGTGACACAAGGTCACATGGTGGGTTGATCATGATAAAACTAGGACAGGTACACAGTTCTACATGAAAATAGGGTATGAGGCTGCGATGTACGGGCTTTGTCTGTATCACTAATCATCGTTAAGACTTCAGACTGATTTGCCCATTTTTAAAGCCCACAGGTTACCAGGGAAAGCCAAGTTTTGTGTCAGGACAGTCTTTCTCAAACTCAGAAAGGGGCAGCATGGAGGCTACAGAGAGCACCATCCTCTGAGTCTGTTTCCTCTCTCTGAAAGGGAAGGGAAAGTTACCCACCCCCTCCCATGTCTATTTAAAGAACAAAAATGATATAGACACCAACGGCTAAACTGTGAAGTCTTGTTAGGTGTTAGTAGCCCCCTAGAAGTAGCATTCCTCCAAACCAGTTTACCTGCTTCTTACATACGCATTTCTTTAATTATTCAGTGTTGAGAACTGGGTTGTCATTGTTGTTTAAAAGGAGACGTGGCAATTGTATTGCCTTCACATTGTATTGAAAAGCATTTCTTCATTATTTGGACTAATTTCCAAGCAAATTAAAAACTGTTGTAGCAGTCAAGCTCTGACTGCTCCATCTATTAGATTCAGAAGATGGCAAATTCCTTAAACACAGATATAAACAATTCTGGTAACACAATCTGATTTTATAATTAATTTTCTGCCTGGGAAGGTGAAAGTTCCCCTTCCCACTTTCTTTTCCTTCAAGTTCCTGACAGTTCTCACACTTCTGGCAGACTCTTGGTTAAGGAAAAGCAGATTCGGTTACATGAGATTCTGTTGCGTGTAAAAAGATAAATCTTCTCAAATGTTCTTTGATCACAGAGATGGCCACCGTAGAGGAAATCAAGAAGGTCCTTCATGATCTGACCTTGTTGGTTCCTGTTTCTTACCCAGTGTAGCCACGGTACACACATCTTCATCAATGTCCGGTCATCAGTGAACCAGCCCTGGTCAGCGGCCCTGCAGAGGCCCCACCCTGTGCCAGCCCATGGGCAGACATTCCCTGGAGGTGCTCAAGGTCTAACAGAGGTATGAGCCTGAAACAGGTGAAATAAGGGGAAAACATGTATGCAAGGACTTGTTGATACAGCAAGACGGTGGGCTGGACTGAGCCCCTTGTGAAATGGTGGGCATATTAGATGGTTCCAAGGTCTAGTCTATGACCAAGATCAAGACTCAATCTGGAATCAGGTTTAATAACTCCATATAGGGCCAGGATCAGACCCTCAGGCTGGGACCAAGGTCAGGGCTCTGGTTGTGACCAAGATCAAGGACCAGGCTATGAACAGGATTCAGGCTCAGTCTGCAGCCAATACTGAGACCTGAGGTTCAGAATCAGTCTCTGGCCAGAGCCAGTTTAAGTTGGGATCAGGATCATGGCTCAGTTTGTGAAGGACAATGGTATTCATAAACAATTTAGACTAGTCTCTGCTCATGGATTTCATAATCTAGTCAGGGAGATGGTAAACTGAAATTACTAACTATTAAGTGTTGTGAATGAGGGTAAAAGGAAACAATAAGAACACAAGAGAGAGACTGATTGTCCAGCCTTGGGCGGCCAGGGAATACCTTCTCAAGAAGGTGATGCTAGAACTGTGATGCTAGAAGAACCAGAGCAGCTTCACTTCAATGTCCTATTTTATATCGTTGTTTTGAACATGTGGCCTCATTCACTTTGCGGTTCTCCAATTCTCTCCAATACTCTGTTGGATGCAGTGTTAAGTTTCAAGGGACGCTTCTGCTCTTCCCTTGACCAACAAAGTCCTGACGAACACATAGTTTTCTTCAACCTCAACACTTTCCAGTATTTTCTGTCCACCATTCGGGTGCTCTGTTTAACCCTAACTCCAAGACACCTTTGTCTCTTTGGTTTGGTTGGATGCACTGGACTTTTATGTGGGGATCCATTTACTCCCTTGTGCAACTCATCTTCATCTTGTAACACAATGATATGAACCTTTTCCCTCGGTTTAGATCCAGTATCCCTCAGAGGAACAGAATGGTGAAGAAAATCGGACAGTGAAGTCAAGGAAACCAGGTGAGTTCTGTGGCCTTAAGCAAATCACCCAATCACTCTGAGCTTCAGTTTCCTCATCTGTTAAATGGGGCTGAAGCAATTCTTGCTCATATTGCAGGATGTTTTTGATGCCAACTGATGGAACTGATGTAAAATGGCTCTGGAGATGGGGAGGATTATAACAAATCTCTCACGGGTGAAGGAGGCAGGAGAAGTTCATTTCAGCTTCATAGGATTGGTCGCTCTTCACTGGGGTCCTAATGGGTAGGATCCATGGTCCTCTGTGTCTGTTCACAGCCCAGACATGTCGGGAGGAGAGAGTATGTGCTTCTGAGCCACAGCTTTGGGGCATGAGCACAGTCTGTATGCCCATTTTTACAGCAATGTATATACCCATGCATGTGTCTTACATAGGCTTCCTCAGAGCAGACTCCAGATGGAGATTCATGAGCAAGTGATTTATTGAGGGAATGCTTCCAGGAGAAACCAGTAAGGAAGCAGGGAGAGGAAGAGGGAAAGAGAATGGAGTCAAACAAAAATGCGATCCCACAGAGAAGCCCTGCGGAGAGTGCATGTTAGCCTGATCCTGCAGGGGACTCTGAAGCGTAAGCTGTCCCAGCTGGGGCGTGGGGCTGGGCTTTCAGCCTCTCCTTTTCAACAGCCCAGCAATCACTGGCCAGCTCCCAGATGCTTCTGGCTGGCTGTTACAGCAGGCTAGTGCTAGAGTCTAGTAGCCTGAAAGACGTCCCCTGAAGCAAAGCCACAGGTGCTACTGAAGCACATGAAGTGAGGGGTGGCGGTCCAAGAAGATGTGTGTAGCACATCAACATTATCTGCGAGGAGGTCTTCATTTGTGTTGGTTTCCCCAGGCCTGTGTAGTTGTTTCCCAGTCTCTCCAGCTAACCCGTCTCATTTTCCTGTAAGAACTCCATTTTCTCTATCACTTAATGATGGCATTTCAGCTGCTTAAAACCCTTTCCTGGCTCCTGGCTGCCTGCAGGATAAAGTCCAAGTCTTCATATGATTAAGAAGCCCCTTTATGATCTGTCCTCTCATTCACGTGGCCCCCTGCCTCTACCCCAATAAAGAACTTGCTGGGTATGGAGATCATATAGGGTTCTGGGGAGCCCTCAAACGCCTCATAGCCCAATGAGGGAGGCAGGGATATAACAGGAAAATCCAGGAGTTTGGGGATAGAGATTAGGTACATGACCCAACCTGGGTTCAATGAAGACTTCCCAGGGAGATAAATGTGAAGGATACAGAGTGGGGAATGGTGAAAAGAGTTATCTTGGCAGGATTTGCCATGTGGGGAAAGATGGGAGGAAGTGCAGGAGCAGACCCAGCAGAGGGTGGCCACAAATTAAATATGCGGAGTGAATAGATGAATGAATGAATGACTGTGCGTTGCACAGCCTGGACTTTGGAATTCAAAAGCCTTGATTCCTGGCTCTGTTTACTCACTGAGAAACCTCCAACAAGTCATTTAACAGCTCTGAGCCTCAGTTTCCTCATTTAGAAAATGGGGCTAATGAGAATAATGAATATAAAATACTTTGTATGCTTCAAAACCCTGCTCAAAGGTTAGTTTTCATTCATTCAAAGAATATTTTTGAAAAAAAAAGAATATTTTTGAATTCCTACACCATGCCAGACCATGTGCTGGAAATCAACCTACAGATAAGAATTAGATGGGAACCCTACTTACAGATAGAAGACAAGTTTAACAGAGGAAACAAGGAGAAAAGTTTAGTTCATACTGAGACAAGATGCTGTAATCAAGATCTGGGAGCTCAGAGACAGTCCAACCAATTGTCATCTAATGATCAAGGTTTCTCAAAGAAGATAACATTTGTATAATTGTGTCCTGAAGGATGAATGGGGTTTGCCAGATGAAGAATGCGTCTGGGTAGAAGGAACATATAGGAAGACATAGAGTAATGAACAAGAAATGTGTCTGGATCATCAGGACTGGTCTGGATGGCAATAGTGTATTTGAGATGCTGTTGAGAGGAAATGGGTAAGTCCCTTGAGGTCAAATATATAGAGGTATTGTGAATATTTTTCTACAGGTAATGGGGACCTTCTTTGGCATGAGAGTTACAGTGGCATTGAGATGAATGGAATAGGTGGGAAAAGTCTGTTTGGGGCCCAGGAAGATTTGTGGGAACTTGTGCTTTAAAAACCAGAGCATCTTCTGGACCTTCATCATCATTACCACTAACATACAGCCACAACACTACCACCACCACCACCACCACCAAGCTTCAGCAACCTCTCCCTTAGACAGCTGTACATTGTGGAAACACCTGCTCAGCATGGTTCTTCTTGAAAATTTTGCTTCTACATCATGATAGTCATTACGCACTATCTCCCAATGAGCTTTGTTTGTGGTTCTGTTGGCAGGGTATAAGATGAAACACCTTCTAATTAGTCCTGAATATCCCCCTGAAGAGGTCTTAAGCAGTTATCTATTGCGGTGTAACAAACCATTCAAAACTTAGTGGCTTAGCACAACCATTTATTTAGCTCAAGACTTTGTAGGTTGGCAATTTGGGCTATCCTCAAGTGGGTGGTTCTCCTGCTGGTCTTGGCTTGGCTTATTCATCTGTCGGCGTATAGCTGTGGGTCAGCTAAGATGCTCTGTTTCTGGAGGGGAAGGGGATCAACTGAGCCATATATTTTTCATCAGCTAACAGGCTAGCCTGGGCTTGGTGGCAATCTCAGTGTTCCAAAAGCAGCAAGAGAGGAAGCTGCGAGACCTCTTGAAGCCTAAACCTGGAACTCTCCCAATGTCATTTTTTTTTTAACATTTTTTATTGATTTATAATCATTTTACAATGTTGTGTCAAATTCCAGTGTTCAGCACAATTTTTCAGTCATTCATGGATATATACACACTCATTGTCACATTTTTTTCTCTGTGAGTTATCATAACATTTTGTGTTTATTTCCCTGTGCTATACAGTGTAATCTTGTTTATCTATTCTACAATTTTGAAATCCCAGTCTATCCCTTCCCACCCTCCACCCCCCTGGTAACCATAAGTCTGTATTCTCTGTCTGTGAGTCTATTTCTGTCCTGTATTTACGCTTTGTTTTTGTTTGTTTGTTTGTTTTTGTTTTTGTTTTTGTTTTTTAGATTCCACATATGAGTGATCTCATATGGTATTTTTCTTTCTCTTTCTGGCTTACTTCACTTAGAATGACATTCTCCAGGAGCATCCATGTTGCTGCAAATGGCATTATGTTGTCGGTTTTTATCGCTGAGTAGTATTCCATTGTATAAATATACCACATCTTCTTTATCCAGTCACCTGTTGATGGACATTTAGGCTGTTTCCATGTTTTGGCTATTGTAAATAGTGCTGCTATGAACATTGGGGTGCAGGTGTCATCCTGAAGTAGATTTCCTTCTGGATACAAGCCCAGGAGTGGGATTCCTGGGTCATATGGTAAGTCTATTCCTAGTCTTTTGAGGAATCTCCACACTGTTTTCCATAGTGGCTGCACTATTTGTTTTATTAGCCAAAGCAAGACATAAAATCAGCCTGAAATGTACCATACTTCTTGATGGAAGAATTTGAAATTATTGTGGCCATTTTTGCAATCTACCCTAAGGTTTACTAACTTTTTCTCTATTAATCCTGGCATATACCAGCAAAAAAGAATGTAAAACATTCCAAAGAAAGTTTTCATTATTGTAGTTAAATCAATTTTTCCCTATAACCATAAAATATACTAAGAGTATAGTAAACTCCCTGTTGTTTATTTATTATTATATATTATTATTATTTATTGAGCACCTCCTATATGCCAGAGACCAGTCAAATAATTGTGGGAAAGGCATACACAGTAACTTTTCCAATGGAACTTACAGTCTAACATGGAAAACATCTTAAGCAATTAACTATAATAATTTGGTAAGTATTATGTCTAAGTTTTATGACTTTATTACTCTTTTCTTCTGATTTTTGTCTTTAGAGTCTTGACATCTAAGGCCTCCTATAGTCCCCAAGATTAAATTGTCCGAATGGGTTTGTGAAAGAAGGAAAGTAGATCCCTGTCTGGAGGTCCTCTTTACTTGGGTCCCCAGTGAGCAAACCCGGGCCCAGTCAGAAGGCCAAGACCAAAAAGAGGAAACCCTAGTTCATTTCCAGACCCAGGTCTTAGCTCCTCTGGGAAGAGATTGATGCTGTGTTCCTTTCACATCATGTGTCCTTCCCAGGTGGACACCATTGGAGGGAGGTTAGAGACCCTACTTCAATCAGCCTAGACTTGATGTCAACCCAACTCTAGGCTGTTGTCTGTTACCAGATCTCCTGTTGGGCCTCTCTCACAGGTGTTTTAATGCACTATCTGATGGACAATTGGACCTCTCAGCAGCATTTGACTGGATTTCATTCAAATATATACATTTATATATACCTACATAGCTATAAATGATAGAGAGATAGACATAATACAATAGAGCGATATGTAGATAGATCACAGTTAAATAAATACACAGTTTTTAATGTTTTTCTTTTCTCCATTTAGCAAGTATTAGGAAAATTGTCCTATGCCGTTAAACAAACCTACCCTGAGGTATACAGAACAAATACATGAATATTAAAGTATCACAAAAGACAAGTTGTTTGTCCAATAACCTCCCCTTGGAGGGTCTCTGTACCTACAACCTCCCACTGCAACCAGGCCAGCCATCACTGAGCACAAGGACAAGCACCCACTGTTACTCCCTCCCACCCCTTTTCTGGGCATTGGATTAGTATTTCTTTGAATCATAGTGATAAGATGTGAGAGTTAGGTTTTACCATTGGTGGCCTGCTGTGGTCTGGAGAAATGCAGCCCTGATGAGCTTAAATTTACCCCATGGCTCAGCTAAGCTCCTGAAGGCTTAGAGGGAAAACCTTGGTTAATAGTAAAGCATGTCTGGGCCTTTTGGTGCAACCTTGGAGAAGTTCTGAACCCCATTAACAAAAGAGGAACAGTACTTAGTTTATAGGCACAGTACATACTTCGTAGTGTTGTTGTGAGAGCTAAGGCAATCAACACAAAGACTTTAACGGGCCTGACACACAGTAAGAGCTCTTTCACTGTTGACTCTACTCACCAGTCTTAACATTAATTTGTTTTATTATTATTACTAAGTGGCCTTGAGTGAGTCACTGAGACTCTTTGGGTCTGGGTTTTATGTTTCACTTTGACCCATGTTTCACGGGTTCATGATGTTTTTGCACACACTTTTTTCTCTGCTAGAATGTCCTCTGCCTGTGCCTGCTGGGCCAACTCCTGCTCATCCTGAAAGTCCTCCCTCAGCCATCACCTCCCTGGGAAACCTTCCTTGACAGCTTCAGGGAGGCTTAAGTGTTCTCTTTGGGGGCTCCTGCATGTTATACCTCCTCCGCTCTGGACTCACACCTTCCTCATCTCTACTGTTTATTTATGTTGCCCCTACAACCTCCCCTCCTTCACCTCCTCCAAGTCTTTGCTCAGAAGTCACTTTCTCCAGGAGAACATCTTTCACCACCCTCATTTTAAACTACTTTGTGCAAGACATCCCTCATCTGCTCCTCAGCTTTACTTATCTTCTGATGAATTTCCTTTTTTCTCTACCTACCCCCTCACCAGGATATATGTTCCCTGTTTGGGTCACTGCTGTAACCCCAGCATCTAGAAGAGAGTCTAGCACATTGGAGAAAATATTTAATGAACAAATAAATGAATGAAGTGGGGCTCTTTCTTATAGCATTCCATGCTGAGTGTTGGAAATACCAGTGATATCAGTCAGCTACCAGATGTTACTGGGGACTCAGGACCAGATCTACCCCACTGTGCTGAAGCCTCCCTTCTCCCTCCCCCACTCAATATTTCCAGGGATATACTTGCATAGGATGGGGATCAGCAAATCACACAGTTTCAAGTGGTAGAGTTGAGCTTTGATGTGGGCTGTTTCCAGAATCCACACACTGTACCTCTGCAGGCTGGTATAGAACCAGAACTGCATCCTTCTACTACACTGGCTGCTCCCCTGGCATCTAAAGGCCAAAAGTTCATTTGGTCCAGCTTCCTATCTTTGGACTGGTGTGATATGAATGTCCTCATTTGACAGTCTAGGCCCCTGAGGCCCAGAGGAGATAAGGGCCCAGCCGAATTCACCCTAGTAATAACAGACCATTTCTGTATCCAGGATGTGTGGCCATCTGGCCACCTCATAGTGGATTCTCTTTTCTTTACAGAGGAAGCTCCTAGGGTTCAAACAGTCCACTGTTTCTCAATCTTTTTTCCATTTTTTCTTACCAAAGAAGTCTTTTTAAACATTTTGCTTCTCTTAATTCCCCCTCTCCCATGAAATTTTAGTACCACAGATACGCTGTGGATCTTTTTATGTACTCTGTGTATACCTGTGTTTTATACATAAAAAGAGTACTTTTTTCAAGCCCCAGGAACTACTTTTCACCCTCTTGGGATGAAATATTTTCACTTTCTTGGGAGAAGTACTGCCCTCTTTCCATGATTTAGTCTGAACTTTTCATTTTACAGTTGAAGAAACTGATACCACAGAGTGCAAGGCAGTGCCTGAAGGTTGCTTAGCTCAGACCCATGGAGTTAAGAGCAGATCCAGGATTCCTAGCGCCTCCACTCCACACTGCCTCAAATACAGCTCTGGATGCCTTTACACCTCCTCTCTCACTGTCACCCCCGCCTTTCCTTCCCCATCTCAGGGCTCCATCCAAACTCAGGCCCTCAGTTTTCTAAGAGCAAGACTCTCTGCAGCTAAAAATCCCCATTTCTAGATTCAACATGGACCAGTCCATCAGGAGGCCCAAAGAGTCATCTGGGGCCTCTGTCACAGAGGGCTGGCGTGAGGGGACAAGCATTGCTCAGCTCAGGTCTCTGCCACTTCCTTGGTGGTTCAGCCCCATCACCTTTTACAAATGCAAGATAAGCATAAAACTGCTGCAGCAATGAACAACAACAACAAAAACCTCGGAAATAATTAAACAGCAAGGCAGCCACCCATAATGATATTCTGCAGCACACTTTGGGGACAGTTTGCTGCAAAAGCGCCTGAGCACTCTGGTTGTTTAATTAACATTGAAACGGCAGTTCCACAAGAACTAAAAACCCTGTTAATTTATGTGTCTCTTAATGATGCTCATTTAAATACTGTCAACTTTCCATCGGTTTAATATTCATGATTCTGAATCATTAAAACACCATGATAGGGGTGCAAGGGGTGGGGGGACATGACTTTCTTATACACCCAGAAACACAAACTGTCTGAAGACAACAGTTTCCAAATTCCTACTTTTTCATCCCTCCCTCCAAAAGCTTAGCCCCTCAGAGAAGCTGTAAATCAGCTTGGGTGCTTTCAGGGCTGTAGACAATGCAGGGGATTGAGTGTAGTTTTATCATTTACTGCCTACTCCCCTTCAGAACCAAGCTGGCTCACTCTCATTGTCAGCAGACACAGAGCTGGGGAGCTCAGCTGGCAAATGCAGGCTCCTGATACTCACCAAGAGGCCAGACTTCAAACCCCAGGGTGTTCAGAAGTGTTTCAGTCATGGCTAGGAAACACAGCTTACCCTGAAATGTATTTCTGGAAGAGAGGGACATTTAGAATTGGCCACACTATGCTGGGTTTTGAAGATTCCGAACTTATCAAATAGAGCAGACAAGTGAATGGGCAATGACCAAGAAACATTCACCATGAGCTAAAAACCAGGGTACTTGAGGGTGGGAGCATGTTGGAAGCACAGAGGAAGGGGCACATGAGTGGAAAGTGGGAACAGCACCAGAGCCCCAGGCTGACAGTAGGCACTTCCTAAGTGCTAGTTCCCATCCCCTCCTCAAGATCTCTCTCTGTAGGATCACTCTATGCTGCAACATTGAATTCTGCTTCCCATGAGCTAAAAACCAAGTGTGGGGGTAAGTCAACTTTCCCAGCATCTCTCTCTCTCCATATATATATATATGTAGGAGTAAATCAATGCTACCAGCATCATTTTATTTATATATCACAGACTATGATTTAGTGTCTTGGGAGTTGTCGGGAGCAGGGGACACAATGCTGAGTTCAACACCATCCGGAGTTTGGTTCCACTCACTATCCTTATGACCCTGGACAAAGTCAGTTAATAAATAAATACTAATCTTAGTTCCTCATGTGCAAAACTGAGATGATAGCACCAATATCAGTTTTTAATTATTGAGGTATAGTTGATATACAATACTATATAAATTTCAGCTGTACAGCATAGGGACTCACAATTTTTAAAGGTTATATTACATTTGTAGTTATTATAAAATATTGGCTATATTCCCTGTGTTGTATAATATATTCTTACAGCTTAGCTACTTTGTATATGGTAGTTTGTAACTCTTAATCCCCTTACCCCTATTTTGCCCCTCTCCACTTCCCTCTCCCCACTGGTAACCACTAGTTTATTCTCTATATCTGTGAGTCTGTTTCTTTTTTGTTATATTCACTAGGTCATTATATTTTTCAGATTCCACATATAAGTGATATTATACAGTATTTGTCTTTCTCTGTCTGACTTATTTCATTAAGCATAATACCCTCCAAATCCATCCACACTGTGGTAAATGGCATAATTTCATCTTTTTTATGGCTGAGTGGTATTCTACTGAACATATGTTCCACTTCTTTATCCATTCATCTGTTGATGGACACTTAGGTTGCTTCCACATCTTAGGAATTATAAATAATGCTGCTATGAACCTTGGAGCACCAATATCACTTTTATTGAAAATATCTTTTAATAGCAGTGTCTTCCCAATAGAATGTGATCTGCCTGAGGGCAGGAACAATGTCTGATTTATCTCAGTGACTTCAGGGCATGGCACATGGGAGGAACTAGATAGATGTTGAACTGAACTGCACAGCTGAACTGGCAGGGATGCCATGATGGATAAATGAAATAATATATGTAAAGAGCACTTGGCAGATGCTCAAAATAAATTACTTGTGACCAGGGAGGGCATCAAGGAAGTCTTCAAGAGAGAGTTTGAATCTAAAGTGGACCTTGAAGGGTGGTGTGAGGTAGGCCAAAGAGAAAAGCATCTTAAGTTGAAAGAGTAGAGTGCACAAAGAACCAGGCCAGGAAAGCCCAACCTGGCCTCTCTCCTCCTCATGCCTAGTTCTACCCATAGACCTCCCTGAACATACCATCCTCCCTCATAATCTCCTTTCTGTCCTCAGAATTGCTGTTCTCCTTCAATCACCCTGTTAACTCCTACCCAGGCTTCAATAAGTGGTTCTGGGGTCACCTCTTTCAGGAAGCCTCCTCTGATTCCCAGCCTCCCTCTGGTGCCCTCTCTTTCCTGTAAGCCCTTTGTCCCAGTCTCATCCCACCACACGGTCATCACTATTTATATGCCTGTCTTCCCACTTGGAGGGCAACGCTACTTCTGAATCATCACTGCACACCCAGTGCCTAGCACAGAGCCTGGCACATAAAAGTTTTTGCCTAGTGGATAGAAAGCAGTCTGAGTAAGAATGGTGATTAGAGAATGCAGCCCTCAAATCCACTGTACACAGACAAGTGTCAGTAGTGGACACCTGGGCCAAGACATCAAGGTCTGGGCCAAGCCAGCTTCTTCCCCTCCCCTGCTTCACTATCCAATCATCATCCACAAGGGGGTCCCATTGTCTAATAGGATTCTGTTCCAGCCCTCCATCCATCATGCTTCCTCTGTCCCCACTCCCACTGCCCCAGCTCAGGCCTCATCAGCCTTCCCTACCTTGAGCTACCACTCCCAACCCCCTTGCAATCCATTCTTTATGCACAGCCAAAGAAATTGAGCTAACCACCAAACCCTTCTTCAGATAGAAATCTAACTTTTCAACTGACTGGGAAGGCCCTCCAGGGTGTGAGCACTGCCAACTCCTCTGCCTCTCCAGCCTCATTCCTCGAGCCTGCTGGCTCTAACCATTCTTCTCTTCCCTCCAGGCCTTTCAGTTGGTTTCCTCCGGAAAATCCTTTCGCCTCCTCACCTCCCCTTCTCCCCGATAACACCTCTTCACCTTTCAATGTCACCTTCAGTGTCGCCTCCTCTAGAGAGCCTTTCCTGATCCCCCTCAGGCTAAGCCCGGCCCCTTGGGTCTTCCCTGGGGCCCTCTCCTTGGACACTGGGCATTTGAGATGAGAAGCAAGGGGCTCAGGTGGTCAGAGGTAACATTATGGGGCAGGAGGGAGTCCGCTGCGGGGCCTGGTCTTTCCTGGATTATTTCACTGTAAGGGGCAGCTCTATACAGACCCCCAAGAACATGTGTGTGGGCCTTGCCAGGGGAGGAGGGCTGCCAGAGTAACAGTGCCTTCCTCCTGACCTTCTGCCTCTGCATGTTCCCGTGACTCACTGATGGAAAACATCCACCCCTTCTGGGCCTCTTCCTTATTTCATCACTTTAATAAATTAAGAACAGATTGAAAGGCAGGAAACATTGTCTCCTGGGCCCCAGCACCCACATTCCAACTCAATTACAAGATTTGTTTTTCGGGTCTGGCCAGAGGCAGCTGGGATGCGGCAGAAAGTGAGAGAACGAGTTTAAACCAAGAGCCCAGAGAAGGCAATTCAGATCCCAGCTCAGTCGCTGACCAGGGACCTCAGGCAAATCCATTCACCTCTCTGAGCCTTCTCGTCTATGCCTGGAAAATGGGTGAAAATGGGTGATAACAATGACACTATCTTCACAGGGTGGTGGAAGCATGTCAAATGAGCTAGAAAGTGTAAAAGTGCTTTGTAAACTGTCGAGTTCTAGGCCATGTGAGAAATAGATGATTGCTGATTGTCTTGGTTAAAGCTAAAGTCGTCAGGCCCTTCCCCCTTCCCTTAGCTCTAGCTCTTTGAACTAAAACTCCTGAATTCATCTTCCTTCTCATACTCCTTGCTGCAACTAACACCAGGAAGAGGGACTCTATGGATCTTTAGTCATATTCAGCTGTTATTCTTGTTTTCAGTTGATAGCCAGAGTGCTGTATTGGAAAAGAGCATAGGTCAGGTTGGGAGCTGGGAGACAGAGCTTCGTTTCTGACAGCACTACTTGATTTCTTGCCAATTGCATCACTTCTGTGGCTTGCAGTTTTAGTTTCTCCACTTACAAAGTGAAGGCAGAGGGGGGATGAGTTAACAATCCTTGTCTTGATAATCTCACAAGGTGGCGATTAAGATCAATTATAACTTTTACAAGCTGCAAAGCTGTATACAAATGTAAACTGCTGTTAAAAAGATGTTAATAATTCGATTATTATAACAGCAAGTAAGTACTGATGAAGAAGAAGAATATTACAGCTGGAGGATAATGTCTCTTCTTCAGGGAAGAGAATTGCATGGCTTCCTTTTATCGCCTCTTCTGAGTTCTTCACAATCTATGATGCTGGAAGTTCTCCCTTTTCTAATCCAATTATATCACGCTTTAGATTAAGCCATTCTCATTTTCTGCTCTCACTTGGACAAGAGAATAAGGTCATCATATCACTTATGAAAACTTTCTCCCAATTTAAGATCGTTCATAAGACACACTTCTTCCTTCTAACATGCCATCTGAGGAAAGCATACTGGAGGAAAGTGATAAATTCTGTTTTGGAAAAGTTGGGTCAGAGGTGCACATAGATCTTTCAACTGAGATGCACAATAGGTTAGCTGGAAATAAAGTCTGGAGTTTCAGCAGAATGCTCTGTGCTGAAAATAGTGGTTTGGGAGGCTTCAGAATAAAAGTGGCAGCTGAATAGCTTCAATCTTATTAAACGATTCTCTATTTCCTGGCCAAGCCATCCACTCTCATGCCTCCCTGCCTTTGGTCCTGCTGTTTTCTCTACCTAGAATGTCCTCTCCCTCTTATCCACCCATGAGAGCGCATGCATCACCTCTAGAGATGCCCTAATATTGCTAGATGTTGCTAGAGATTTCATTTATCTTTCAACAAAGTGTTGCAAGCTAGTTCTACATTCCAGGCACTGCACAAGGTGCTTTGCTAGCTCTATCCTACTTAGTCCTCACAATACCACTGTAACCATTATCCTTACTTTACAGAAGAAAAACTAACTAACCTGTCAAAAGTCATGCAGACAGTCTGTACTAGAACTAAGATTCAAACCCAGGTCTTTAGATAATAAATCCAGAGATTTTATTACTACACGATCCTGCCAATTACTCCAACAGTAGGTGATGTAAGGCGAGGATGGACTATCTCCCAATTCCAAGACTCAGACTCAGATAGCAGCCTCGCCTGAATTTAGGACAGAGTTACTCGGGCCTAGGGTTGAGTTGGCCAGGCAAATCAGCTGGTCAGCAACCAGGGCACTCCTTTGCTTCTGGAGCTCTCTTCAGAGGTTGGCCTCCCTTGGAGCTCTCCGTGGTACTGACATGTCTTCCATCTACTAGTCCTGAAAATCTTCTGTGTTTTTTCCATAGGCATTAGGTAGGTTTGTTAGGGTTGGCACCTCAGCCATTTCCCAAGCATGTCCTCCATCTCTAACATCTATCTTTACTTTTTCCTATGACAGATACTCACCTTTGGGGTACCCTGGCTTGGTTCCCACTGGCTTCTCGATGTGAAGAAGCCACATTGCCTTTCCCAGAAAGTGTTCTTGGGTACCTACTATGTATCATGCATGGTGGTGGTTACTTTCAATGGCAATACCACTTATTACATACTAACATACTATATGGTCTACTTTTTATTGTGTTTATTATTTATTGTCTCTTCTCCACCACTCGAATATATGGCCCACAAGGGCAAGGATTATTATCTATGCACTAATTTATCCCCAGCAACTAGAAAGGTGCCTATCACATAGTAATTGGGCAATAAATAATTGTTGAATGATTAAATGAAATACCAAGTTATAGATAAACAATAATATAACATAAAGAGAGCATTATGATTATATTTTGTACATAAGGGCTTGAGAAAAATGACTTCTCATAGGTGTTTCTTGCCCCTTCCAGATCCAAATTCACAATGGGCTCTAAGAGAACTGAAATGTCAAGAATTAGCCTGGGTAGAGATCAAAGCTGGTTACAAGGGTTTGGGGGAATGATGTATCATTGCTCACCTACACCAGTAAATATCAGAAGAACAGAGTTACAGTCGTCAGTGTTCAGACCACTGAGCTTCTCATCCTTTAAAATGGAGAACTGAGACCAAGAGAAAAGAAGGGACACCAACCTGTTAGTCACAAAATCTTTAAGGAGTTTATTATGGTGGGAGTAGTATGTGCCGAATGAGCTCTATTCTTGCTCACATGATCCAATGCATCCTGGCATCAGAGCTTAATATGGAGCCACAGTTATGGAACTGAGGCATCTTGATCTGAGAACAGAGTTCAGGTTTGTGGCTGGCATCAGGGTTCAGTGAGTGGCTCCAAATCAACTGAAATCATTAAATTAAATAATGTACACAAAGTGCCTGTACAATACCTGACTTGGTGAGATGCTTAACAAATTAATCCCTCTTCCCCTCAGACTAAATGGAACTCTATATAACTTTTCACTTTCTCTTATTAATTTTCTTCCTTCCTGGGCTGCTTTCTCTTCTCTGAGGAGCCTTTCAGGAGATGCCTGCACTGGAAAGAATCTTGATAAATATGGTAGGAATTTTGGACTTTGGTCTAAAGATTATGAGGAGGAATCAAGTCAGGTACAGATTCCAGGACTTGGAATCTTGGTTTCTTCATTACTGTCCTCCTCCCTATCTACCAAACTCTTCTGTAGCCTCCCCTGGAAATTCCATATTATCAAGGGTTGGAGACTGGAGTACATTTTCTTAAAAGGTCCCCATTTCTTGCTACCCTGAAACTTCCACTTACAGGCAAAGTAACAGGAATAGGGTTCATCTTGCCACTTGAAAAACCTCCCTCCAAAATAAAAACAGACAAAATATATGAAAAGACGGTTTTCAAGATAGTGGACATCAGGCAACAAAAGACAACAACCTCTGAGAAACAAGAAACAAACAAGGCAGCCCCTATAATTGCCCCAGTTTACTGCCTTGAGAAAGTTTCTAGGCCTCAGAACAAAGAGGAAGACCCCAAGGGGAATCTGGTGGACTCCCTGAGTTTAGGAGTCAGAGCTGACAGTTCAGTGGGAGCAAGGCAATGAGAGTTCACAAGACAGAGTCCTGGAGAGAGAAAGCACCACAATGGGAGAGAAGTCCAGAGATCTGTAGAGGTTTCCCCATGAGTATTGAGTGCATATGTGTGAGAAAATTACACAAGGCCCAGGAAAGATCCATCAGTGCCCAACATTCACACATGGTCAGAAATAGTGCCTGTTACCAACAGTCAATTTGAAAAAAAAAAAAAACAAACAACTTATAATTCACAAGACATTGAGCAGGGCATTCAGAAGGGTCTTACTCCAATAATGGGGAATAGTTAGCTCTAGACTAGAAGCTGCTCTGGTCCTGCCTTAAAAAAAAATCCTAAAAGCAAGACCCAAAAGGATTAAATTGCTCCCAAGTAATTTAACTCTATCCCAGGACAAATCTCAAGAATATTTTAAGAAATGCAAAAACTATCCAGCCCTTAACAAGGTAAAATTCACAATGTCTGGAATCCAACTAAAGATAACCAGGCATGCAGAAAGGCAGGAAAATATGAATCATACTAAGGGAGAAACATCAATCAATGGGAACTGACATAGATATTAGAATTAGAAGACAAGGACATTAAACAAATATTATCATTATATTCCTATGTTCAAAAAGTTAACTAGAATCATAGAAGATAAAAAAAAAGAGACCCAAACTAAACTTCTAGAGGTGAGAACTACAATGTCTGAGGTGAAGATTCCTTTGGATTGGATTAAAGGCAGATTAGACTTTGCCAAAAAAAAAAATCAGTGAAGAAATAGAAACTGTTTAAAATGAAACATAGATAGAAAAACAGGGATTTTAAAACGAGATCATCAGTGACCTGTGGGACACTTCAAGCAAACTTTATTATGTATAATTAGAGTCTATGAAGGAGACGGTGCACAGAAAAATTATCTGAAGAAATAATGGCTAAAACATTTCCCAAATTTGATAAAAGCTACAAATTCATAGATTTAAGAAGCTCGATGAACCCCAAACACACACACACACACATGCAAACACACACACACACATGCACACACACACACACACACACAAATGAAGAGAATTACACACAGACACATCATAATCAGGTTTCTCAAAACTAGTAATAAAGAAAAAAACTTAAAAGCAATCACAGAAAAAAGAAACATTAGGTACAGAGGAACAAAAATAAGGTGAAAACAGATTTTTCATCAGAAACAATGTAAGCCAAAAGACAGTGGGGCAGCATTTTAAAGTATAGAAAGAAAACTATCAACTTAGAATTCTACACCTAGTGAAAATATCTTGCAAAGGAGATGGCAAAATAGATCTTTTTCAGGCATATGAAAGCTAAAATAATTCATCACCAGCAGAACGGCACTATAAGAAATGTTAAGGGAAGTCCCTCAATTAGAAAGAAAATGAAACCAAATGGAAAAATGGATCCTCATGTAGAATGAAAAATTCCAGAAATGGCAACAACATGGGTAAATGGCTAAGATTTTTAAATCAGTTTTGAAATCTCTTTAAAAGATAATTGACTTTAATAGGCATAGTTTCAATTTTGCAAGATGAAAAGAGTTGGAGATGGATGGTACTGATGGTTGCACAGCATTATGAATTATTTAATAACACTGAACTGTACACTTAGAATATTTAGATGGTTAATTTTATGTTATGTGTATTTTACTATAAAATTTTAAGATAACTGTAAAGAAAAATAATTATTGTGGAATTTGTAAGTACAATGTATGACAAAGTTAGCGTGAATGTCAGGAGGGGAGAAATGGAAGTATGCTATTGGAAGGACTTTATACTCTATGTAAGGTGCTCCATTGTCACTTGAAGGTACACTGTGATGGTAAAGATGTTTACTATAAACCCTAAAGCAACCACTAAAACAATACACCAAAGAGTTAATAAGCCAATAAAAGAGATAAAATGGCATCATTAAAAAAATACTGTCCATCCAGAAGATGATGGATGTAAACCTACCCCACTCTACATCAATAATTGCATGAAATGTAAATGGCTCCCTGGTTCCCGGGGCCTATTTAAATGGCCATGTGACAAGCACTCATCTCTCATATCTGGATTCAATCCTCACAGCCATTTCTAAGATGGATCATGGTTATTGTCTCCTACCACAGACTGGGAAACTGAGACCCTCTGTGGGAAGACAGCTTGCTCAGTTCAAGGACAAGTTAGTAAGTGAAACTCTGATCTCCTTCCTCCCAAGTTGAAGCTGCTTCAACCAAGCCCTGAAACAGGATCCTCCCTTCAAAAACTCATTTATTCCCACCTACTTCCACCCCATCTCTCTCTCTCTCTCTCTCTCTCTCTCTCTCTCTTTCTCTCTCTCTCTCTCTCTCTTTCTCTCTCTCTCTCTCAAAAAAAGAAATACAATTTGGCATGAATTAATGATGAGCCTGCCTGGCCAATTACCAGGGCTAAGTGCTCTCCCGCTGGGAGCGGCCCCCACAAAGCACTAAGTGATGTGGGCCTAGCCAAGGGGCCCCCGCCTAGCCAGGCCTAGTGCCCTCCTGGGTCCAGGCTTAGAGGAAGCAGCTTTCCAATTAGCTCTTGCCAGACAGACTGGCTTCTCCGCATAGCAAATTGGGTTACAGAGCTCTCTTCCAGTTGGCCTCCTTGTCTGGTCCCACCCGCCCCAGCAAAGTGGGAGATAATCGACTGTGAGGCTGAGCCTGCAGGTTTCAGGCCTCCATGAAGGGAGGTCAGCTCAGACTTCAGCCCTGTCCCACTAAGGTGGCATTCCATAAGCCGGTAAATGTGCCCTGTACCAGCCAGACAATGGCTTCAGAGCCCTGGAATCCAGGATCCTGAGCTAATCAGAGAAAACAGTGCTCAAAGGAAAGAGGTCTTATACTTTTACCCACAGTCACCCCCATTAATAGAGCAGAGAGTTGGGGATACCCCTGTGCCACTAGCTTGGGCCTTTCAATTTCTTTCTTTTCTAGCTCTTCAAAGATAGCCCAGATGTCATTTGAATCTGGAGAAAAACATGAGGAGAGGGGAGCCTGGGACCTCATCATGATATATCTTGGACCCGGCATCCCCTCTTTACAGGCCAGCCCAGATTCTAGTGCCGAGCTGGCACCGCCTGTGTACGTGGCTCCAGGAGGAGGGCCTGGCCTGCTCTGCCACCCCCTCTAGTGGGCATTGCCACATTACAGCGCCAAGCCCCCTTGAGAGAGTGAAAATACAGGCTTGGCACTTCACAGTTTACGGTAATTTCAGGAACATTGTCTCACTTGATCCTCACAATAACTCTGTTAGGAAGGCTGAGCAGGGGTTGTGTTTCCAATTTTAGAGCTCAGGAAACAAGTTTGGACAGGTGAGGAGATTGCTCAGAGCCAGTGTGAAGCAGGGTTGGTCCTGAAGCCCAGGTTTCTCTCCAACCCACAGCTGCACCTTCCCAGCTCCCCTTAACGACAGTGTGTTTTATTTATTCTGTGAGCCTGAGGGTTGGGTGAGTCTTCTAATATACTGTAACCCTTACCCACACAACTCACGCACACTGAGGTTTGACTCTGAGCAACAGGGAAGGGTCCTAGAACAATGTACCCACACAGCCAGCCAGCCAGCCAGCCAGCTCAGACCTGAGCACCTATCGTGATCCAGGTATTCGGACTCCAAAGTGAATTAGACCAAGTCCCTGCTGTCAGGAAGCCCACAGACTTTTTAAGGAAATAAACAGACAGTGACACTGTTAACAGTGTCACGCTGTTAACAGTGCTGGAGGTGCCACAGGGCCTGGGAGGTACGCAGGGTAGGCCCCTGGCTCAGAGGAAAGGTGACACCTGAACCAAGCAGAAGAGCCAGTAGGAATTCACTGGGCAAAGATGATGGTTGGGGGGGATGGACAGGTGAAGACTATTTCAGACAGAAGAAACTATAAAGAAAAGAGAAATCACAATTATCTTCAGAAAATTTTCAGTCTGGCTGTAGCCCAGGGCATGAGGATGCAGAGAGGCATGGCATGGGGCTGAGATGTGGCAGGGCCAGACCACGAGACTCCCTGTACCCCCAGCTCTCCAGGTCAAGGCTTTGGCAGGGTGAGCTCCCTGTGAGGTAGTGGCTGCCATCCCTCACCTAGGTGGGTTTATGGTCAAATGTTCTTATGCCCGTCGGGAAGCTGAGCAGAAACAGGGCCTCTGGGGGAGTGAGCAGCTGGTGATGCTGAAAAGTGTCTGCCAGGAGAATTCAGCTGCAAATGTTTTCCATTCCCAAGAGGTCAAGGGGCCCTGTTGTTCCTCTGGTGGAGGCCCTGAGATCACACTGTCATCCATAATTCATTCAACAAACACTGGGCCTCCTGCCTGTGCCAGGCTCTGAGCTAAGCTCCAGGGGCACAGAAATAAAAAAATACCTGGTCCCTGCTCTTGAGGGATGCATAGTCCTGGAGGGAAAGGGAGCCAGAGGGGCACAGCCTGGGAAATTACTGCAGTGCAGTGAGAGATGGGCACAGAAAGGGAATAGCAAACCTTGTACAGAAGCCAAAGAGGAGAGGGAGCTTGAGCTAGGTTTTACTAGGTTTCAGAGGATGGGTAAGAGTTTGCCATGCAGGAAAGGGCATTCTAGGAAGTAGGAAGAGTCCGTAAATCCTAAAGTTGTAAAGGGGCATGGAGGAGCAGGGAGAAACAGGAAGCAGCTTGTGTTGAGGTGCATGATGGGGGATCAGACCACAGGAAGCCAGTTTTTGCCAGGTTGAAGAACTGGGATGATCTCCTTGGTCAGGTTTGGATTTTATAAAGATGCCTACAGCAGAGAGAGAGTGGCTGAGGCTGAGGGCTGGAGCCAAAGGCTTAGATCCAAAAGGCACTATGGAGGCAGGATTGGCAGGGCCAGGAAACCAACTGACTGACCATGGGAGGGATAGTCACTTATATCTTGCTTTTTAAAATTGCCAAGCTCTGCTAAGTGAACCTCTTTTGCAAGGCAGATATGAGGATTCAATGAGCTAAGGTTAATGAAAGTCCCTGATAGATACATCCTCACTCCCACACCCAGTAAGCACGAAGTCAACACTCAGTAAAGATCTACTGTAGCCGACTCTGTACATGACTCAGTGAGAAAGTGAGTGAGTAACGGATGAACAAATGGATGAGGGAATTGATACCCTGGGGGCCCCTGACAAGCAGCATCAGAACCACACAGGTCTCTTTGCCTTACCAGAAGTTCTGGGGAGATGCTACCCAGAGCCTCGCCTAGTGGTGCATGTTGCTTAGAGAGGACCTGGGCGAGAGTAAATCTCAGGAGCTGTCCTGGAGCTAGGGGTCCAGCGGACCCTCCTTGTGGGGTCTAGCCTGCATTCTTTTGGCTGGTGTCAGGTGATAGGGGAGTGATATGTCTATTCCTGACTCTGAGGAGCCTCTATCTCTAGAATTCAGGTTTGAACCCAGCTGTTGCATCTTCACCATGCAAACCTCAATAAGTCCGAAGCTAACATATGAGAAATGGAAGAAACCTCAGGGGAGTCATTGACATCACTTAGTTTTACAATGCACAGTCACTGACTAGGTATTATATCTATTATCTCATTAAATATAGCAATCCTGAAAAGAAAGGGTTTATATCAACATTAGGAAACTGAAGCATAGAGAGAGGATATAACCTTTCCTAGGTCATCCAATGACATTGTGGACTAAGTCCACCAATTTGTCTGTACTTAAGAAACTCATTGTAGACAGTTTGAAAAACAGGAAAAGTGCATACAATTTCATCATCCTGACACAGCAGCTATTATTTTACATAGCTCCTGTATACTTGCTATGTACTTGGGGTTTTATTATTCATAAAATTTTATCTTACTTTTTTCTTTATTTAACATTATATCATAAGCATTTTTCCAGGTAACTACGTTGCCTTCAAAACCATTATTTTTCGTGGCTGCAGACTGTCAAATCAGGTGTAAATACCAGACTTTATTTAACCATTTCCCATGGCTGGGTGCTTAAATTGCTTCCAATGATTTGATATTATAAATAATGACTCTTTTATTTTATTTAGAATGGTCTTCTTTTAGCAGTATTATTTCCTTAGGGCAGACTCTCAGAAACAGTAATAAGAGGTCAGAGGGTATGAATATTTAAGGCTTTTGATACCTGCTGCAAATAGCTTTCTCATGGGGCCTTTCTACCTCACTCCCCATGTCTGGATGCCTTCTTTACCTCCCCCTGCTGCTTCCTGGTCCCTTTTGCCCAGGCACAACACCTCCTTGACCCTCAGTCTCCTTACCTGTGAGATGGAACTAATGACCCTCCTCTGCCAACCTCATGGGCTGGAGATAAAAGTGACACAGAGACCCCAGTAGGGGGATAGCAGGTTATACTTTACAGTAGAGTGGGTATACAGCATAGCCTTTGGCACAGACTACACCGGTTTGAAGCCCAGATCTGCCACTCAGAAGCAGTGTGACCTTGGCACGTTATTAACCTCTCTGTACCTCAGTTTTTTCATCTGCAAAACAAGCATGATGAAAATAGTAGCAATTCCTTAAGGCTGTGGTAGAAGAGGCTTTAAGGAGTTGTTTTATGTAGAAAGCACGCAGCACAAGCTGTGATTGTTGTAAACTGATGTCTGATGTGGGAGGCAGCACTAGCAGAAAAAGCTTCAGCATTCCTTCCTACTGGGGCTGCCCCAAGGGGTGGGGGCACTTGCCAGCTGCCCGACAGACAGGATTTTTGTGGAAACAGCTGATCTGGCTCTAATGGCGGTGACCATTACTCCCTCCCTGCAGCCTGCCAGGACGGAGTCTGGGTCTCTCTGGCCCCCCCCTCTACTCCGCCCTCTGGCTGCTGTGGCCTGATCTTATCCCTCTTTCATCAGGCTGCCTAACTGACCGGAAAATGCAAACTCATCCCTAAATGCGTGCAACTGCCCCCCTCTGCCCCCTCCCCCCTTCCGGGAAGCCAGGCCCCAGCGCCAGCCTGACGAGCAGCACTTAATTCTTTATTGAAAACCATTAACTGGAGTTCAGTTCTCCGAGCCCCAGTTTCAAATTACCCACAGGAAACGCCAGCCAGAGAGAGTGGCTTTCAAGGGCAGAGCCATCTCCTCTAAGAGACTGGCTCCGGGACCCTGACTGGAGGGACTTTTTTTTATTTTGAGAGGCAATAAAGACAAGGACAAGAGCAACGGCCACAGTCATTTCAACTCCTGGATGCATAAGAGCCACAGAGCAGCCTCCTCTTCCTCCTCTTCCTCCCTCTCTTTAACAGCACCCCCGTGCAGTAGGTCTGGCAGGAAGTATGATCACCCACGATGGATGATAAACTGATGGCCTCGGGGTCACACAGGCAGGTGGGTACTGAACCGGGCTCCAGATCTGCCTGCTGGTGAGCCCCATGGCCCATCTGTCACAACCCACGGTGGGGTCTGACCTGTGAGGGGAACTGCAAGGGAGACAGGTGAGGGAGATGGGACCGGGCCCTTGACCAGCTACTAGTCCTGATTGGGATGGGAGTCACTGAAAAAGACCAGGGCCTCATAGACACTGGATCTATACCGGGACTGCCACTAACTGCCTGGCACATTGTGAGGTGAATTATTATTTATGGGGCATGCAGGGAGAGCTAAGGCTAGAGGAATGTGGACAGGAGTGAGGGAACTGAAAAAAAAAAATGTGTCTTCAGTCCTCTCTATCAGGATTTCTAGCCAACTGGAAAGAAACTTCATTCACTCATTCATTCATTCAGCTTAAGGTCCTGTGTGTCAGGCACTGAACAAAGTTTTCACTGACTTCCAAACAACCTTTTGAGGTAGGTACTATTACTGTCCCCACTGGCCAATGAGGAAAGTGAGGCTCAGGGAGTTTTGGTAACTCACTCGTGATTACACATCAGTGGCAGAATTTGAACCCACATCACCTTGACTTAACGATTCCACGACTTGTTCCCATCACAGTTATGGTTCTGTAAACTTCTGCATAGTGACCCTACAAGAGCACAGAGAGAACAAAGGCCTGTGTGGATCTCCAGGAAGTTTTTCCAGAAGTGTTAGCATCCCAATTGAAAGATGGGAGAGACTTGGCCAAAGGAAATAAGCCAGGCAGAAAGTTCCACAAAGGGGTAATAGCATAGGACAGGTTTGGAAAGTATCAAAGAACACGGTACGTCAAGGCAAGTCAGGAATTGCTGAAGCATCTGAATTAAGCACAGAGAGTACACAGGGACTCTGCCCCTTGGCTGCGTGCAGCCTGGGAGAGAGATGGAAACATGTCAAATGACAGTATTTGAGGCAAACTGGTTAAGAATTTTTATCCCAGAACAAAAAATGTTCTGCTTGTTACTGTACCTGACAGTAGTTTGAAAATAATAAAGAGATTGGGTTTTATTCTAATTTACTTCATTATACAAACGTGGATGCTGAGGCTCAGAGACATTAATAACTTGACTATGGGCATACTCAGAAAAAACTTGATCTGAAATTTGATCTAAAATCTGAATGGATTCCTCTGCCTCTATCACTTCCACCCACAGATCCTAGTTTAGCCCTCTGGAGCCCAATGCAATAAGCCTGCTTCTCTGTCCACACTGCTCCTTTGGATGGATGAAGACAACAGCTGTGTCCCCAAATCTCCTCTTCCCAGCCAAGCTCTCCCAGATTTTCACCCAATATGATTCCCCAAGTCCTCTATAGAGCTTAGCTGCCCTTGAGGAAGAAACAGGAAAGAACAAACAATAGAAGTAGCTCCCTAGTGCCCTGACCAGATATGATGCATCCCCTGCCTCAGGACCAGCAGCCAGAACCGCAGCAAACTCCCTGTGGAAAACAACAGTCACAGCCTGTTTGCTTTCCTCAGTCCATCACCTGCCACAGTCAAGCTGGACAGCAGCTTTGAAACTCAAGGGACCTGTCTCCGCCTAAACCTTGTCTTTTCCCTTCCCCAAATGGCCCTTATTTGAGCTGGATCCATTTTCTTGGCCACCTTGCTGAATGTGGTGCACACTCATTCCAGAAAATGCCGACCTCTGCTCCAAGCCGCCTTGTCTGCAGTCTCCCAGACATGGCTGGACTGTTTATTTATTTTTGTGTTAGCAAAGAGGAGAAAATCACATCGGCCTAAAATGAATACTAATGAAATGCCTTCGTTAGCTTCCTTTGTGATAAGAATGAAAAATCAGATTTCCACAGAATTGCAAGCCATATATTTCTTTCCCCTAACCTTTTTTTTTCTTTTTTGCCCTTTCTTCTGATAGGAAGATTAGGGACAACCAAGAAGGAGAGTAAAGTCATTTCATAAAAAATATCTGCATTTTTAAGGGCGCCTTTGTTGCAGAGGGACGAGGCGGTGCAATTTCTCCAAACCCACTTTTCTCAGCCTGTAAAGCAAATGTACCTATTTGTCCTCTGCTGCAACAATGCCAGCTGCATTCAATCAACTGAGAAGCTGCAAGCCATAAACCTTCTTCCCCAGCTAGGGTGGTGGGGGTAGGGGGAGGGAGCAAGCAGGAGAGGAGGCACGCTATAAAAATTCATCAGAATAATGTAGGGATGAGACGTGCTCCAATCGCCGGCAAGCAATCAACCAATCACTCATCCCGTGGCATTTACAGCACGTCTCATTCCCCTGTTCCTTAAGGACAATTGATTTTTCCTGATTCCATTAGCATAACGGCGTGGAAAATGTCTGCAGTGCAATATTTCTGGAAAGTTCCAACAAGTAGGCTGGGCACTGGAGTGTGACCATCTCCATAAAGCTTTCTCAGGCTCTGCGGCAGCCGCCGCCACAGCCGCCGCAAAAGGCCCAGGGAGAATGGTGCAGCCTCCAAAACTTGGGGGCCAAGGGCACCTCAGGGGTGTTAAAGCAGGTAATTGGCACCAATATGAAACCCCTCATCTTCTCATCTCTGAACACAGAGGCACTTTTTCCTGTAAGATGGGTTACTATGGCATGAAAAGGAGGAAGCAAAACCCACCCAGCACAGGAGGGACCATGTGTGTCTCCGATCCTGGGTCCATTTGTGGCCTTCAGAAACTCCTGGATTTGGGAGCTGAGAAAAGAATGTTTAATGTGATTATTCCTTCGTGGGTGAACTGCAAACTGCAAGAGTGGGTGCCCAGGGCCATTATTATGCTCCTCTGTCAGCTAGGTGTCCACTGCCTTCCCACTAAAATAGCATATGCATGAGGAGGGAATGTGAGGTGTTTAGGGCCATGCAGAACTGGGTTCAAATCCTGCCTCTACCTTGTATTTTGTGTGTGGCCATGGTTCATTGCTCTGATCCTCAGTTTCTCTTTATGAAAACAAGGGACCTCATTACTGCACAGGTTGTTGGGAGAATTAAAAGAGAATGTGAAAAGCACATAGCAAGGTGCTAATGCATAGTGGCTATTCAACAATCAAATTTTTGTCCCTTCCCCTTTCTCCAAATTTCAATTCCCTCCTGTCAATCAGCAACACAATTCCCTTACAGTGTCAGCTTTATCCGGTCAAGGTGGTGAATCTGTTGCCAAAAGGAAACATACAAAACAAGACGAAAACCTGGCTATGCCTTTTAGAATGTTCTTGGAGAAACTCTGTACTCATTCAGTTTCCTGAGTCAGCTCTGTCTCTTCTCTTACCCTCTCCTTTATTCTCACACTGCGCCAGAGGGATCTTCCTAAAACACACATATGACCTTGCCAACCCCCTGCTTAAAACCCCTCCATGGCTCCTCACTGCTGTTTTCTCTCTTCAAGATTCAGCTCAGGCTAGGTCCCTTCCAGGAAGCCTTCTTTGACCCCACAACCCCTGTGCACACCTCACACTTCGTTGTGGTTCTTTTTGTCCATGTCTTCTCCATCCTAGATGGTGGACTCCATCTAGAGCATTTTTCCAGTTCCATACCCCTGGCACCCCTCACAGCACCTGATAATTGGTAGATGGTCAACTGATGTTGAGATGAGATGAGATGAGAAAACCAACTTACAGAGGCAGTGCTGATCTCACTGGCTAAGTCTCTATGCTTATTTCAGTATTTGTAGAAGCTGTTTGGGTGCTGGCCATGGTCCTGAATCTTTAAGCTCTGAGGAGAGAAGGAAGTAATAAAGAAACCTTGAGTGTGGTGAAAACAATCCACACTCAGATAACCGCTAAATAGCCCTTGGAGAACAGAAGGAGGGCAGGAATTCTGGAAACTTACATTCTAGTCCTGCCTCTGCTGTGAATACTCTGCTCAAGACACAAAACCTTTCTGGATCTCTATTTTTCTCATCTGTCAAGTGGAAACAAACTTGATCTTCCCATATCACAAGATTGTTCTAAGGATTACAGAAATGATGTCTGTAAATTCCTTGGTAATCTTTTCTAAAATTGCCCACCATGAAAGGCCTCTAAGCTTCCTTCCAGCCCTTTCAGTGCTCACTGATCAAGAATTATCTATACTGACCACCTCCATTTCCTTACCTCCAACTTGCTCCTCAGCCCACTACTGTGTGGCTTCTGGACTCATCAGTCTGACAAAACAGCTCTCAATAATGATCTCATACCGCTAAACTCACTGGCATTTTCCAATCTTTATTAACCTTGCACTCCTAAGACCATGTTTCTTGCTTTCTTGCTTAGAGTACTTATCTTGGGATATAATTATGCATTCATTTGTGTAACTGTTATATTAATAGTTGCTCCCCAACTAGACTGTGAATTCCATGAGGTTAGAATTCATCTGTTCTTGCTCAGCACTGCATTCCTGGGTCCCAGCACAACACTCATGGGTAGCAGCCTCACCCATGACTTAGCAGGAAGGCAGGCAATGTACCCAGAGCAGGCCTGGCCATATCCAGCACTGACTGAGACACCAACAGAAGGCCTGGAACTTCTCAAGAAGTCCCAGATTCAACCTCCTAAAGCCAGCTCTTCCACCTAATGGGACTTAGAGCTCTCAGGAGATCTCTGCCTTCTTGAGAAACATGGATGGTGTAATGAAGACTGGCATGGTGCCTATCAGCATGAACACAGTAAATATCCAGAAGTAAGTATTGTGGGATAAGATCTAGGGAAACTACTGATCCCAGATGCTTTACTGTGTGAAGAATGAAAACTAAGGCCAGAGAGTAAATTTGATCTGTCTAAGATCTCATAGTGAGTTAATGTCCTCCATAGTACAGAGAGAGATAAAGGCAGGAAGTGTGATCTCTCAGATCCCTTGGGCTCCCTCTCTGGGCCACCATGATCACCAAACATATGTCTCCTTGGGTGGTGATTGTCTTTTCACACGTCTGCCTCCCCCTGGAGGGCAAAGATAGTATCTGGTTAATAAGGGGTCAACCAATGTTTCTTGACTAAACAATGGGTGGTGAAGAGGTTAGGGGAGTGGGTGTTGAGGTATAAGAAGACTGACTGGGAACCAGTTTCAGAACCCCACACAACCTCAGAGTCTCACCCAGCTCCAAAGCCTGGTGATGAAAGATGATCAATCTCAGACCTGGACATCCCCAAAATCCAGCCTTGGACTCCATGGTGGAGTCCCATAGATCTGCTACTGAATTCCTGCTGAAATTTCAGCCTGTCCATCCAAGAAAACCAGATGCATTCCATAACCTTCTGAGAATGACAGGACTTCAGAGTTTATGATTCATCATTCAGGTAACCCAAAGCAGAGAATATTATCTGCATTTGAAAACCAAGGAAATTGAAGTTCTTCCATCCATTCCATAGGGAGATAGAAGTAGGGATATTTGTGGTCAGAACCACCAAGTGTGAAATCCAGCTTCTTCACTTACAAGCTCTATACCCTGAGTCCACAGTGTGGATTTATGAGGATATAGAAGAGATTAGTTTTGTCTTTAAGGAGCTTACACTCTATTAATAGGAAAAAAGACATGTCTACAAGAACTCTAATGCCAGGTAGAATGTGATTAAAAACCCCCAAAGAGATGATAGGGGAGGCTCATGGCTAACTGGGAAGAAAGCTTTATGGAGAAAACAGTCCCTCATCTGCTTCTTGAAAGATGCATAGTATTTTAATAGCATAGAAAAGAACATTCTAGTGAAGAAGGAAGCAGGAGAGCATGGGGCATGTTCCTGGAATGGGAAGTAAGCCTGTTTGACTGGACGGTTTAGGGGATATGTGGAATATAAGTGGGACCTGGGGCCAAAGTAAAGAAAGATTTGAATGCCATTTAAATATTCAGAGAGGTTAAGAAACTTATCCAAGAACACACAGAGTAAGTGCGGAATCTAGGACTGGACTCCAGGATGCTTCCCCTTCACCACTTTGCCCTCATCTTCAATATGAGTAATGGACAATGACTGGCAGAGGCAGGGGCTGTCCCACTACAAAACCACATGAAAGAGAAATAATCAGAATTAGTGTGACTGGTTGTGGGGGAGACACTGGGAGACTCTGACAAAGAAAAGTGTGAATTACAGGATGAAAGCAAGGACATATGTTCTGCCTCACATCTCCACAAGTGGCGTATTCTACTGCACATCTCAAACCCATGTTTAGGATAATTCAATTCTATGAACGAATATGAATCTTTGCCATGGGCACATCATGTTAATACACTTAATATCAATTAAACATCTCCATCACAATTTTTTCTTCAGAAATATTTACCTTTGCTAAGACTTTTCATGGAAAATGCAAAGGCCAGCTCATAAATTCTAAATTATCACAAATTGTGAATTTGTTAGTGGAGAGAAGCTGAGATTGGAACCAACTTTGTTGATTGAAATATTCAGCAGCTTTAGCTATATCAGAATGTTCCAGCATCCCCCAAGCTTTAGCAGACTGACTTCACAGAATGGAAGCTTGGGCTCAGCCAGACCTAGATCCAAGGATCCGCTCAGACACTGCCTGGCTGTGTGACCAGGCACCCCACCTTCACTCCGCTCCTTTGGGCCCATCTCATATTGTGAGGATGAAATAATTCAGATGACGGATTTGCAGTCTATCATAGATCTCACAGTCTAGAGAGGGAAAACAGCAAAGAAACAAAACAGGTGAAACAAGATGCCCCAGCTCTGCAGGAAGGGTTCTAGGTCATAGGAAGATAGCTACTGTGTGTTGACAACAGGCTTGAAGTCATATTTTCCTCCTGCCTCTCTGAGAGGCACTAAGTTTACCCTTTTTGTAAGTTATGTATTGTTGTCATGAAGTAGTTTGTTACATCTCCATTTTTCACAAGAGGAGACTGAAGCTCAGAAAGGTTAGTTGCCTCAGGTCACATGGTAAAGAAATGGCAAACCTAGATTCAAACTAACACCTCTCTAGGGTAAATCCTGTATGTACCATCTCTAAGTTATGTCACCTTCCACTTGAAGCCCAGTGGTGTCACCATGGAGACCGAATCTGCATATCCACAGTGGAATCCAGGGATAGCAGGAGTCTTTCAACAGTGGGGCGCTAAGAACCTTGGAAGAAATGGTAAAGGGAACTTTGGAACTGATGCTCATGTAAGAGTTTCAAACTAAAAGAGGAAATATAGGCTGCCTAAACCCAGGATGGAGGACTAGGGTGGAAGCTTTTTTTGCAATAAGAGACAGTTGAAATAGGAGTGTCTCCCTGGGGAAACTAAAGGAACCCCAGCGTTCTCAAGGTTGGGAGGGGAGCTCCAGAGCAGGGATTCAATAGCAAAGTGGGGGTGGGCAGGGCTGGTCCCAGATCCAGGATCTCAGCTACTCCCTGCTCCCCACCAGGAAAGGATGAGACTCCTGGTGTGGCTGAGGATGGAGATAGAGACTGAGCGTTATCTTGCTGTGGAAGGGTCTGAACTAGGGGAAGAAGATAAAATTTGGTAGAACCTGATGCTCATCTTCTTAGGAAGACACACACCCAATCAAGCAACTCTTCAGCATCCTACAAAACCCTGCTTGGACTTCATTGGCTCTGAGATGCTTTCCACGACTTATTCCCTAGATTTGATTAACCTGTCCCTCTGTCTTTCTGTTGTGACATCTTCCTCACCGTATAAGCCACTGTCAGTTTACATGTCCATGTCCTTGTCCAGAATGAGAGATTCCCTAGAGCACAGACCTACATCTGAAGCATCCCTGGGCCCCCAGGGCTTGACCCAGAGTCCAGTTCAAGTGCAAGCTCAGGGACTGTTTGCTGAACTGGATAACAAAAGGAGTGCTCATCCAAAAAGAACAAAAGGGGTCTAAGAACAGCAGCAGTGTGTATAGAAGGGGTGCTTCTTGGAGGAGGGACATGAGGAAAGTAAAGCTTTGTTCAGGGAGCGGAAGAGGCTAGACCCTTGCCTTACCTTTAGAGGGGAGCAGAGGTCATTTCCAGGACTAAGATGAGCCTCCTGCTGGTACCAGTTCCAGAGAATGTTCAGCTGCCTTTGCAGCTTCTAGGATGAACCTTCTGTGTTGGGATTCATCAGCAATTATGGCGTTTTCTAATGAAATTCAACTACTTAAAACCAACCTTAAGTTGATGAACACATTTGGAAACTTCCAGAATAAATACAGATAAACACTCCACCTTTTGCAGAAAGGTCCTCAAAAACTAAATTAAGACTATTGTCTGAGCAGAGTGTTCCACATGGCCATCCGAGGGATCTTTCCTAAGCTTGTCCCCATCGCAGCCAAAGTGAAAGTCAAACCGTAAGGTGATAAGTCCTCTGCCTCTGCCATACTGCTTTCCTAGTCATTGTCCAAGCACAGTTTATTCACATCTCTGTGCCTTTGCAGATATTGATCCCTCTGCCATAAATTCCCTGCCCATCTCTCCACCCCCATTTCATCTACCCGAATCCCAAGCATAGATATTTAATTTGATTTTCCTCAAGAGCAGATTCTAAAACAAGGATTCAAGTACAGGTAGTGTATTTGAAAGATAGTTCCAGGAGACACTAGAAGGGGCCTTGAGAAGTAAAACAGGGGAGGGAAAGCACCAATAAAGGGTGTGTGTTTAAGTGGAACCAGTGTAGAGTTCTTATCTCAGATTTATCCCATTTGAGGGGTGAGGGAAATGCGATATTTATCCACCAGCTACCATACCTCTTTGGCTAAGAGCTGCTCTGAGAGAAGTGGAATGTTAATACCCTGGTACTTCTGTCTGCCCCTTGTGCTCAGAAGTGGTAAATGCTGGGTGCATGTGGGTGGGCACTGACAGCATCCACTTCAGATACTTACAAATTTTGCTGAATGAATGGCTGACACACAAACAACTCAATAATGATGATAAAAATTATTAATATTTATAATAATTAGTATATAATAATTATTAATGGTTTACTATGTGTCAGGCACAGTATAAGTATTTTATATATGCTTTATCCATCTTCCTAACAACCCTACAGGTTAAGTTATTACTACATCGATTTTATAGGCAAAGAAATAGAAGCAGAAAGAACTGAGTAACTTGCTCAAGGTCATGCAGCTAATAATAGACAGAACCAGGATTTGAACCTTGGCAGTCTGGCACGTAGGTGCCCCACTCACTCTCTCTGTACAATCTGGAGATGCTCCACGTTGGAACACTGGGGTTGCCATTTCATGGCCATATAGTCTTGGATGAGTCACTGGTTTTCCAAGCCTTAGTGTCCTAATCTTTAAAAGGGTGAGGTGGGGGGTGAGACATCACTTGATTCCTGCACACACAGCAGAAGCTAATGTATTAGGGCTGGGCCAGAACTTGATCTCCATCTGTATAGGAAACTCTAAAGCCTCCCCCAGCTCTGACGTTCTGCAGTCTTATAACTCAACTTCCTCCATCCTCCTGTGACCACCTCACTTAGATGCTCAGTCCTTCATGGGTCTCATCTGTCTGTTCCATGAAGCAAAAGTAACCCCAGCATCATTAGGGGAGAGAAGCTTGTCTTCCTGCCGTTCACTCCTCCCACCGAGCTAAGGATCCTGACATACTGACTATAGGAAACCCCAACCCAGAGCTTGGGCTATGGGTCAGGTTAAAATCCCAGCTCAACCACCAGCAGCTGTGTGGCCTTTAGCAAGTCACGTAACTCATCCAAGTCTCGGTTGCCTCATCTGTAACATAGGGATCATAATCCCTACCCCAAAGGGGTGCAGTGAGTATGATGGAAAGCCACAGCACACAGTAGGTGCTCAAGCACAGGCAATTTCACATTCTTTGTTATGAAGAAGTACACTGATACATTTCCATTAGGATAAAAAAAAATCCTAACGTTCACTTTAATTCTAGGCCCCGGAGGCCTTTAGCAGGGCTGACAACTTCATCTGGAGGATGGTAAATATTTGTCTATTTCAGAAGCAGCATTTATCTTCTAAGGCGCTCGTGCCAGTCCCCGTGCTGACAAGCAACTTGTTTATTTATTACCCTAATAACAAATAGATTGTCAGGCCTGGAGGCTGTGCACGCATCGTCATTGAGTTTGGGCCTGCTTCAAGCCCAGCCGCCCAGGATCTGGCCAGCTCAGTGGGGCCTAGGAAGCTGGAGGGGGTGGCCGCCAGCAGGGACCTGGTTCCTTCCAAGTCCTACCATTTATTTTTTTATTTCTTCTACTAAAAACTCCCTTAATAGAGCCCATATTGTGAGCCTTGTCCTGGGCCAGCCCTGGGCTGGCCGTGGGCTGGCCCTGGGCTGCGAGGAAGAACCATACACATCCATTGTCCTTAAAGGGCTTGCAGTCTAGACAAGGGGAGACGGTGATATAAAGGTAATAATGATGGTAATAATAGAGTAGCGGCAAACAGTCTGTGCAAGGTACTTTGTATATACTCCTTCATTTGATCCAATCAACAAGTAGATACTATCTTAATCACTATTCTACTGATGAGGAAGCCGAGGCATGGAACAGTTAGAGGACTCGCCCAAGATCACCTCTATAAAAACCATGGCAATATAGACCAGGGGTAGATACCAGAAACTATATAATAATTACATAATAACATCACTTAAACGTTTTTTGGTGACAGCCACGAGTCCTCCTAGCTATTCCTCCCACATACCAGGCCCACTCCTGCCTCAGGGCTTTTGCACTTGCTGTTTCCTTTTCTAGAACAGTCTTCTTCCAGATATCCACTTCACTCACCTCTTTCAAATGTTCATTCAAATGTCACCTTTTCGGTGAGCTCCCCCCATCAATCTACAGTTGCAGCCCCCACCAGAACCTCCTGACCCCCTTGGCTTAATGAGCATTCAAAGCACTTACTACGTATTTTACCTGTTTACTGTCCTCACTAGAAAGCACCTCCATGGGGCAGGGTTTTTTCCTACCTTGTTTTCTGTGACATTCACAGCATAAAGGGCAGGGGTTGGCACATAGATGGTGCCCAGTTTATTGAATGAATGAATTACGCCTTACAGTTTGAAGAGAGCATCTCTGCAGCCCGGGTCCAGTCTTTCCTCCTCCTTTCTGGTGTCACCAACATTTTCCCTGGGACATTTCACCCTCTTCCATGGCTTCAAATTCTTTCCTCCTCTGAGGACTCTTGGATCTTTATCTCTAGACCAGAGTAGGCTGTGTGGGTGACTCTGGGGCGGGGGCAGGGCTCCCCTGTGTGGTCCAGGACTCAGCTCCAGCCTACCTTCTCCAGTCTCCAAGGAGCTCTCCCTAACTCTAGGCTTCTGGAGGTCCCACTGCAACCCCCACCTCTAATATGACCCCATACTGTTATTTCCTGTTTCCATGCATGTCTCCCCACCCAGGCTGTGAACTCGAAATGGCAGCATCCACCCCGACACAGCTCTGGAGCACAGGTGCCTCCCTTGGTGCCAGGCATGCATTATGGGTTCCATAACTGAGCAGAGCTATCAAGGTCACCCAACCTACAGCTGGTGGCCTGAAATCTAAAGCTTTTGGTAGCTGCCTCCAAACTCAGCCCCCAGAGAAGAACCACACTTTCATGTTCTCAGACCTGGGCATCTTGAAAAGAAGGCTTTTGTTGCTTTCCAGAGGGCAGGGCCTCCAAAGCCACTGAGACTGTCCATGAGCTAGAAGGCAAGACCTAAGAGGAACCAAGGTGTTCGTCTGGTAGAGAAGGATGGGGCAGAGCCCATTCTCTGTGAAAGGCTTAAATGTCACAACCAGCTTGACCAATCAGGATCCCCCTGCTAGTCCAGTATTAACTCTTAACTTGCTAGGCCGTTGGAGAGCTGAGGGTCCTGGGGAAAAGGCCAAGACAGTTATTGCCAACCAGTTTAAAATTTTTTCAATATTTTGTCAATCAGCAGGACTCTATCGGTACAACCCAGCCATTAGACCTAGCCAAATCAATGAAGGAGATGCAAGACTTTGTCCTCCAGGATTTTACACCCATTGGGGAACTAGGGGCTGGGCAGAGAGGTAAATACCAGTTTCTACCCAATGAAACAGTGCTATAAAAGAACAACATGCAAAGCGTGATTGGGTGTCCAGTGAAGAAGAACCTGGGCTGTTGAGAGAGGAGGGGAGTTTTGGTTAGACCTTGGAGCTTTGGCCAGGTAGATGAG
Organism: Camelus ferus; assembly: GCF_009834535.1. Classification (NCBI taxonomy): domain Eukaryota; kingdom Metazoa; phylum Chordata; class Mammalia; order Artiodactyla; family Camelidae; genus Camelus; species Camelus ferus. The sequence continues at coordinate 36,119,386 of NC_045708.1, forward strand.
GTGGAACGAGCACCACAGGCAGTGTGGACAGCAAGGGCAGAGGCCCGGAACAGGGAATGTGCAGGGCATGTGGAGGGAACCAGGCCAGCAGGGCACGTGGGAGATGACGCTGAGGGGCAGGCAGGGTTTAGACTGCGAAGGGAGACTCATATGTCCAGCAGAAAAGTTTGGAGTTTTGTTCAGTTGGCAGAGAAAAGGTAAGAGTGTTTTTTAGATAAGTGAGTGCCATGGTGAGAAAACTGATCTGGCTTCCGTGTGGACAGTGAGTTGCAGGGGGCCAGCTGGGAGGTAGGGAGGCCAAGCAGGGCCCCATCATGGAGGGTGAGGATAAGGGCCAGGAATGGCCAGTGAGAGAGAGAGAAGGGAGGTGGGGGATGGGATTGTGAGTGGGCAGCATCTTCTCAGAAGAACATCAGCCACGTTAGGCCAGTCTCGCTAACAGGAGTTGTTCAGCTTCTGGATTGAGGGAACCTCAAAGGTATCTGAGAACCAAGGGGAACTTGACAAATAAGGATTTTAATCCTCATGCATTCAGGCAACAAAGAGATATTGGTGGGTGCCCACAGTACAGCTCCCAGGCATGGCTATCCATCTGAGTCACTGTTGTAAATTTCAGGCCTTGAAAAAGAAAGGAAGTGGCTCCAACTCATTGCAGAAGGTTCAATTGCCATTTATATTTCAATAAGGAACTCTGTGAGTCAGAGCACTTCTGGGAGGCCCATGGGTTGTCATTCAACCCATCAAAGAAGAGCTGCAAAGCATGGAATCGACAGGCTGTTATTTAAGACTGAGCCCTGGAAAGATTTCGGGGCCAAGAGTCCTGCTGCTGCCACTAACTGGCTGTGTGACTTTGACAAAGTCAGTCCCCTGAACTTCAGCCTCAGTTTCCTCATCTTTAGAGGAGGACCTTTCTGTATCTCACCTGAGGATGGCACTTCTGTTCTTGGCACATCTTCTGCTCTGTGGTAACAAACCAGCTACCTAATCCCTCACTTGGCACACAACAAGAGCAACCATTTATTAGGCACCTATTGTGTGCCAGACTCTGTAAAGGACACCACACACACACACACACACACACCCCTACAATGCAGACAGACACTATTCTCACTATTTTAGAAATAAGAAAATAAGACTCAATGAGGTTCAGCCTTGTTCAAGATCAAGGGCAAATCTGGAATTTAAACATTTTGGATACTAAGACATACAAGTTTTCTGCAAGCAATGAAGGCTCCTGGATACAAGAATGCAAATGGGACCCAGAAGAACTCAAGTTTCCCTGTCACAGTCAGAAAACTGGAGGCCCTTCTACTCCCTCAGTGCTTGCCCTCCTCTCTGATATGTACACAGACCACCTGAAATGACACACTAAACATCCACCCTCTTATCCTTTAAAATAAGTCCTTCTACTTCCCAGAGGAAAATGAAACTACATTATGATCCCCATCTCCCCAGTGTTCTTATGGTCCAGCAGTTAAAAGAGTTTAAGCTTTGGTCTCATTCAGAGGCCTTGGGCAGGTCACTTAACCCCTATAAGCCTTGAGGTCCTCATATGTAAAGTGAGGACAATGACAATTATCTCCTCCTCATAGGCTTGTAGTTAATTCATGTGGAATATTTAGCTGAGTCTGACCCACAATACTGCTCAATAATAATGCTATCCACAGCACAGATTCTGGAGCCAGACTGGCTGGATTCCAATTCTAGCTCTACAATTGGATGACCCCAGACAAGCTATTTAACCTCTCTGAGTTTCATTTTCTCATATGTAAAATGGGATTCTTATAGAACCTACCTTATAAATGATTGTGAAGATTAAATGAGTTAATATGTGTGAAATGCTTGGAAAACATCAGGCATACCACCAGCCTTCAGTAAGTTTTGTCAGTTATTACAGAATAACCCTCACCATCTACTGTAAGATATATTACAGAAAACTCTTTACAGGTCATTGCATCTTATACAAATATCTGGCACCCTATAGGAAATCATTAGAACAAGGGACTTGGAGGAGGAAAGAAGAAAAAGGGGGTCAGTTGAGATCATCAAGGTTAAAGAGACAGGTAGATATTGGAAGGTTGAAAAGGAATTCATAATAAGGCAGGGCTAAAACAGAAGAGCAGTCTCTCTCTTTCTCTCTCAATTGTTTTAAGAATAAAGTAGAATGATGATATGTGATAGAGACTGGCTAGCTCTTTACCAAACCCACATCATCTTCTGGGCACATGGCTAGACCACACTTCCCAGTCTCTTGTCATTAAGAGAAGCCATATGAATGAATTCTGGCCAGTGGAATTTGAGCAGAAGTGATGTGTGCTGCTTCCTGACCTGGCACATGGAAACCTCCATGCTCTTTCCCATTCTGCTGTTGGGTGTAGTTGAGAGAGTGCTTCTACAGCCACATGCTGAACTTGACAGACCCACAATATATAAGGAGCCTGGGTCACTGACTTACCACTTGGAGGAGAGCTTCCTATAAACCAGGCACACCCACTCTGGACTTTACCAGAAGACAAAATAATCTTCTATAGTATTTGAACCATTATGCTTCCATGGGTTTGCTTGTTACAGCAGCTAGTGACACACTGACTAAATGCTAATGTTTGCAAAGAGCTTAGTGTAGTACCTGGAACATGGTGAGCAGTCAGCTTATGGTAGCCAAGAGCTCCGGAGGCCAGAAAGCCCAAAAGCATTTGCAGGAGATCATAAGATACCAAAGCTTACAATGGTTCCAGGAAACAAATCTTTTGTTCTCTGTCTTTTCTAAACCCACAAAAGCACAGAGGGGTACATCTTTGGCTCTCTGTAAAATAGAAGAAGTAATCTCCATCTGACAGAGTGACCCTGAGGAATACAGGAAATAATTATAATAACTACCATTTTGTCAAGATACTTACTGTGCATCAGGTATTTGACTAATGGCTTTACCTACATTATCCTATTTCTTTCTCCTAAGTACACTAAGAATCCCCATTTTACAGATGAAGAAACTGAGGCTAGGAGGTTAAGTAACTTGCTCAAGTCACATAGATAGTAAGTAGGCAACCACACCAGGACAATCAGCTCAAGTCTGATTGACTGCAGAGCCAGAATCCTTAACGACTGGCCTTCCTGAGTGAGGGTATGCCCTCCAGGGTCCATCTCAGGCTGACTGGCTCCACACCAGGACCCGCAGCTAATAAGGAAGAACAGAGAGTTAGGTCTGGGGTCACAAGGGCTGATAAGTTGAATCCCAGTGTAAGATTTGAGGCCTCGCTGGCTCAGTCCTTGTCTCCAGGCTCAGCCCCATCCTTAGCTCCTGGGACCTGGCCAGCTGCTGCCAGACTAGCATTGGTACAGCACGTAAAATGCTGAAGAGAAAATGGAAGAAAACGGCTCAGCAGTAGGGAGGAGGGAGCTTGTCACCCAACTCCCTTCCACTCCATTCTCAAACTCCCAGGAGGCAGCTGGAGGTCGAACCCTGGCTCTCTCCCAAGGTCACCTTCACGACAGTTCCACCAAGGCTCCGGCTGGCAGCGCCCGCCAACGCCAGGCCGTGATGGATTACTGCTCGCTCTGGCTACTGTTCACTGCACAATCCAATCTAGGAGACACACATATTTCTCAATTCAGGGACTTCTTTTGTTTTATGAAAAATCAGCCAGCTGCTCAGGCATGAGTGGTTGGACTTGGCAAGCGCTTGGATTTTGTGAGCCTCCTCCAGCCTTGTTACTTTCCCAAATTCCCTTCCCTCTGCCCTAGTCTACCCACTATCCACTCTCAGCCTTGAGTGTAGAAGAAAGAGCACAGTTTGGGGAGTCAGATAGTCCTGGGTTCAAGCCCAACCTCTGCCATTTATTCTCTGGAAGCTTTTGCATGAGTCACTTGCCCTCCCTGATCGTGATGATACTACCCACACTGCAGAGTCTTTACAAGGCATAAATGAGTCATGGGTGTGAAGTTCCTGGCACAGTAATGCCTCACCTGTACCTACTACACACAGGCACTTAATCTCTTCTCCATCTGCATTCTTAACCACTTGTGCTTCATTCTCTGTCCACTGCTCTCCCTCCCTCTCTCTTCTCTGTTTCACTGCAGTTCATGTCGATCTTAAAACTTCCAGAGAATGCACTAGACTGCTCTATTCTAAAAGTCAGATAATTACTACCACAGGCCTCTCTGAACTTTGTTCTTTATTTTTGAAGTTTATCTGGATGACCACGGCCTATTTTGCGTTGTCATTAGGACATAATTCCTATGACTCAGACAACAGTGATCCTGAGATTGTGTCACTGACCTCTGGAAAGGCTAATTCCAATGCCCCCTTAAGATCCCTTGTCATTGCCCTTTTAAATTCTAGTGAATCATTGTTCCCAGCTCTTCACCTGCTCTTTATACCTAGCCCTTCAGATTTACATGGGATACCCTTACCAGCTCAAAGAGGGAGGAAATATTCTTCTGTGGGAAGCGACTGAAAGATTGTCTTGATGGAGGTGGATGAAAGCAAAATAGCAGCCTGATCTGCCTCACAATCCCAAGTTCCCCACCACTCCATGGATCAGTTGAGTCATCTTGATGATAAACGTTTAAATGGGCAGAAAGTCAAGAAGCTGGGTTAGATGTAAAATCAAAGCTGAATTAGGGCTATAAGAGAAGATGAAAATTGAGGAGAGCCTTATAAGACATTCCTAGGTCTCCTTTTGCTGATTTTGCTAAAGGCTGGTCCTTCAAGTCAAGAGAGACCAGAGACCCTGAGTCAGGGGCAGCCACACCCTGAGCACTGGCATCAGCAGTCAGAACAGAGTCAGAGGCTCTAAGGTGCCTGACTCATCTGTCACACACGTCAACACCAGAATACAGCATCTCCCCAAACAGCCTTGGCTTCTCAAGTGGACTCTTGCTCCTCAGGCACCCAACCATTCTTCAAGCACCACCAAATCTACCCTGCTCTCTCCATTCACAGTGCTTCTGCCTTATTCCAGGCCCCATCGTCTCTCACCTGGGTCACTACACCAGCCCCCTTCCTGCTCTTTCAGCCACCCTTCGCCCCATCCTCTCTGCACAGCAAAAGTGATCTTCCCAAAGTGCAAATCTGACCACAGCCTTTTACTCCTTGAAAGCCTCCAATGCCTGCCACTGTTCTCAGGCTAATATAACTAGTTAGAACAGCAAACATTCTCTGTAAAGGGCCAATTAGTAAATATTTTAGGCTTTGTGGGCTATGTGTACTCTGCTGCAGCTGCTCAACTGTGCCACTGCAGCAAAAGCAGCCATTAATAAGCAAGTGGACAAATGGGTGTGGTATATTTCAATAAAATTCTATTTATAAAAACAGGCAGCAAGCCACAGTTGACCAGAGAGCCAGAGTTTGCTGACCTCTGTGATTTAAAACAACCTACATGCCCTGAGTGACTCGGCCACTGCCTCACAGAGGTGGTGAGTCATCATTCACCACACAATGATGTTTACTGGCTGACCATACCATATGACTCAGTTCCTCCAAACAGGCTATGTTTTATCCCATTCCATGCCTCTGTCCATGCTGCTTCTTATGCCCATACCTTTACCTCACTAGTCCCCACTCATCTTAGAAGACTCAGCTTAGTCTTTGAAGAGAAATCTGGTAACATCCTTCAAAATTGGAAATAGCAATTTGACTCAGCAATTCACCTTCTAGGAATTGGTCCCACAAACTCACCTAAAAGTGTTCAAAGGCATATCTATGAGGATGTCTACTGCACTATTGTTTATAATGTTAAAATATGTTGGAAACAGTCTAAATGTTCACTAATAGGGGAATGATTAAATTATGATATACACATGTAACGAATAGTATGCCAGTTTTAAAAGTAATGGAGTAGATCTAGATGTTATGATAGCAAATTAATCTCAAGATATATTGAGAAGGCAAGATGCAAAAGATTGTGTATGACATAATCTCATTTGTGTCAAAAAGGATGCAGACACACACACATGCACTAATGCTTGATATGTACAGAGCATCTCCAAGTGATACACACTTCAGTGTTAACAGTGATTACCTCTGGGCAATGGAACTGCTGCTGAAGGACTGGAGCCGGGCTGCCAGGTCTGAGTAATGCCTGCGCACTCTGCAAGCCCAGATGGAGCCGCATACTTAACCCATGA